>NW_026646048.1:0-340629 GCF_949987535.1 Balaenoptera acutorostrata | reverse complement strand
ACCATGCAGTATTACTTGAAAGGGTCTGCGTTGGCTCACCCAACCTCACCGAACCTCTCAGCCCCAAGAGTGTCCACCCTTATGTCTCAATCAGCTGTGGGTCTAGATATGGTCAATCCAGGTTGCATCACAGCCCCTGAACGAATTTTGTAAGAATTTCTCTCTCTTTCACTGTCTTTGTTTCACGGGTTTTGAAAAGTAATTTATTTTTATAATGGGGTTTAGCTGCTTTTCACGGCTGTGTTTATGCCGCTTTACACCCCCTTGACTCACTTACAGAGAGATATCAATACATAGGTTTGAAGATTCTTACTAGTCAGATATATTCTTGTGCGGTGAATAGGGGGTGTTGAGTCCAGTTCACTGAAAAAGGAATAGGTCTTGTCTCTTACATATTGGGTTTATGGAACGGTATCGGAGCTAATTTGAAACCCTTGTTTTATGCATCACCCCACCTCACCTTTCCCGTTCAGCAGCCATAGTGTGTTTCCTAAACGTGTGACTCTGTTCTGTTTTGCAATTCAGTTCAAGTGTAGCGGTTTTTACATTCCCTCTAGAAGTGATATCTTATGATAAGTGTCTTTTTCTGTGTGACTTATTTCACTTAGAATCGTCGTACCTAAATCCACTCATCGTGCTGCTACTAGCCTTATGACGTTGATTTCATGGCTGAGTGATATTCCATTGTACATGAGGACCACAACTTCTTTATCCATTTTTCTCTTTCCTAGGATATTTAAGGTGTAATGAAGTGGGGGTTCTTGTCCACAGAGCAGCCCTAAACTTTGGGGTGCCTGTGTCTTGCTGATTTTTAGTTTTCCCAATTTATACGCCCATGAGTGGAAGTGCCCTATGCTCTCCAAGCTGTGTTTTTTAGATGTTTCAGAACACACCGTACACTTCTCCAGAGTGGCTGTTGGCAATTTACATCCCACCCATCAGCGTAGCAAGGCTCCCATTTCTCCATGGCCGGTCCTGCATTTCTGGTTTGGACACTTTTTTCCGCATGGCCCTTTTGCCCGCTGGGAAGCGAGACTTCTTTGGAGCGCTGATTGGCCTTTCCAGGTTGCTTGGTTGGCCAAAAAGGGCGTATGCGTTTTTTCCTGAATATATTCAGGAAAAAACGCATACGCCCTTTTTGGCCAAGGGCATCATTGTCCACGTTTTGCCGCTTTTCATGTGCTTTCAAGGCGATTCGAATCTACCTCCTGAAATCTGTTTCCTGCAATTCTGCCTTGCTTTCAAAGCCTCTTCGTTGCCTTCCCTTAATATATTTGTGGACGAGAGGTATCATTTAAAACTCTGCAGGTTTGTGAATTGCAGTGCCCCTGAGCTCCATTTTTCAACTCGCTTTTTTGGGAGCTGGCCGCAAAAGCGCAGGATTGCTTCAGGCCCTCTTCTGGTTCTGGGGGGCAGGCTGAGCTTGTGCTTAATTCTTCTTCCTGATGGGAAAATAGAGTGACCTGTGCCTGTCCCAACACCTAGAGCTAGTCTCTCATTGGTTCCCCCTCTTCCCCTTCATCCTCAGGACAAATTGCAACCTGTACGGAACAGGAGGTTAAAGGTGCTGATTCTCCAAGGAGAGAGATGGCTAGTAAATCGGCTGGAATGGCGAACCCGAGTAAAGGAGATGAGAAATGAGGTGCGTTTTAGAAAACCTTTCCCGATCACACGGTGTACCATCTTCTGGGTTTCTCATGCCTGTTTTCGACGTAGGAAGATGCCCTTGAACCTGGAGATTTGGGACCCATGGGATGGGTACCATGCAGTATTACTTGAAAAGGGTCTGCGTTAGCTCACCCAACCTCACCGAACCTCTCAGCCCCAAGAGTGTCCACCCTTATGTCTCAATCAGCTGTGGGTCTAGATATGGTCAATCCAGGTTGCATCACAGCCCCTGAACGAATTTTGGAAGAATTTCTCTCTCTTTCACTGTCTTTGTTTCACGGGTTTGGAAAAGTAATTTATTTGTATAATGGGGTTTAGCTGCTTTTCACGGCTGTGTTTATGCCGCTTTACACCCCCTTGACTCACTTACGGAGAGATATCAATACATAGGTTTGAAGATTCTTACTAGTCAGATATATTCTTGTGCGGTGAATAGGGGGTGTTGAGTCCAGTTCACTGAAAAAGGAATAGGTCTTGTCTCTTACATATTGGGTTTATGGAACGGTATCTGAGCTAATTTGAAACGCTTGTTTTATGCATCACCCCACCTCACCTTTCCCGTTCAGCAGCCATAGTGTGTTTCCTAAACGTGTGACTCTGTTCTGTTTTGTAATTCAGTTCAAGTGTAGCGGTTTTTACATTCCCTCTCTAAGTGATATCTTATGATAAGTGTCTTTTTCTGTGTGACTTATTTCACTTAGAATCCTCGTACCTAAATCCACTCATCGTGCTGCTACTAGCCTTATGACGTTGATTTCATGGCTGAGTGATATTCCATTGTACATGAGGACCACAACTTCTTTATCCATTTTTCTCTTTCCTAGGATATTTCAGGTGTAATGAAGTGGGGGTTCTTGTCAACAGAGCAGCCCTAAACTTTGGGGTGCCTGTGTCTTGCTGATTTTTAGTTTTCCCAATTTATACGCCCATGAGTGGAAGTGCCCTATGCTCTCCAAGCTGTGTTTTTTAGATGTTTCAGAACACACCGTACACTTCTCCAGAGTGGCTGTTGGCAATTTACATCCCACCCATCAGCGTAGCAAGGCTCCCATTTCTCCATGGCCGGTCCTGCATTTCTGGTTTGGACACGTTTTTCCCCATGGCCCTTTTGCCCGCTGGGAAGCGAGACTTCTTTGGAGCGCTGATTGGCCTTTCCAGGTTGCTTGGTTGGCCAAAAAGGGCGTATGCGTTTTTTCCTGAATATATTCAGGAAAAAACGCATACGCCCTTTTTGGCCAAGGGCATCATTGTCCACGTTTTGCCGCTTTTCATGTGCTTTCAAGGCGATTCGAATCTACCTCCTGAAATCTGTTTCCTGCAATTCTGCCTTGCTTTCAAAGCCTCTTCGTTGCCTTCCCTTAATATATTTGTGGACGAGAGGTATCATTTAAAACTCTGCAGGTTTGTGAATTGCAGGGCCCCTGAGCTCCATTTTTCAACTCGCTTTTTTGGGAGCTGGCCGCAAAAGCGCAGGATTGCTTCAGGCCCTCTTCTGGTTCTGGGGGGCAGGCTGAGCTTGTGCTTAATTCTTCTTCCTGATGGGAAAATAGAGTGACCTGTGCCTGTCCCAACACCTAGAGCTAGTCTCTCATTGGTTCCCCCTCTTCCCGTTCATCCTCAGGACAAATTGCAACCTGTACGGAACAGGAGGTTAAAGGTGCTGATTCTCCAAGGAGGGAGATGGCTAGTAAATCGGCTGGAATGGCGAACCCGAGCCATGGAGATGAGAAATGAGGTGCGTTTTAGAAACCTTTCCCGATCACACGGTGTACCATCTTCTGGGTTTCTCATGCCTGTTTTCGACGTAGGAAGATGCCCTTGAACCTGGAGATTTGGGACCCATGGGATGGGTACCATGCAGTATTACTTGAAAGGGTCTGCGCTGGCTCACCCAACCTCACCGAACCTCTCAGCCCCAAGAGTGTCCAGCCTTATGTCTCAATCAGCTGTGGGTCTAGATATGGTCAATCCAGGTTGCATCACAGCCCCTGAACGAATTTTGGAAGAATTTCTCTCTCTTTCACTGTCTTTGTTTCACGGGTTTTGAAAAGTAATTTATTTTTATAATGGGGTTTAGCTGCTTTTCACGGCTGTGTTTATGCCGCTTTACACCCCCTTGACTCACTTACAGAGAGATATCAATACATAGGTTTGAAGATTCTTACTAGTCAGATATATTCTTGTGTGGTGAATAGGGGGTGTTGAGTCCAGTTCACTGAAAAAGGAATAGGTCTTGTCTCTTACATATTGGGTTTATGGAACGGTATCTGAGCTAATTTGAAACCCTTGTTTTATGCATCACCCCACCTCACCTTTCCCGTTCAGCAGCCATAGTGTGTTTCCTAAACGTGTGACTCTGTTCTGTTTTGTAATTCAGTTCAAGTGTAGCGGTTTTTACATTCCCTATCTAAGTGATATCTTATGATAAGTGTCTTTTTCTGTGTGACTTATTTCACTTAGAATCCTCGTACCTAAATCCACTCATCGTGCTGCTACTAGCCTTATGACGTTGATTTCATGGCTGAGTGATATTCCATTGTACATGAGGACCACAACTTCTTTATCCATTTTTCTCTTTCCTAGGATATGTAAGGTGTAATGAAGTGGGGGTTCTTGTCAACAGAGCAGCCCTAAACTTTGGGGTGCCTGTGTCTTGCTGATTTTTCGTTTTCCCAATTTATACGCCCATGAGTGGAAGTGCCCTATGCTCTCCAAGCTGTGTTTTTTAGATGTTTCAGAACACACCGTACACTTCTCCAGAGTGACTGTTGGCAATTTACATCCCACCCATCAGCGTAGCAAGGCTCCCATTTCTCCATGGCCGGTCCTGCATTTCTGGTTTGGACACGTTTTTCCCCATGGCCCTTTTGCCCGCTGGGAAGCGAGACTTCTTTGGAGCGCTGATTGGCCTTTCCAGGTTGCTTGGTTGGCCAAAAAGGGCGTATGCGTTTTTTCCTGAATATATTCAGGAAAAAACGCATACGCCCTTTTTGGCCAAGGGCATCATTGTCCACGTTTTGCCGCTTTTCATGTGCTTTCAAGGCGATTCGAATCTACCTCCTGAAATCTGTTTCCTGCAATTCTGCCTTGCTTTCAAAGCCTCTTCGTTGCCTTCCCTTAATATATTTGTGGACGAGAGGTATCATTTGAAACTCTGCAGGTTTGTGAATTGCAGTGCCCCTGAGCTCCATTTTTCAACTCGCTTTTTTGGGAGCTGGCCGCAAAAGCGCAGGATTGCTTCAGGCCCTCTTCTGGTTCTGGGGGGCAGGCTGAGCTTGTGCTTAATTCTTCTTCCTGATGGGAAAATAGAGTGACCTGTGCCTGTCCCAACACCTAGAGCTAGTCTCTCATTGGTTCCCCCTCTTCCCGTTCATCCTCAGGACAAATTGCAACCTGTACGGAACAGGAGGTTAAAGGTGCTGATTCTCCAAGGAGGGAGATGGCTAGTAAATCGGCCGGAATGGCGAACCCGAGCAAAGGAGATGAGAAATGAGGTGCGTTTTAGCAACCTTTCCCGATCACACGGTGTACCATCTTCTGGGTTTCTCATGCCTGTTTTCGACGTAAGAAGATGCCCTTGAACCTGGAGATTTGGGACCCATGGGATGGGTACCATGCAGTATTACTTGAAAGGGTCTGCGTTGGCTCACCCAACCTCACCGAACCTCTCAGCCCCAAGAGTGTCCACCCTTATGTCTCAATCAGCTGTGGGTCTAGATATGGTCAATCCAGGTTGCATCTCAGCCCCTGAACGAATTTTGGAAGAATTTCTCTCTCTTTCACTGTCTTTGTTTCACGGGTTTTGAAAAGTAATTTATTTTTATAATGGGGTTTAGCTGCTTTTCACGGCTGTGTTTATGCCGCTTTACACCCCCTTGACTCACTTACGGAGAGATATCAATACATAGGTTTGAAGATTCTTACTAGTCAGATATATTCTTGTGCGGTGAATAGGGGGTGTTGAGTCCAGTTCACTGAAAAAGGAATAGGTCTTGTCTCTTACATATTGGGTTTATGGAACGGTATCTGAGCTAATTTGAAACCCTTGTTTTATGCATCACCCCACCTCACCTTTCCCGTTCAGCAGCCATAGTGTGTTTCCTAAACGTGTGACTCTGTTCTGTTTTGTAATTCAGTTCAAGTGTAGCGGTTTTTACATTCCCTCTCGAAGTGATATCTTATGATAAGTGTCTTTTTCTTTGTGACTTATTTCACTTAGATTCGTCGTACCTAAATCCACTCATCGTGCTGCTACTAGCCTTATGACGTTGATTTCATGGCTGAGTGATATTCCATTGTACATGAGGACCACAACTTCTTTATCCATTTTTCTCTTTCCTAGGATATTTAAGGTGTAATGAAGTGGGGGTTCTTGTCAACAGAGCAGCCCTAAACTTTGGGGTGCCTGTGTCTTGCTGATTTTTAGTTTTCCCCAATTTATACGCCCATGAGTGGAAGTGCCCTATGCTCTCCAAGCTGTGTTTTTTAGATGTTTCAGAACACACCGTACACTTCTCCAGAGTGGCTGTTGGCAATTTACATCCCACCCATCAGCGTAGCAAGGCTCCCATTTCTCCATGGCCGGTCCTGCATTTCTGGTTTGGACACTTTTTTCCGCATGGCCCTTTTGCCCGCTGGGAAGCGAGACTTCTTTGGAGCGCTGCTTGGCCTTTCCAGGTTGCTTGGTTGGCCAAAAAGGACGTATGCGTTTTTTCCTGAATATATTCAGGAAAAAACGCATACGCCCTTTTTGGCCAAGGGCATCATTGTCCACGTTTTGCCGCTTTTCATGTGCTTTCAAGGCGATTCGAATCTACCTCCTGAAATCTGTTTCCTGCAATTCTGCCTTGCTTTCAGAGCCTCTTCGTTGCCTTCCCTTAATATATTTGTGGACGAGAGGTATCATTTAAAACTCTGCAGGTTTGTGAATTGCAGTGCCCCTGAGCTCCATTTTTCAACTCGCTTTTTTGGGAGCTGACCGCAAAAGCGCAGGATTGCTTCAGGCCCTCTTCTGGTTCTGGGGGGCAGGCTGAGCTTGTGCTTAATTCTTCTTCCTGATGGGAAAATAGAGTGACCTGTGCCTGACCCAACACCTAGAGCTAGTCTCTCATTGGTTCCCCCTCTTCCCGTTCATCCTCAGGACAAATTGCAACCTGTACGGAACAGGAGGTTAAAGGTGCTGATTCTCCAAGGAGGGAGATGGCTAGTAAATCGGCTGGAATGGCGAACCCGAGCCAAGGAGATGAGAAATGAGGTGCGTTTTAGAAACCTTTCCCGATCACACGGTGTACCATCTTCTGGGTTTCTCATGCCTGTTTTCGACGTAGGAAGATGCCCTTGAACCTGGAGATTTGGGACCCATGGGATGGGTACCATGCAGTATTACTTGAAAGGGTCTGCGTTGGCTCACCCAACCTCACCGAACCTCTCAGCCCCAAGAGTGTCCACCCTTATGTCTCAATCAGCTGTGGGTCTAGATATGGTCAATCCAGGTTGCATCTCAGCCCCTGAACGAATTTTGGAAGAATTTCTCTCTCTTTCACTGTCTTTGTTTCACGGGTTTTGAAAAGTAATTTATTTTTATAATGGGGTTTAGCTGCTTTTCACGGCTGTGTTTATGCCGCTTTACACCCCCTTGACTCACTTACGGAGAGATATCAATACATAGGTTTGAAGATTCTTACTAGTCAGATATATTCTTGTGCGGTGAATAGGGGGTGTTGAGTCCAGTTCACTGAAAAAGGAATAGGTCTTGTCTCTTACATATTGGGTTTATGGAACGGTATCTGAGCTAATTTGAAACCCTTGTTTTATGCATCACCCCACCTCACCTTTCCCGTTCAGCAGCCATAGTGTGTTTCCTAAACGTGTGACTCTGTTCCGTTTTGTAATTCAGTTCAAGTGTAGCGGTTTTTACATTCCCTCTCGAAGTGATATCTTATGATAAGTGTCTTTTTCTGTGTGACTTATTTCACTTAGAATCCTCGTACCTAAATCCACTCATCGTGCTGCTACTAGCCTTATGACGTTGATTTCATGGCTGAGTGATATTCCATTGTACATGAGGACCACAACTTCTTTATCCATTTTTCTCTTTCCTAGGATATTTAAGGTGTAATGAAGTGGGGGTTCTTGTCAACAGAGCAGCCCTAAACTTTGGGGTGCCTGTGTCTTGCTGATTTTTAGTTTTCCCAATTTATACGCCCATGAGTGGAAGTGCCCTATGCTCTCCAAGCTGTGTTTTTTAGATGTTTCAGAACACACCGTACACTTCTCCAGAGTGGCTGTTGGCAATTTACATCCCACCCATCAGCGTAGCAAGGCTCCCATTTCTCCATGGCCAGTCCTGCATTTCTGGTTTGGACACGTTTTTCCCCATGGCCCTTTTGCCCGCTGGGAAGCGAGACTTCTTTGGAGCGCTGATTGGCTTTTCCAGGTTGCTTGGTTGGCCAAAAAGGGCGTATGTGTTTTTTCCTGAATATATTCAGGAAAAAACGCATACGCCCTTTTTGGCCAAGGGCATCATTGTCCACGTTTTGCCGCTTTTCATGTGCTTTCAAGGCGATTCGAATCTACCTCCTGAAATCTGTTTCCTGCAATTCTGCCTTGCTTTCAAAGCCTCTTCGTTGCCTTCCCTTAATATATTTGTGGACGAGAGGTATCATTTAAAACTCTGCAGGTTTGTGAATTGCAGTGCCCCCTGAGCTCCATTTTCAACTCGCTTTTTTGGGAGCTGGCCGCAAAAGCGCAGGATTGCTTCAGGCCCTCTTCTGGTTCTGGGGGGCAGGCTGAGCTTGTGCTTAATTCTTCTTCCTGATGGGAAAATAGAGTGACCTGTGCCTGTCCCAACACCTAGAGCTAGTCTCTCATTGGTTCCCCCTCTTCCCGTTCATCCTCAGGAAAAATTGCAACCTGTACGGAACAGGAGGTTAAAGGTGCTGATTCTCCAAGGAGGGAGATGGCTAGTAAATCGGCTGGAATGGCGAACCCGAGCCAAGGAGATGAGAAATGAGGTGCGTTTTAGAAACCTTTCCCGATCACACGGTGTACCATCTTCTGGGTTTCTCATGCCTGTTTTCGACGTAGGAAGATGCCCTTGAACCTGGAGATTTGGGACCCATGGGATGGGTACCATGCAGTATTACTTGAAAGGGTCTGCGTTGGCTCACCCAACCTCATCGAACCTCTCAGCCCCAAGAGTGTCCACCCTTATGTCTCAATCAGCTGTGGGTCTAGATATGGTCAATCCAGGTTGCATCTCAGCCCCTGAACGAATTTTGGAAGAATTTCTCTCTCTTTCACTGTCTTTGTTTCACGGGTTTTGAAAAGTAATTTATTTGTATAATGGGGTTTAGCTGCTTTTCACGGCTGTGTTTATGCCGCTTTACACCCCCTTGACTCACTTACGGAGAGATATCAATACATAGGTTTGAAGATTCTTACTAGTCAGATATATTCTTGTGCGGTGAATAGGGGGTGTTGAGTCCAGTTCACTGAAAAAGGAATAGGTCTTGTCTCTTACATATTGGGTTTATGAACGGTATCTGAGCTAATTTGAAACCCTTGTTTTATGCATCACCCCACCTCACCTTTCCCGTTCAGCAGCCATAGTGTGTTTCCTAAACGTGTGACTCTGTTCTGTTTTGTAATTCAGTTCAAGTGTAGCGGTTTTTACATTCCCTCTCGAAGTGATATCTTATGATAAGTGTCTTTTTCTGTGTGACTTATTTCACTTAGAATCCTCGTACCTAAATCCACTCATCGTGCTGCTACTAGCCTTATGACGTTGATTTCATGGCTGAGTGATATTCCATTGTACATGAGGACCACAACTTCTTTATCCATTTTTCTCTTTCCTAGGATATTTAAGGTGTAATGAAGTGGGGGTTCTTGTCAACAGAGCAGCCCTAAACTTTGGGGTGCCTGTGTCTTGCTGATTTTTAGTTTTCCCAATTTATACGCCCATGAGTGGAAGTGCCCTATGCTCTCCAAGCTGTGTTTTTTAGATGTTTCAGAACACACCGTACACTTCTCCAGAGTGGCTGTTGGCAATTTACATCCCACCCATCAGCGTAGCAAGGCTCCCATTTCTCCATGGCCAGTCCTGCATTTCTGGTTTGGACACGTTTTTCCCCATGGCCCTTTTGCCCGCTGGGAAGCGAGACTTCTTTGGAGCGCTGATTGGCTTTTCCAGGTTGCTTGGTTGGCCAAAAAGGGCGTATGTGTTTTTTCCTGAATATATTCAGGAAAAAACGCATACGCCCTTTTTGGCCAAGGGCATCATTGTCCACGTTTTGCCGCTTTTCATGTGCTTTCAAGGCGATTCGAATCTACCTCCTGAAATCTGTTTCCTGCAATTCTGCCTTGCTTTCAAAGCCTCTTCGTTGCCTTCCCTTAATATATTTGTGGACGAGAGGTATCATTTAAAACTCTGCAGGTTTGTGAATTGCAGGGCCCCTGAGCTCCATTTTTCAACTCGCTTTTTTGGGAGCTGGCCGCAAAAGCGCAGGATTGCTTCAGGCCCTCTTCTGGTTCTGGGGGGCAGGCTGAGCTTGTGCTTAATTCTTCTTCCTGATGGGAAAATAGAGTGACCTGTGCCTGTCCCAACACCTAGAGCTAGTCTCTCATTGGTTCCCCCTCTTCCCGTTCATCCTCAGGACAAATTGCAACCTGTACGGAACAGGAGGTTAAAGGTGCTGATTCTCCAAGGAGGGAGATGGCTAGTAAATCGGCTGGAATGGCGAACCCGAGCCAAGGAGATGAGAAATGAGGTGCGTTTTAGAAACCTTTCCCGATCACACGGTGTACCATCTTCTGGGTTTCTCATGCCTGTTTTCGATGTAGGAAGATGCCCTTGAACCTGGAGATTTGGGACCCATGGGATGGGTACCATGCAGTATTACTTGAAAGGGTCTGCGTTGGCTCACCCAACCTCACCGAACCTCTCAGCCCCAAGAGTGTCCAGCCTTATGTCTCAATCAGCTGTGGGTCTAGATATGGTCAATCCAGGTTGCATCACAGCCCCTGAACGAATTTTGGAAGAATTTCTCTCTCTTTCACTGTCTTTGTTTCACGGGTTTTGAAAAGTAATTTATTTGTATAATGGGGTTTAGCTGCTTTTCACGGCTGTGTTTATGCCGCTTTACACCCCCTTGACTCACTTACGGAGAGATATCAATACATAGGTTTGAAGATTCTTACTAGTCAGATATATTCTTGTGCGGTGAATAGGGGGTGTTGAGTCCAGTTCACTGAAAAAGGAATAGGTCTTGTCTCTTACATATTGGGTTTATGGAACGGTATCTGAGCTAATTTGAAACCCTTGTTTTATGCATCACCCCACCTCACCTTTCCCGTTCAGCAGCCATAGTGTGTTTCCTAAACGTGTGACTCTGTTCTGTTTTGTAATTCAGTTCAAGTGTAGCGGTTTTTACATTCCCTCTCTAAGTGATATCTTATGATAAGTGTCTTTTTCTGTGTGACTTATTTCACTTAGAATCCTCGTACCTAAATCCACTCATCGTGCTGCTACTAGCCTTATGACGTTGATTTCATGGCTGAGTGATATTCCATTGTACATGAGGACCACAACTTCTTTATCCATTTTTCTCTTTCCTAGGATATTTAAGGTGTAATGAAGTGGGGGTTCTTGTCAACAGAGCAGCCCTAAACTTTGGGGTGCCTGTGTCTTGCTGATTTTTAGTTTTCCCAATTTATACGCCCATGAGTGGAAGTGCCCTATGCTCTCCAAGCTGTGTTTTTTAGATGTTTCAGAACACACCGTACACTTCTCCAGAGTGGCTGTTGGCAATTTACATCCCACCCATCAGCGTAGCAAGGCTCCCATTTCTCCATGGCCGGTCCTGCATTTCTGGTTTGGACACGTTTTTCCCCATGGCCCTTTTGCCCGCTGGGAAGCGAGACTTCTTTGGAGCGCTGATTGGCCTTTCCAGGTTGCTTGGTTGGCCAAAAAGGGCGTATGCGTTTTTTCCTGAATATATTCAGGAAAAAACGCATACGCCCTTTTTGGCCAAGGGCATCATTGTCCACGTTTTGCCGCTTTTCATGTGCTTTCAAGGCGATTCGAATCTACCTCCTGAAATCTGTTTCCTGCAATTCTGCCTTGCTTTCAAAGCCTCTTCGTTGCCTTCCCTTAATATATTTGTGGACGAGAGGTATCATTTAAAACTCTGCAGGTTTGTGAATTGCAGGGCCCCTGAGCTCCATTTTTCAACTCGCTTTTTTGGGAGCTGGCCGCAAAAGCGCAGGATTGCTTCAGGCCCTCTTCTGGTTCTGGGGGGCAGGCTGAGCTTGTGCTTAATTCTTCTTCCTGATGGGAAAATAGAGTGACCTGTGCCTGTCCCAACACCTAGAGCTAGTCTCTCATTGGTTCCCCCTCTTCCCGTTCATCCTCAGGACAAATTGCAACCTGTACGGAACAGGAGGTTAAAGGTGCTGATTCTCCAAGGAGGGAGATGGCTAGTAAATCGGCTGGAATGGCGAACCCGAGCCAAGGAGATGAGAAATGAGGTGCGTTTTAGAAACCTTTCCCGATCACACGGTGTACCATCTTCTGGGTTTCTCATGCCTGTTTTCGACGTAGGAAGATGCCCTTGAACCTGGAGATTTGGGACCCATGGGATGGGTACCATGCAGTATTACTTGAAAGGGTCTGCGTTGGCTCACCCAACCTCACCGAACCTCTCAGCCCCAAGAGTGTCCAGCCTTATGTCTCAATCAGCTGTGGGTCTAGATATGGTCAATCCAGGTTGCATCACAGCCCCTGAACGAATTTTGGAAGAATTTCTCTCTCTTTCACTGTCTTTGTTTCACGGGTTTTGAAAAGTAATTTATTTGTATAATGGGGTTTAGCTGCTTTTCACGGCTGTGTTTATGCCGCTTTACACCCCCTTGACTCACTTACGGAGAGATATCAATACATAGGTTTGAAGATTCTTACTAGTCAGATATATTCTTGTGCGGTGAATAGGGGGTGTTGAGTCCAGTTCACTGAAAAAGGAATAGGTCTTGTCTCTTACATATTGGGTTTATGGAACGGTATCTGAGCTAATTTGAAACCCTTGTTTTATGCATCACCCCACCTCACCTTTCCCGTTCAGCAGCCATAGTGTGTTTCCTAAACGTGTGACTCTGTTCTGTTTTGTAATTCAGTTCAAGTGTAGCGGTTTTTACATTCCCTCTCTAAGTGATATCTTATGATAAGTGTCTTTTTCTGTGTGACTTATTTCACTTAGAATCCTCGTACCTAAATCCACTCATCGTGCTGCTACTAGCCTTATGACGTTGATTTCATGGCTGAGTGATATTCCATTGTACATGAGGACCACAACTTCTTTATCCATTTTTCTCTTTCCTAGGATATTTAAGGTGTAATGAAGTGGGGGTTCTTGTCAACAGAGCAGCCCTAAACTTTGGGGTGCCTGTGTCTTGCTGATTTTTAGTTTTCCCAATTTATACGCCCATGAGTGGAAGTGCCCTATGCTCTCCAAGCTGTGTTTTTTAGATGTTTCAGAACACACCGTACACTTCTCCAGAGTGGCTGTTGGCAATTTACATCCCACCCATCAGCGTAGCAAGGCTCCCATTTCTCCATGGCCGGTCCTGCATTTCTGGTTTGGACACGTTTTTCCCCATGGCCCTTTTGCCCGCTGGGAAGCGAGACTTCTTTGGAGCGCTGATTGGCCTTTCCAGGTTGCTTGGTTGGCCAAAAAGGGCGTATGCGTTTTTTCCTGAATATATTCAGGAAAAAACGCATACGCCCTTTTTGGCCAAGGGCATCATTGTCCACGTTTTGCCGCTTTTCATGTGCTTTCAAGGCGATTCGAATCTACCTCCTGAAATCTGTTTCCTGCAATTCTGCCTTGCTTTCAAAGCCTCTTCGTTGCCTTCCCTTAATATATTTGTGGACGAGAGGTATCATTTAAAACTCTGCAGGTTTGTGAATTGCAGGGCCCGTGAGCTCCATTTTTCAACTCGCTTTTTTGGGAGCTGGCCGCAAAAGCGCAGGATTGCTTCAGGCCCTCTTCTGGTTCTGGGGGGCAGGCTGAGCTTGTGCTTAATTCTTCTTCCTGATGGGAAAATAGAGTGACCTGTGCCTGTCCCAACACCTAGAGCTAGTCTCTCATTGGTTCCCCCTCTTCCCGTTCATCCTCAGGACAAATTGCAACCTGTACGGAACAGGAGGTTAAAGGTGCTGATTCTCCAAGGAGGGAGATGGCTAGTAAATCGGCTGGAATGGCGAACCCGAGCCAAGGAGATGAGAAATGAGGTGCGTTTTAGAAACCTTTCCCGATCACACGGTGTACCATCTTCTGGGTTTCTCATGCCTGTTTTCGACGTAGGAAGATGCCCTTGAACCTGGAGATTTGGGACCCATGGGATGGGTACCATGCAGTATTACTTGAAAGGGTCTGCGTTGGCTCACCCAACCTCACCGAACCTCTCAGCCCCAAGAGTGTCCACCCTTATGTCTCAATCAGCTGTGGGTCTAGATATGGTCAATCCAGGTTGCATCTCAGCCCCTGAACGAATTTTGGAAGAATTTCTCTCTCTTTCACTGTCTTTGTTTCACGGGTTTTGAAAAGTAATTTATTTTTATAATGGGGTTTAGCTGCTTTTCACGGCTGTGTTTATGCCGCTTTACACCCCCTTGACTCACTTACGGAGAGATATCAATACATAGGTTTGAAGATTCTTACTAGTCAGATATATTCTTGTGCGGTGAATAGGGGGTGTTGAGTCCAGTTCACTGAAAAAGGAATAGGTCTTGTCTCTTACATATTGGGTTTATGGAACGGTATCTGAGCTAATTTGAAACCCTTGTTTTATGCATCACCCCACCTCACCTTTCCCGTTCAGCAGCCATAGTGTGTTTCCTAAACGTGTGACTCTGTTCTGTTTTGTAATTCAGTTCAAGTGTAGCGGTTTTTACATTCCCTCTCGAAGTGATATCTTATGATAAGTGTCTTTTTCTGTGTGACTTATTTCCCTTAGAATCGTCGTACCTAAATCCACTCATCGTGCTGCTACTAGCCTTATGACGTTGATTTCATGGCTGAGTGATATTCCATTGTACATGAGGACCACAACTTCTTTATCCATTTTTCTCTTTCCTAGGATATTTAAGGTGTAATGAAGTGGGAGTTCTTGTCAACAGAGCAGCCCTAAACTTTGGGGTGCCTGTGTCTTGCTGATTTTTAGCTTTCCCAATTTATACGCCCATGAGTGGAAGTGCCCTATGCTCTCCAAGCTGTGTTTTTTAGATGTTTCAGAACACACCGTACACTTCTCCAGAGTGGCTGTTGGCAATTTACATCCCACCCATCAGCGTAGCAAGGCTCCCATTTCTCCATGGCCAGTCCTGCATTTCTGGTTTGGACACGTTTTTCCCCATGGCCCTTTTGCCCGCTGGGAAGCGAGACTTCTTTGGAGCGCTGATTGGCTTTTCCAGGTTGCTTGGTTGGCCAAAAAGGGCGTATGCGTTTTTTCCTGAATATATTCAGGAAAAAACGCATACGCCCTTTTTGGCCAAGGGCATCATTGTCCACGTTTTGCCGCTTTTCATGTGCTTTCAAGGCGATTCGAATCTACCTCCTGAAATCTGTTTCCTGCAATTCTGCCTTGCTTTCAAAGCCTCTTCGTTGCCTTCCCTTAATATATTTGTGGACGAGAGGTATCATTTAAAACTCTGCAGGTTTGTGAATTGCAGTGCCCCTGAGCTCCATTTTTCAACTCGCTTTTTTGGGAGCTGGCCGCAAAAGTGCAGGATTGCTTCAGGCCCTCTTCTGGTTCTGGGGGGCAGGCTGAGCTTGTGCTTAATTCTTCTTCCTGATGGGAAAATAGAGTGACCTGTGCCTGTCCCAACACCTAGAGCTAGTCTCTCATTGGTTCCCCCTCTTCCCGTTCATCCTCAGGACAAATTGCAACCTGTACGGAACAGGAGGTTAAAGGTGCTGATTCTCCAAGGAGGGAGATGGCTAGTAAATCGGCTGGAATGGCGAACCCGAGCCAAGGAGATGAGAAATGAGGTGCGTTTTAGAAACCTTTCCCGATCACACTGTGTACCATCTTCTGGGTTTCTCATGCCTGTTTTCGACGTAGGAAGATGCCCTTGAACCTGGAGATTTGGGACCCATGGGATGGGTACCATGCAGTATTACTTGAAAGGGTCTGCGTTGGCTCACCCAACCTCACCGAACCTCTCAGCCCCAAGAGTGTCCAGCCTTATATCTCAATCAGCTGTGGGTCTAGATATAGTCAATCCAGGTTGCATCACAGCCCCTGAACGAAGTTTGGAAGAATTTCTCTCTCTTTCACTGTCTTTGTTTCACGGGTTTTGAAAAGTAATTTATTTTTATAATGGGGTTTAGCTGCTTTTCACGGCTGTGTTTATGCCGCTTTACACCCCCTTGACTCACTTACAGAGAGATATCAATACATAGGTTTGAAGATTCTTACTAGTCAGATATATTCTTGTGCGGTGAATAGGGGGTGTTGAGTCCAGTTCACTGAAAAAGGAATAGGTCTTGTCTCTTACATATTGGGTTTATGGAACGGTATCTGAGCTAATTTGAAACCCTTGTTTTATGCATCACCCCACCTCACCTTTCCCGTTCAGCAGCCATAGTGTGTTTCCTAAACGTGTGACTCTGTTCTGTTTTGTAATTCAGTTCAAGTGTAGCGGTTTTTACATTCCCTCTCTAAGTGATATCTTATGATAAGTGTCTTTTTCTGTGTGACTTATTTCACTTAGAATCCTCGTACCTAAATCCACTCATTGTGCTGCTACTAGCCTTATGACGTTGATTTCATGGCTGAGTGATATTCCATTGTACATGAGGACCACAACTTCTTTATCCATTTTTCTCTTTCCTAGGATATTTAAGGTGTAATGAAGTGGGGGTTCTTGTCAACAGAGCAGCCCTAAACTTTGGGGTGCCTGTGTCTTGCTGATTTTTCGTTTTCCCAATTTATACGCCCATGAGTGGAAGTGCCCTATGCTCTCCAAGCTGTGTTTTTTAGATGTTTCAGAACACACCGTACACTTCTCCAGAGTGGCTGTTGGCAATTTACATCCCACCCATCAGCGTAGCAAGGCTCCCATTTCTCCATGGCCGGTCCTGCATTTCTGGTTTGGACACGTTTTTCCCCATGGCCCTTTTGCCCGCTGGGAAGCGAGACTTCTTTGGAGCGCTGATTGGCCTTTCCAGGTTGCTTGGTTGGCCAAAAAGGGCGTATGCGTTTTTTCCTGAATATATTCAGGAAAAAACGCATACGCCCTTTTTGGCCAAGGGCATCATTGTCCACGTTTTGCCGCTTTTCATGTGCTTTCAAGGCGATTCGAATCTACCTCCTGAAATCTGTTTCCTGCAATTCTGCCTTGCTTTCAAAGCCTCTTCGTTGCCTTCCCTTAATATATTTGTGGACGAGAGGTATCATTTAAAACTCTGCAGGTTTGTGAATTGCAGGGCCCCTGAGCTCCATTTTTCAACTCGCTTTTTTGGGAGCTGGCCGCAAAAGCGCAGGATTGCTTCAGGCCCTCTTCTGGTTCTGGGGGGCAGGCTGAGCTTGTGCTTAATTCTTCTTCCTGATGGGAAAATAGAGTGACCTGTGCCTGTCCCAACACCTAGAGCTAGTCTCTCATTGGTTCCCCCTCTTCCCGTTCATCCTCAGGACAAATTGCAACCTGTACGGAACAGGAGGTTAAAGGTGCTGATTCTCCAAGGAGGGAGATGGCTAGTAAATCGGCTGGAATGGCGAACCCGAGCAAAGGAGATGAGAAATGAGGTGCGTTTTAGAAACCTTTCCCGATCACACGGTGTACCATCTTCTGGGTTTCTCATGCCTGTTTTCGACGTAGGAAGATGCCCTTGAACCTGGAGATTTGGGACCCATGGGATGGGTACCATGCAGTATTACTTGAAAGGGTCTGCGTTGGCTCACCCAACCTCACCGAACCTCTCAGCCCCAAGAGTGTCCACCCTTATGTCTCAATCAGCTGTGGGTCTAGATATGGTCAATCCAGGTTGCATCTCAGCCCCTGAACGAATTTTGTAAGAATTTCTCTCTCTTTCACTGTCTTTGTTTCACGGGTTTTGAAAAGTAATTTATTTTTATAATGGGGTTTAGCTGCTTTTCACGGCTGTGTTTATGCCGCTTTACACCCCCTTGACTCACTTACGGAGAGATATCAATACATAGGTTTGAAGATTCTTACTAGTCAGATATATTCTTGTGCGGTGAATAGGGGGTGTTGAGTCCAGTTCACTGAAAAAGGAATAGGTCTTTTCTCTTACATATTGGGTTTATGGAACGGTATCTGAGCTAATTTGAAACCCTTGTTTTATGCATCACCCCACCTCACCTTTCCCGTTCAGCAGCCATAGTGTGTTTCCTAAACGTGTGACTCTGTTCTGTTTTGTAATTCAGTTCAAGTGTAGCGGTTTTTACATTCCCTCTCGAAGTGATATCTTATGATAAGTGTCTTTTTCTGTGTGACTTATTTCACTTAGAATCGTCGTACCTAAATCCACTCATCGTGCTGCTACTAGCCTTATGACGTTGATTTCATGGCTGAGTGATATTCCATTGTACATGAGGACCACAACTTCTTTATCCATTTTTCTCTTTCCTAGGATATTTAAGGTGTAATGAAGTGGGGGTTCTTGTCAACAGAGCAGCCCTAAACTTTGGGGTGCCTGTGTCTTGCTGATTTTTCGTTTTCCCAATTTATACGCCCATGAGTGGAAGTGCCCTATGCTCTCCAAGCTGTGTTTTTTAGATGTTTCAGAACACACCGTACACTTCTCCAGAGTGGCTGTTGGCAATTTACATCCCACCCATCAGCGTAGCAAGGCTCCCATTTCTCCATGGCCGGTCCTGCATTTCTGGTTTGGACACGTTTTTCCGCATGGCCCTTTTGCCCGCTGGGAAGCGAGACTTCTTTGGAGCGCTGATTGGCCTTTCCAGGTTGCTTGGTTGGCCAAAAAGGGCGTATGCGTTTTTTCCTGAATATATTCAGGAAAAAACGCATACGCCCTTTTTGGCCAAGGGCATCATTGTCCACGTTTTGCCGCTTTTCATGTGCTTTCAAGGCGATTCGAATCTACCTCCTGAAATCTGTTTCCTGCAATTCTGCCTTGCTTTCAAAGCCTCTTCGTTGCCTTCCCTTAATATATTTGTGGACGAGAGGTATCATTTAAAACTCTGCAGGTTTGTGAATTTCAGGGCCCCTGAGCTCCATTTTTCAACTCGCTTTTTTGGGAGCTGGCCGCAAAAGCGCAGGATTGCTTCAGGCCCTCTTCTGGTTCTGGGGGGCAGGCTGAGCTTGTGCTTAATTCTTCTTCCTGATGGGAAAATAGAGTGACCTGTGCCTGTCCCAACACCTAGAGCTAGTCTCTCATTGGTTCCCCCTCTTCCCGTTCATCCTCAGGACAAATTGCAACCTGTACGGAACAGGAGGTTAAAGGTGCTGATTCTCCAAGGAGGGAGATGGCTAGTAAATCGGCTGGAATGGCGAACCCGAGCCAAGGAGATGAGAAATGAGGTGCGTTTTAGAAACCTTTCCCGATCACACGGTGTACCATCTTCTGGGTTTCTCATGCCTGTTTTCGACGTAGGAAGATGCCCTTGAACCTGGAGATTTGGGACCCATGGGATGGGTACCATGCAGTATTACTTGAAAGGGTCTGCGTTGGCTCACCCAACCTCACCGAACCTCTCAGCCCCAAGAGTGTCCACCCTTATGTCTCAATCAGCTGTGGGTCTAGATATGGTCAATCCAGGTTGCATCTCAGCCCCTGAACGAATTTTGTAAGAATTTCTCTCTCTTTCACTGTCTTTGTTTCACGGGTTTTGAAAAGTAATTTATTTGTATAATGGGGTTTAGCTGCTTTTCACGGCTGTGTTTATGCCGCTTTACACCCCCTTGACTCACTTACGGAGAGATATCAATACATAGGTTTGAAGATTCTTACTAGTCAGATATATTCTTGTGCGGTGAATAGGGGGTGTTGAGTCCAGTTCACTGAAAAAGGAATAGGTCTTTTCTCTTACATATTGGGTTTATGGAACGGTATCTGAGCTAATTTGAAACCCTTGTTTTATGCATCACCCCACCTCACCTTTCCCGTTCAGCAGCCATAGTGTGTTTCCTAAACGTGTGACTCTGTTCTGTTTTGTAATTCAGTTCAAGTGTAGCGGTTTTTACATTCCCTCTCGAAGTGATATCTTATGATAAGTGTCTTTTTCTGTGTGACTTATTTCCCTTAGAATCGTCGTACCTAAATCCACTCATCGTGCTGCTACTAGCCTTATGACGTTGATTTCATGGCTGAGTGATATTCCATTGTACATGAGGACCACAACTTCTTTATCCATTTTTCTCTTTCCTAGGATATTTAAGGTGTAATGAAGTGGGGGTTCTTGTCAACAGAGCAGCCCTAAACTTTGGGGTGCCTGTGTCTTGCTGATTTTTCGTTTTCCCAATTTATACGCCCATGAGTGGAAGTGCCCTATGCTCTCCAAGCTGTGTTTTTTAGATGTTTCAGAACACACCGTACACTTCTCCAGAGTGGCTGTTGGCAATTTACATCCCACCCATCAGCGTAGCAAGGCTCCCATTTCTCCATGGCCGGTCCTGCATTTCTGGTTTGGACACGTTTTTCCCCATGGCCCTTTTGCCCGCTGGGAAGCGAGACTTCTTTGGAGCGCTGATTGGCCTTTCCAGGTTGCTTGGTTGGCCAAAAAGGGCGTATGCGTTTTTTCCTGAATATATTCAGGAAAAAACGCATACGCCCTTTTTGGCCAAGGGCATCATTGTCCACGTTTTGCCGCTTTTCATGTGCTTTCAAGGCGATTCGAATCTACCTCCTGAAATCTGTTTCCTGCAATTCTGCCTTGCTTTCAAAGCCTCTTCGTTGCCTTCCCTTAATATATTTGTGGACGAGAGGTATCATTTAAAACTCTGCAGGTTTGTGAATTTCAGGGCCCCTGAGCTCCATTTTTCAACTCGCTTTTTTGGGAGCTGGCCGCAAAAGCGCAGGATTGCTTCAGGCCCTCTTCTGGTTCTGGGGGGCAGGCTGAGCTTGTGCTTAATTCTTCTTCCTGATGGGAAAATAGAGTGACCTGTGCCTGTCCCAACACCTAGAGCTAGTCTCTCATTGGTTCCCCCTCTTCCCGTTCATCCTCAGGACAAATTGCAACCTGTACGGAACAGGAGGTTAAAGGTGCTGATTCTCCAAGGAGGGAGATGGCTAGTAAATCGGCTGGAATGGCGAACCCGAGCCAAGGAGATGAGAAATGAGGTGCGTTTTAGAAACCTTTCCCGATCACACGGTGTACCATCTTCTGGGTTTCTCATGCCTGTTTTCGACGTAGGAAGATGCCCTTGAACCTGGAGATTTGGGACCCATGGGATGGGTACCATGCAGTATTACTTGAAAGGGTCTGCGTTGGCTCACCCAACCTCACCGAACCTCTCAGCCCCAAGAGTGTCCACCCTTATGTCTCAATCAGCTGTGGGTCTAGATATGGTCAATCCAGGTTGCATCTCAGCCCCTGAACGAATTTTGGAAGAATTTCTCTCTCTTTCACTGTCTTTGTTTCACGGGTTTTGAAAAGTAATTTATTTTTATAATGGGGTTTAGCTGCTTTTCACGGCTGTGTTTATGCCGCTTTACACCCCCTTGACTCACTTACGGAGAGATATCAATACATAGGTTTGAAGATTCTTACTAGTCAGATATATTCTTGTGCGGTGAATAGGGGGTGTTGAGTCCAGTTCACTGAAAAAGGAATAGGTCTTGTCTCTTACATATTGGGTTTATGGAACGGTATCTGAGCTAATTTGAAACCCTTGTTTTATGCATCACCCCACCTCACCTTTCCCGTTCAGCAGCCATAGTGTGTTTCCTAAACGTGTGACTCTGTTCTGTTTTGTAATTCAGTTCAAGTGTAGCGGTTTTTACATTCCCTCTCGAAGTGATATCTTATGATAAGTGTCTTTTTCTGTGTGACTTATTTCCCTTAGAATCGTCGTACCTAAATCCACTCATCGTGCTGCTACTAGCCTTATGACGTTGATTTCATGGCTGAGTGATATTCCATTGTACATGAGGACCACAACTTCTTTATCCATTTTTCTCTTTCCTAGGATATTTAAGGTGTAATGAAGTGGGGGTTCTTGTCAACAGAGCAGCCCTAAACTTTGGGGTGCCTGTGTCTTGCTGATTTTTAGTTTTCCCAATTTATACGCCCATGAGTGGAAGTGCCCTATGCTCTCCAAGCTGTGTTTTTTAGATGTTTCAGAACACACCGTACACTTCTCCAGAGTGGCTGTTGGCAATTTACATCCCACCCATCAGCGTAGCAAGGCTCCCATTTCTCCATGGCCAGTCCTGCATTTCTGGTTTGGACACGTTTTTCCCCATGGCCCTTTTGCCCGCTGGGAAGCGAGACTTCTTTGGAGCGCTGATTGGCTTTTCCAGGTTGCTTGGTTGGCCAAAAAGGGCGTATGCGTTTTTTCCTGAATATATTCAGGAAAAAACGCATACGCCCTTTTTGGCCAAGGGCATCATTGTCCACGTTTTGCCGCTTTTCATGTGCTTTCAAGGCGATTCGAATCTACCTCCTGAAATCTGTTTCCTGCAATTCTGCCTTGCTTTCAAAGCCTCTTCGTTGCCTTCCCTTAATATATTTGTGGACGAGAGGTATCATTTAAAACTCTGCAGGTTTGTGAATTGCAGTGCCCCTGAGCTCCATTTTTCAACTCGCTTTTTTGGGAGCTGGCCGCAAAAGTGCAGGATTGCTTCAGGCCCTCTTCTGGTTCTGGGGGGCAGGCTGAGCTTGTGCTTAATTCTTCTTCCTGATGGGAAAATAGAGTGACCTGTGCCTGTCCCAACACCTAGAGCTAGTCTCTCATTGGTTCCCCCTCTTCCCGTTCATCCTCAGGACAAATTGCAACCTGTACGGAACAGGAGGTTAAAGGTGCTGATTCTCCAAGGAGGGAGATGGCTAGTAAATCGGCTGGAATGGCGAACCCGAGCCAAGGAGATGAGAAATGAGGTGCGTTTTAGAAACCTTTCCCGATCACACGGTGTACCATCTTCTGGGTTTCTCATGCCTGTTTTCGACGTAGGAAGATGCCCTTGAACCTGGAGATTTGGGACCCATGGGATGGGTACCATGCAGTATTACTTGAAAGGGTCTGCGTTGGCTCACCCAACCTCACCGAACCTCTCAGCCCCAAGAGTGTCCAGCCTTATGTCTCAATCAGCTGTGGGTCTAGATTTAGTCAATCCAGGTTGCATCACAGCCCCTGAACGAAGTTTGGAAGAATTTCTCTCTCTTTCACTGTCTTTGTTTCACGGGTTTTGAAAAGTAATTTATTTTTATAATGGGGTTTAGCTGCTTTTCACGGCTGTGTTTATGCCGCTTTACACCCCCTTGACTCACTTACAGAGAGATATCAATACATAGGTTTGAAGATTCTTACTAGTCAGATATATTCTTGTGCGGTGAATAGGGGGTGTTGAGTCCAGTTCACTGAAAAAGGAATAGGTCTTGTCTCTTACATATTGGGTTTATGGAACGGTATCTGAGCTAATTTGAAACCCTTGTTTTATGCATCACCCCACCTCACCTTTCCCGTTCAGCAGCCATAGTGTGTTTCCTAAACGTGTGACTCTGTTCTGTTTTGTAATTCAGTTCAAGTGTAGCGGTTTTTACATTCCCTCTCTAAGTGATATCTTATGATAAGTGTCTTTTTCTGTGTGACTTATTTCACTTAGAATCCTCGTACCTAAATCCACTCATCGTGCTGCTACTAGCCTTATGACGTTGATTTCATGGCTGAGTGATATTCCATTGTACATGAGGACCACAACTTCTTTATCCATTTTTCTCTTTCCTAGGATATTTAAGGTGTAATGAAGTGGGGGTTCTTGTCAACAGAGCAGCCCTAAACTTTGGGGTGCCTGTGTCTTGCTGATTTTTAGTTTTCCCAATTTATACGCCCATGAGTGGAAGTGCCCTATGCTCTCCAAGCTGTGTTTTTTAGATGTTTCAGAACACACCGTACACTTCTCCAGAGTGGCTGTTGGCAATTTACATCCCACCCATCAGCGTAGCAAGGCTCCCATTTCTCCATGGCCGGTCCTGCATTTCTGGTTTGGACACTTTTTTCCGCATGGCCCTTTTGCCCGCTGGGAAGCGAGACTTCTTTGGAGCGCTGATTGGCCTTTCCAGGTTGCTTGGTTGGCCAAAAAGGGCGTATGCGTTTTTTCCTGAATATATTCAGGAAAAAACGCATACGCCCTTTTTGGCCAAGGGCATCATTGTCCACGTTTTGCCGCTTTTCATGTGCTTTCAAGGCGATTCGAATCTACCTCCTGAAATCTGTTTCCTGCAATTCTGCCTTGCTTTCAAAGCCTCTTCGTTGCCTTCCCTTAATATATTTGTGGACGAGAGGTATCATTTAAAACTCTGCAGGTTTGTGAATTGCAGGGCCCCTGAGCTCCATTTTTCAACTCGCTTTTTTGGGAGCTGGCCGCAAAAGCGCAGGATTGCTTCAGGCCCTCTTCTGGTTCTGGGGGGCAGGCTGAGCTTGTGCTTAATTCTTCTTCCTGATGGGAAAATAGAGTGACCTGTGCCTGTCCCAACACCTAGAGCTAGTCTCTCATTGGTTCCCCCTCTTCCCGTTCATCCTCAGGACAAATTGCAACCTGTACGGAACAGGAGGTTAAAGGTGCTGATTCTCCAAGGAGGGAGATGGCTAGTAAATTGGCTGGAATGGCGAACCCGAGCAAAGGAGATGAGAAATGAGGTGCGTTTTAGAAACCTTTCCCGATCACACGGTGTACCATCTTCTGGGTTTCTCATGCCTGTTTTCGACGTAGGAAGATGCCCTTGAACCTGGAGATTTGGGACCCATGGGATGGGTACCATGCAGTATTACTTGAAATGGTCTGCGTTGGCTCACCCAACCTCACCGAACCTCTCAGCCCCAAGAGTGTCCACCCTTATGTCTCAATCAGCTGTGGGTCTAGATATGGTCAATCCAGGTTGCATCTCAGCCCCTGAACGAATTTTGTAAGAATTTCTCTCTCTTTCACTGTCTTTGTTTCACGGGTTTTGAAAAGTAATTTATTTTTATATTGGGGTTTAGCTGCTTTTCACGGCTGTGTTTATGCCGCTTTACACCCCCTTGACTCACTTACGGAGAGATATCAATACATAGGTTTGAAGATTCTTACTAGTCAGATATATTCTTGTGCGGTGAATAGGGGGTGTTGAGTCCAGTTCACTGAAAAAGGAATAGGTCTTTTCTCTTACATATTGGGTTTTTGGAACGGTATCTGAGCTAATTTGAAACCCTTGTTTTATGCATCACCCCACCTCACCTTTCCCGTTCAGCAGCCATAGTGTGTTTCCTAAACGTGTGACTCTGTTCTGTTTTGTAATTCAGTTCAAGTGTAGCGGTTTTTACATTCCCTCTCTAAGTGATATGTTATGATAAGTGTCTTTTTCTGTGTGACTTATTTCACTTAGAATCGTCGTACCTAAATCCACTCATCGTGCTGCTACTAGCCTTATGACGTTGATTTCATGGCTGAGTGATATTCCATTGTACATGAGGACCACAACTTCTTTATCCATTTTTCTCTTTCCTAGGATATTTAAGGTGTAATGAAGTGGGGGTTCTTGTCAACAGAGCAGCCCTAAACTTTGGGGTGCCTGTGTCTTGCTGATTTTTCGTTTTCCCAATTTATACGCCCATGAGTGGAAGTGCCCTATGCTCTCCAAGCTGTGTTTTTTAGATGTTTCAGAACACACCGTACACTTCTCCAGAGTGGCTGTTGGCAATTTACATCCCACCCATCAGCGTAGCAAGGCTCCCATTTCTCCATGGCCGGTCCTGCATTTCTGGTTTGGACACGTTTTTCCCAATGGCCCTTTTGCCCGCTGGGAAGCGAGACTTCTTTGGAGCGCTGATTGGCCTTTCCAGGTTGCTTGGTTGGCCAAAAAGGGCGTATGCGTTTTTTCCTGAATATATTCAGGAAAAAACGCATACGCCCTTTTTGGCCAAGGGCATCATTGTCCACGTTTTGCCGCTTTTCATGTGCTTTCAAGGCGATTCGAATCTACCTCCTGAAATCTGTTTCCTGCAATTCTGCCTTGCTTTCAAAGCCTCTTCGTTGCCTTCCCTTAATATATTTGTGGACGAGAGGTATCATTTAAAACTCTGCAGGTTTGTGAATTGCAGGGCCCCTGAGCTCCATTTTTCAACTCGCTTTTTGGGAGCTGGCCGCAAAAGCGCAGGATTGCTTCAGGCCCTCTTCTGGTTCTGGGGGGCAGGCTGAGCTTGTGCTTAATTCTTCTTCCTGATGGGAAAATAGAGTGACCTGTGCCTGTCCCAACACCTAGAGCTAGTCTCTCATTGGTTCCCCCTCTTCCCGTTCATCCTCAGGACAAATTGCAACCTGTACGGAACAGGAGGTTAAAGGTGCTGATTCTCCAAGGAGGGAGATGGCTAGTAAATCGGCTGGAATGGCGAACCCGAGCCAAGGAGATGAGAAATGAGGTGCGTTTTAGAAACCTTTCCCGATCACACGGTGTACCATCTTCTGGGTTTCTCATGCCTGTTTTCGACATAGGAAGATGCCCTTGAACCTGGAGATTTGGGACCCATGGGATGGGTACCATGCAGTATTACTTGAAAGGGTCTGCGTTGGCTCACCCAACCTCACCGAACCTCTCAGCCCCAAGAGTGTCCACCCTTATGTCTCAATCAGCTGTGGGTCTAGATATGGTCAATCCAGGTTGCATCTCAGCCCCTGAACGAATTTTGGAAGAATTTCTCTCTCTTTCACTGTCTTTGTTTCACGGGTTTTGAAAAGTAATTTATTTTTATAATGGGGTTTAGCTGCTTTTCACGGCTGTGTTTATGCCGCTTTACACCCCCTTGACTCACTTACGGAGAGATATCAATACATAGGTTTGAAGATTCTTACTAGTCAGATATATTCTTGTGCGGTGAATAGGGGGTGTTGAGTCCAGTTCACTGAAAAAGGAATAGGTCTTGTCTCTTACATATTGGGTTTATGGAACGGTATCTGAGCTAATTTGAAACCCTTGTTTTATGCATCACCCCACCTCACCTTTCCCGTTCAGCAGCCATAGTGTGTTTCCTAAACGTGTGACTCTGTTCTGTTTTGTAATTCAGTTCAAGTGTAGCGGTTTTTACATTCCCTCTCGAAGTGATATCTTATGATAAGTGTCTTTTTCTGTGTGACTTATTTCCCTTAGAATCGTCGTACCTAAATCCACTCATCGTGCTGCTACTAGCCTTATGACGTTGATTTCATGGCTGAGTGATATTCCATTGTACATGAGGACCACAACTTCTTTATCCATTTTTCTCTTTCCTAGGATATTTAAGGTGTAATGAAGTGGGGGTTCTTGTCAACAGAGCAGCCCTAAACTTTGGGGTGCCTGTGTCTTGCTGATTTTTAGTTTTCCCAATTTATACGCCCATGAGTGGAAGTGCCCTATGCTCTCCAAGCTGTGTTTTTTAGATGTTTCAGAACACACCGTACACTTCTCCAGAGTGGCTGTTGGCAATTTACATCCCACCCATCAGCGTAGCAAGGCTCCCATTTCTCCATGGCCAGTCCTGCATTTCTGGTTTGGACACGTTTTTCCCCATGGCCCTTTTGCCCGCTGGGAAGCGAGACTTCTTTGGAGCGCTGATTGGCTTTTACAGGTTGCTTGGTTGGCCAAAAAGGGCGTATGCGTTTTTTCCTGAATATATTCAGGAAAAAACGCATACGCCCTTTTTGGCCAAGGGCATCATTGTCCACGTTTTGCAGCTTTTCATGTGCTTTCAAGGCGATTCGAATCTACCTCCTGAAATCTGTTTCCTGCAATTCTGCCTTGCTTTCAAAGCCTCTTCGTTGCCTTCCCTTAATATATTTGTGGACGAGAGGTATCATTTAAAACTCTGCAGGTTTGTGAATTGCAGTGCCCCTGAGCTCCATTTTTCAACTCGCTTTTTTGGGAGCTGGCCGCAAAAGTGCAGGATTGCTTCAGGCCCTCTTCTGGTTCTGGGGGGCAGGCTGAGCTTGTGCTTAATTCTTCTTCCTGATGGGAAAATAGAGTGACCTGTGCCTGTCCCAACACCTAGAGCTAGTCTCTCATTGGTTCCCCCTCTTCCCGTTCATCCTCAGGACAAATTGCAACCTGTACGGAACAGGAGGTTAAAGGTGCTGATTCTCCAAGGAGGGAGATGGCTAGTAAATCGGCTGGAATGGCGAACCCGAGCCAAGGAGATGAGAAATGAGGTGCGTTTTAGAAACCTTTCCCGATCACACGGTGTACCATCTTCTGGGTTTCTCATGCCTGTTTTCGACGTAGGAAGATGCCCTTGAACCTGGAGATTTGGGACCCATGGGATGGGTACCATGCAGTATTACTTGAAAGGGTCTGCGTTGGCTCACCCAACCTCACCGAACCTCTCAGCCCCAAGAGTGTCCAGCCTTATGTCTCAATCAGCTGTGGGTCTAGATATGGTCAATCCAGGTTGCATCACAGCCCCTGAACGAATTTTGTAAGAATTTCTCTCTCTTTCACTGTCTTTGTTTCACGGGTTTTGAAAAGTAATTTATTTTTATAATGGGGTTTAGCTGCTTTTCACGGCTGTGTTTATGCCGCTTTACACCCCCTTGACTCACTTACAGAGAGATATCAATACATAGGTTTGAAGATTCTTACTAGTCAGATATATTCTTGTGCGGTGAATAGGGGGTGTTGAGTCCAGTTCACTGAAAAAGGAATAGGTCTTGTCTCTTACATATTGGGTTTATGGAACGGTATCTGAGCTAATTTGAAACCCTTGTTTTATGCATCACCCCACCTCACCTTTCCCGTTCAGCAGCCATAGTGTGTTTCCTAAACGTGTGACTCTGTTCTGTTTTGTAATTCAGTTCAAGTGTAGCGGTTTTTACATTCCCTCTCTAAGTGATATCTTATGATAAGTGTCTTTTTCTGTGTGACTTATTTCACTTAGAATCCTCGTACCTAAATCCACTCATTGTGCTGCTACTAGCCTTATGACGTTGATTTCATGGCTGAGTGATATTCCATTGTACATGAGGACCACAACTTCTTTATCCATTTTTCTCTTTCCTAGGATATTGAAGGTGTAATGAAGTGGGGGTTCTTGTCAACAGAGCAGCCCTAAACTTTGGGGTGCCTGTGTCTTGCTGATTTTTAGTTTTCCCAATTTATACGACCATGAGTAGAAGTGCCCTATGCTCTCCAAGCTGTGTTTTTTAGATGTTTCAGAACACACCGTACACTTCTCCAGAGTGGCTGTTGGCAATTTACATCCCACCCATCAGCGTAGCAAGGCTCCCATTTCTCCATGGCCGGTCCTGCATTTCTGGTTTGGACACTTTTTTCCGCATGGCCCTTTTGCCCGCTGGGAAGCGAGACTTCTTTGGAGCGCTGATTGGCCTTTCCAGGTTGCTTGGTTGGCCAAAAAGGGCGTATGCGTTTTTTCCTGAATATATTCAGGAAAAAACGCATACGCCCTTTTTGGCCAAGGGCATCATTGTCCACGTTTTGCCGCTTTTCATGTGCTTTCAAGGCGATTCGAATCTACCTCCTGAAATCTGTTTCCTGCAATTCTGCCTTGCTTTCAAAGCCTCTTCGTTGCCTTCCCTTAATATATTTGTGGACGAGAGGTATCATTTAAAACTCTGCAGGTTTGTGAATTGCAGGGCCCCTGAGCTCCATTTTTCAACTCGCTTTTTTGGGAGCTGGCCGCAAAAGCGCAGGATTGCTTCAGGCCCTCTTCTGGTTCTGGGGGGCAGGCTGAGCTTGTGCTTAATTCTTCTTCCTGATGGGAAAATAGAGTGACCTGTGCCTGTCCCAACACCTAGAGCTAGTCTCTCATTGGTTCCCCCTCTTCCCGTTCATCCTCAGGACAAATTGCAACCTGTACGGAACAGGAGGTTAAAGGTGCTGATTCTCCAAGGAGGGAGATGGCTAGTAAATTGGCTGGAATGGCGAACCCGAGCAAAGGAGATGAGAAATGAGGTGCGTTTTAGAAACCTTTCCCGATCACACGGTGTACCATCTTCTGGGTTTCTCATGCCTGTTTTCGACGTAGGAAGATGCCCTTGAACCTGGAGATTTGGGACCCATGGGATGGGTACCATGCAGTATTACTTGAATGGGTCTGCGTTGGCTCACCCAACCTCACCGAACCTCTCAGCCCCAAGAGTGTCCACCCTTATGTCTCAATCAGCTGTGGGTCTAGATATGGTCAATCCAGGTTGCATCTCAGCCCCTGAACGAATTTTGTAAGAATTTCTCTCTCTTTCACTGTCTTTGTTTCACGGGTTTTGAAAAGTAATTTATTTTTATAATGGGGTTTAGCTGCTTTTCACGGCTGTGTTTATGCCGCTTTACACCCCCTTGACTCACTTACGGAGAGATATCAATACATAGGTTTGAAGATTCTTACTAGTCAGATATATTCTTGTGCGGTGAATAGGGGGTGTTGAGTCCAGTTCACTGAAAAAGGAATAGGTCTTTTCTCTTACATATTGGGTTTTTGGAACGGTATCTGAGCTAATTTGAAACCCTTGTTTTATGCATCACCCCACCTCACCTTTCCCGTTCAGCAGCCATAGTGTGTTTCCTAAACGTGTGACTCTGTTCTGTTTTGTAATTCAGTTCAAGTGTAGCGGTTTTTACATTCCCTCTCTAAGTGATATCTTATGATAAGTGTCTTTTTCTGTGTGACTTATTTCACTTAGAATCGTCGTACCTAAATCCACTCATCGTGCTGCTACTAGCCTTATGACGTTGATTTCATGGCTGAGTGATATTCCATTGTACATGAGGACCACAACTTCTTTATCCATTTTTCTCTTTCCTAGGATATTTAAGGTGTAATGAAGTGGGGGTTCTTGTCAACAGAGCAGCCCTAAACTTTGGGGTGCCTGTGTCTTGCTGATTTTTCGTTTTCCCAATTTATACGCCCATGAGTGGAAGTGCCCTATGCTCTCCAAGCTGTGTTTTTTAGATGTTTCAGAACACACCGTACACTTCTCCAGAGTGGCTGTTGGCAATTTACATCCCACCCATCAGCGTAGCAAGGCTCCCATTTCTCCATGGCCGGTCCTGCATTTCTGGTTTGGACACGTTTTTCCCCATGGCCCTTTTGCCCGCTGGGAAGCGAGACTTCTTTGGAGCGCTGATTGGCCTTTCCAGTTTGCTTGGTTGGCCAAAAAGGGCGTATGCGTTTTTTCCTGAATATATTCAGGAAAAAACGCATACGCCCTTTTTGGCCAAGGGCATCATTGTCCACGTTTTGCCGCTTTTCATGTGCTTTCAAGGCGATTCGAATCTACCTCCTGAAATCTGTTTCCTGCAATTCTGCCTTGCTTTCAAAGCCTCTTCGTTGCCTTCCCTTAATATATTTGTGGACGAGAGGTATCATTTAAAACTCTGCAGGTTTGTGAATTGCAGGGCCCCTGAGCTCCATTTTTCAACTCGCTTTTTTGGGAGCTGGCCGCAAAAGCGCAGGATTGCTTCAGGCCCTCTTCTGGTTCTGGGGGGCAGGCTGAGCTTGTGCTTAATTCTTCTTCCTGATGGGAAAATAGAGTGACCTGTGCCTGTCCCAACACCTAGAGCTAGTCTCTCATTGGTTCCCCCTCTTCCCGTTCATCCTCAGGACAAATTGCAACCTGTACGGAACAGGAGGTTAAAGGTGCTGATTCTCCAAGGAGGGAGATGGCTAGTAAATCGGCTGGAATGGCGAACCCGAGCAAAGGAGATGAGAAATGAGGTGCGTTTTAGAAACCTTTCCCGATCACACGGTGTACCATCTTCTGGGTTTCTCATGCCTGTTTTCGACGTAGGAAGATGCCCTTGAACCTGGAGATTTGGGACCCATGGGATGGGTACCATGCAGTATTACTTGAAAGGGTCTGCGTTGGCTCACCCAACCTCACCGAACCTCTCAGCCCCAAGAGTGTCCAGCCTTATGTCTCAATCAGCTGTGGGTCTAGATATGGTCAATCCAGATTGCATCACAGCCCCTGAACGAATTTTGTAAGAATTTCTCTCTCTTTCACTGTCTTTGTTTCACGGGTTTTGAAAAGTAATTTATTTGTATAATGGGGTTTAGCTGCTTTTCACGGCTGTGTTTATGCCGCTTTACACCCCCTTGACTCACTTACGGAGAGATATCAATACATAGGTTTGAAGATTCTTACTAGTCAGATATATTCTTGTGCGGTGAATAGGGGGTGTTGAGTCCAGTTCACTGAAAAAGGAATAGGTCTTGTCTCTTACATATTGGGTTTATGGAACGGTATCTGAGCTAATTTGAAACCCTTGTTTTATGCATCACCCCACCTCACCTTTCCCGTTCAGCAGCCATAGTGTGTTTCCTAAACGTGTGACTCTGTTCTGTTTTGTAATTCAGTTCAAGTGTAGCGGTTTTTACATTCCCTCTCGAAGTGATATCTTATGATAAGTGTCTTTTTCTGTGTGACTTATTTCCCTTAGAATCGTCGTACCTAAATCCACTCATCGTGCTGCTACTAGCCTTATGACGTTGATTTCATGGCTGAGTGATATTCCATTGTACATGAGGACCACAACTTCTTTATCCATTTTTCTCTTTCCTAGGATATTTAAGGTGTAATGAAGTTGGGGTTCTTGTCAACAGAGCAGCCCTAAACTTTGGGGTGCCTGTGTCTTGCTGATTTTTAGTTTTCCCAATTTATACGCCCATGAGTGGAAGTGCCCTATGCTCTCCAAGCTGTGTTTTTTAGATGTTTCAGAACACACCGTACACTTCTCCAGAGTGGCTGTTGGCAATTTACATCCCACCCATCAGCGTAGCAAGGCTCCCATTTCTCCATGGCCGGTCCTGCATTTCTGGTTTGGACACGTTTTTCCGCATGGCCCTTTTGCCCGCTGGGAAGCAAGACTTCTTTGGAGCGCTGATTGGCCTTTCCAGGTTGCTTGGTTGGCCAAAAAGGGCGTATGCGTTTTTTCCTGAATATATTCAGGAAAAAACGCATACTACCTTTTTGGCCAAGGGCATCATTGTCCACGTTTTGCCGCTTTTCATGTGCTTTCAAGGCGATTCGAATCTACCTCCTGAAATCTGTTTCCTGCAATTCTGCCTTGCTTTCAAAGCCTCTTCGTTGCCTTCCCTTAATATATTTGTGGACGAGAGGTATCATTTAAAACTCTGCAGGTTTGTGAATTGCAGGGCCCCTGAGCTCCATTTTTCAACTCGCTTTTTTGGGAGCTGGCCGCAAAAGCGCAGGATTGCTTCAGGCCCTCTTCTGGTTCTGGGGGGCAGGCTGAGCTTGTGCTTAATTCTTCTTCCTGATGGGAAAATAGAGTGACCTGTGCCTGTCCCAACACCTAGAGCTAGTCTCTCATTGGTTCCCCCTCTTCCCGTTCATCCTCAGGACAAATTGCAACCTGTACGGAACAGGAGGTTAAAGGTGCTGATTCTCCAAGGAGGGAGATGGCTAGTAAATCGGCTGCAATGGCGAACCCGAGCCAAGGAGATGAGAAATGAGGTGCGTTTTAGAAACCTTTCCCGATCACACGGTGTACCATCTTCTGAGTTTCTCATGCCTGTTTTCGACGTAGGAAGATGCCCTTGAACCTGGAGATTTGGGACCCATGGGATGGGTACCATGCAGTATTACTTGAAAGGGTCTGCGTTGGCTCACCCAACCTCACCGAACCTCTCAGCCCCAAGAGTGTCCACCCTTATGTCTCAATCAGCTGTGGGTCTAGATATGGTCAATCCAGGTTGCATCTCAGCCCCTGAACGAATTTTGTAAGAATTTCTCTCTCTTTCACTGTCTTTGTTTCACGGGTTTTGAAAAGTAATTTATTTTTATATTGGGGTTTAGCTGCTTTTCACGGCTGTGTTTATGCCGCTTTACACCCCCTTGACTCACTTACGGAGAGATATCAATACATAGGTTTGAAGATTCTTACTAGTCAGATATATTCTTGTGCGGTGAATAGGGGGTGTTGAGTCCAGTTCACTGAAAAAGGAATAGGTCTTTTCTCTTACATATTGGGTTTTTGGAACGGTATCTGAGCTAATTTGAAACCCTTGTTTTATGCATCACCCCACCTCACCTTTCCCGTTCAGCAGCCATAGTGTGTTTCCTAAACGTGTGACTCTGTTCTGTTTTGTAATTCAGTTCAAGTGTAGCGGTTTTTACATTCCCTCTCTAAGTGATATGTTATGATAAGTGTCTTTTTCTGTGTGACTTATTTCACTTAGAATCGTCGTACCTAAATCCACTCATCGTGCTGCTACTAGCCTTATGACGTTGATTTCATGGCTGAGTGATATTCCATTGTACATGAGGACCACAACTTCTTTATCCATTTTTCTCTTTCCTAGGATATTTAAGGTGTAATGAAGTGGGGGTTCTTGTCAACAGAGCAGCCCTAAACTTTGGGGTGCCTGTGTCTTGCTGATTTTTCGTTTTCCCAATTTATACGCCCATGAGTGGAAGTGCCCTATGCTCTCCAAGCTGTGTTTTTTAGATGTTTCAGAACACACCGTACACTTCTCCAGAGTGGCTGTTGGCAATTTACATCCCACCCATCAGCGTAGCAAGGCTCCCATTTCTCCATGGCCGGTCCTGCATTTCTGGTTTGGACACGTTTTTCCCAATGGCCCTTTTGCCCGCTGGGAAGCGAGACTTCTTTGGAGCGCTGATTGGCCTTTCCAGGTTGCTTGGTTGGCCAAAAAGGGCGTATGCGTTTTTTCCTGAATATATTCAGGAAAAAACGCATACGCCCTTTTTGGCCAAGGGCATCATTGTCCACGTTTTGCCGCTTTTCATGTGCTTTCAAGGCGATTCGAATCTACCTCCTGAAATCTGTTTCCTGCAATTCTGCCTTGCTTTCAAAGCCTCTTCGTTGCCTTCCCTTAATATATTTGTGGACGAGAGGTATCATTTAAAACTCTGCAGGTTTGTGAATTGCAGGGCCCCTGAGCTCCATTTTTCAACTCGCTTTTTTGGGAGCTGGCCGCAAAAGCGCAGGATTGCTTCAGGCCCTCTTCTGGTTCTGGGGGGCAGGCTGAGCTTGTGCTTAATTCTTCTTCCTGATGGGAAAATAGAGTGACCTGTGCCTGTCCCAACACCTAGAGCTAGTCTCTCATTGGTTCCCCCTCTTCCCGTTCATCCTCAGGACAAATTGCAACCTGTACGGAACAGGAGGTTAAAGGTGCTGATTCTCCAAGGAGGGAGATGGCTAGTAAATCGGCTGGAATGGCGAACCCGAGCCAAGGAGATGAGAAATGAGGTGCGTTTTAGAAACCTTTCCCGATCACACGGTGTACCATCTTCTGGGTTTCTCATGCCTGTTTTCGACGTAGGAAGATGCCCTTGAACCTGGAGATTTGGGACCCATGGGATGGGTACCATGCAGTATTACTTGAAAGGGTCTGCGTTGGCTCACCCAACCTCACCGAACCTCTCAGCCCCAAGAGTGTCCACCCTTATGTCTCAATCAGCTGTGGGTCTAGATATGGTCAATCCAGGTTGCATCTCAGCCCCTGAACGAATTTTGGAAGAATTTCTCTCTCTTTCACTGTCTTTGTTTCACGGGTTTTGAAAAGTAATTTATTTTTATAATGGGGTTTAGCTGCTTTTCACGGCTGTGTTTATGCCGCTTTACACCCCCTTGACTCACTTACGGAGAGATATCAATACATAGGTTTGAAGATTCTTACTAGTCAGATATATTCTTGTGCGGTGAATAGGGGGTGTTGAGTCCAGTTCACTGAAAAAGGAATAGGTCTTGTCTCTTACATATTGGGTTTATGGAACGGTATCTGAGCTAATTTGAAACCCTTGTTTTATGCATCACCCCACCTCACCTTTCCCGTTCAGCAGCCATAGTGTGTTTCCTAAACGTGTGACTCTGTTCTGTTTTGTAATTCAGTTCAAGTGTAGCGGTTTTTACATTCCCTCTCGAAGTGATATCTTATGATAAGTGTCTTTTTCTGTGTGACTTATTTCCCTTAGAATCGTCGTACCTAAATCCACTCATCGTGCTGCTACTAGCCTTATGACGTTGATTTCATGGCTGAGTGATATTCCATTGTACATGAGGACCACAACTTCTTTATCCATTTTTCTCTTTCCTAGGATATTTAAGGTGTAATGAAGTGGGGGTTCTTGTCAACAGAGCAGCCCTAAACTTTGGGGTGCCTGTGTCTTGCTGATTTTTAGTTTTCCCAATTTATACGCCCATGAGTGGAAGTGCCCTATGCTCTCCAAGCTGTGTTTTTTAGATGTTTCAGAACACACCGTACACTTCTCCAGAGTGGCTGTTGGCAATTTACATCCCACCCATCAGCGTAGCAAGGCTCCCATTTCTCCATGGCCAGTCCTGCATTTCTGGTTTGGACACGTTTTTCCCCATGGCCCTTTTGCCCGCTGGGAAGCGAGACTTCTTTGGAGCGCTGATTGGCTTTTCCAGGTTGCTTGGTTGGCCAAAAAGGGCGTATGCGTTTTTTCCTGAATATATTCAGGAAAAAACGCATACGCCCTTTTTGGCCAAGGGCATCATTGTCCACGTTTTGCCGCTTTTCATGTGCTTTCAAGGCGATTCGAATCTACCTCCTGAAATCTGTTTCCTGCAATTCTGCCTTGCTTTCAAAGCCTCTTCGTTGCCTTCCCTTAATATATTTGTGGACGAGAGGTATCATTTAAAACTCTGCAGGTTTGTGAATTGCAGTGCCCCTGAGCTCCATTTTTCAACTCGCTTTTTTGGGAGCTGGCCGCAAAAGTGCAGGATTGCTTCAGGCCCTCTTCTGGTTCTGGGGGGCAGGCTGAGCTTGTGCTTAATTCTTCTTCCTGATGGGAAAATAGAGTGACCTGTGCCTGTCCCAACACCTAGAGCTAGTCTCTCATTGGTTCCCCCTCTTCCCGTTCATCCTCAGGACAAATTGCAACCTGTACGGAACAGGAGGTTAAAGGTGCTGATTCTCCAAGGAGGGAGATGGCTAGTAAATCGGCTGGAATGGCGAACCCGAGCCAAGGAGATGAGAAATGAGGTGCGTTTTAGAAACCTTTCCCGATCACACGGTGTACCATCTTCTGGGTTTCTCATGCCTGTTTTCGACGTAGGAAGATGCCCTTGAACCTGGAGATTTGGGACCCATGGGATGGGTACCATGCAGTATTACTTGAAAGGGTCTGCGTTGGCTCACCCAACCTCACCGAACCTCTCAGCCCCAAGAGTGTCCAGCCTTATGTCTCAATCAGCTGTGGGTCTAGATTTAGTCAATCCAGGTTGCATCACAGCCCCTGAACGAAGTTTGGAAGAATTTCTCTCTCTTTCACTGTCTTTGTTTCACGGGTTTTGAAAAGTAATTTATTTTTATAATGGGGTTTAGCTGCTTTTCACGGCTGTGTTTATGCCGCTTTACACCCCCTTGACTCACTTACAGAGAGATATCAATACATAGGTTTGAAGATTCTTACTAGTCAGATATATTCTTGTGCGGTGAATAGGGGGTGTTGAGTCCAGTTCACTGAAAAAGGAATAGGTCTTGTCTCTTACATATTGGGTTTATGGAACGGTATCTGAGCTAATTTGAAACCCTTGTTTTATGCATCACCCCACCTCACCTTTCCCGTTCAGCAGCCATAGTGTGTTTCCTAAACGTGTGACTCTGTTCTGTTTTGTAATTCAGTTCAAGTGTAGCGGTTTTTACATTCCCTCTCTAAGTGATATCTTATGATAAGTGTCTTTTTCTGTGTGACTTATTTCACTTAGAATCCTCGTACCTAAATCCACTCATCGTGCTGCTACTAGCCTTATGACGTTGATTTCATGGCTGAGTGATATTCCATTGTACATGAGGACCACAACTTCTTTATCCATTTTTCTCTTTCCTAGGATATTTAAGGTGTAATGAAGTGGGGGTTCTTGTCAACAGAGCAGCCCTAAACTTTGGGGTGCCTGTGTCTTGCTGATTTTTCGTTTTCCCAATTTATACGCCCATGAGTGGAAGTGCCCTATGCTCTCCAAGCTGTGTTTTTTAGATGTTTCAGAACACACCGTACACTTCTCCAGAGTGGCTGTTGGCAATTTACATCCCACCCATCAGCGTAGCAAGGCTCCCATTTCTCCATGGCCGGTCCTGCATTTCTGGTTTGGACACTTTTTTCCGCATGGCCCTTTTGCCCGCTGGGAAGCGAGACTTCTTTGGAGCGCTGATTGGCCTTTCCAGGTTGCTTGGTTGGCCAAAAAGGGCGTATGCGTTTTTTCCTGAATATATTCAGGAAAAAACGCATACGCCCTTTTTGGCCAAGGGCATCATTGTCCACGTTTTGCCGCTTTTCATGTGCTTTCAAGGCGATTCGAATCTACCTCCTGAAATCTGTTTCCTGCAATTCTGCCTTGCTTTCAAAGCCTCTTCGTTGCCTTCCCTTAATATATTTGTGGACGAGAGGTATCATTTAAAACTCTGCAGGTTTGTGAATTGCAGGGCCCCTGAGCTCCATTTTTCAACTCGCTTTTTTGGGAGCTGGCCGCAAAAGCGCAGGATTGCTTCAGGCCCTCTTCTGGTTCTGGGGGGCAGGCTGAGCTTGTGCTTAATTCTTCTTCCTGATGGGAAAATAGAGTGACCTGTGCCTGTCCCAACACCTAGAGCTAGTCTCTCATTGGTTCCCCCTCTTCCCGTTCATCCTCAGGACAAATTGCAACCTGTACGGAACAGGAGGTTAAAGGTGCTGATTCTCCAAGGAGGGAGATGGCTAGTAAATTGGCTGGAATGCCGAACCCGAGCAAAGGAGATGAGAAATGAGGTGCGTTTTAGAAACCTTTCCCGATCACACGGTGTACCATCTTCTGGGTTTCTCATGCCTGTTTTCGACGTAGGAAGATGCCCTTGAACCTGGAGATTTGGGACCCATGGGATGGGTACCATGCAGTATTACTTGAAAGGGTCTGCGTTGGCTCACCCAACCTCACCGAACCTCTCAGCCCCAAGAGTGTCCACCCTTATGTCTCAATCAGCTGTGGGTCTAGATATGGTCAATCCAGGTTGCATCTCAGCCCCTGAACGAATTTTGGAAGAATTTCTCTCTCTTTCACTGTCTTTGTTTCACGGGTTTTGAAAAGTAATTTATTTTTATAATGGGGTTTAGCTGCTTTTCACGGCTGTGTTTATGCCGCTTTACACCCCCTTGACTCACTTACGGAGAGATATCAATACATAGGTTTGAAGATTCTTACTAGTCAGATATATTCTTGTGCGGTGAATAGGGGGTGTTGAGTCCAGTTCACTGAAAAAGGAATAGGTCTTTTCTCTTACATATTGGGTTTTTGGAACGGTATCTGAGCTAATTTGAAACCCTTGTTTTATGCATCACCCCACCTCACCTTTCCCGTTCAGCAGCCATAGTGTGTTTCCTAAACGTGTGACTCTGTTCTGTTTTGTAATTCAGTTCAAGTGTAGCGGTTTTTACATTCCCTCTCTAAGTGATATCTTATGATAAGTGTCTTTTTCTGTGTGACTTATTTCACTTAGAATCGTCGTACCTAAATCCACTCATCGTGCTGCTACTAGCCTTATGACGTTGATTTCATGGCTGAGTGATATTCCATTGTACATGAGGACCACAACTTCTTTATCCATTTTTCTCTTTCCTAGGATATTTAAGGTGTAATGAAGTGGGGGTTCTTGTCAACAGAGCAGCCCTAAACTTTGGGGTGCCTGTGTCTTGCTGATTTTTCGTTTTCCCAATTTATACGCCCATGAGTGGAAGTGCCCTATGCTCTCCAAGCTGTGTTTTTTAGATGTTTCAGAACACACCGTACACTTCTCCAGAGTGGCTGTTGGCAATTTACATCCCACCCATCAGCGTAGCAAGGCTCCCATTTCTCCATGGCCGGTCCTGCATTTCTGGTTTGGACACGTTTTTCCCCATGGCCCTTTTGCCCGCTGGGAAGCGAGACTTCTTTGGAGCGCTGATTGGCCTTTCCAGTTTGCTTGGTTGGCCAAAAAGGGCGTATGCGTTTTTTCCTGAATATATTCAGGAAAAAACGCATACGCCCTTTTTGGCCAAGGGCATCATTGTCCACGTTTTGCCGCTTTTCATGTGCTTTCAAGGCGATTCGAATCTACCTCCTGAAATCTGTTTCCTGCAATTCTGCCTTGCTTTCAAAGCCTCTTCGTTGCCTTCCCTTAATATATTTGTGGACGAGAGGTATCATTTAAAACTCTGCAGGTTTGTGAATTGCAGGGCCCCTGAGCTCCATTTTTCAACTCGCTTTTTTGGGAGCTGGCCGCAAAAGCGCAGGATTGCTTCAGGCCCTCTTCTGGTTCTGGGGGGCAGGCTGAGCTTGTGCTTAATTCTTCTTCCTGATGGGAAAATAGAGTGACCTGTGCCTGTCCCAACACCTAGAGCTAGTCTCTCATTGGTTCCCCCTCTTCCCGTTCATCCTCAGGACAAATTGCAACCTGTACGGAACAGGAGGTTAAAGGTGCTGATTCTCCAAGGAGGGAGATGGCTAGTAAATCGGCTGGAATGGCGAACCCGAGCAAAGGAGATGAGAAATGAGGTGCGTTTTAGAAACCTTTCCCGATCACACGGTGTACCATCTTCTGGGTTTCTCATGCCTGTTTTCGACGTAGGAAGATGCCCTTGAACCTGGAGATTTGGGACCCATGGGATGGGTACCATGCAGTATTACTTGAAAGGGTCTGCGTTGGCTCACCCAACCTCACCGAACCTCTCAGCCCCAAGAGTGTCCAGCCTTATGTCTCAATCAGCTGTGGGTCTAGATATGGTCAATCCAGATTGCATCACAGCCCCTGAACGAATTTTGGAAGAATTTCTCTCTCTTTCACTGTCTTTGTTTCACGGGTTTTGAAAAGTAATTTATTTGTATAATGGGGTTTAGCTGCTTTTCACGGCTGTGTTTATGCCGCTTTACACCCCCTTGACTCACTTACGGAGAGATATCAATACATAGGTTTGAAGATTCTTACTAGTCAGATATATTCTTGTGCGGTGAATAGGGGGTGTTGAGTCCAGTTCACTGAAAAAGGAATAGGTCTTGTCTCTTACATATTGGGTTTATGGAACGGTATCTGAGCTAATTTGAAACCCTTGTTTTATGCATCACCCCACCTCACCTTTCCCGTTCAGCAGCCATAGTGTGTTTCCTAAACGTGTGACTCTGTTCTGTTTTGTAATTCAGTTCAAGTGTAGCGGTTTTTACATTCCCTCTCGAAGTGATATCTTATGATAAGTGTCTTTTTCTGTGTGACTTATTTCCCTTAGAATCGTCGTACCTAAATCCACTCATCGTGCTGCTACTAGCCTTATGACGTTGATTTCATGGCTGAGTGATATTCCATTGTACATGAGGACCACAACTTCTTTATCCATTTTTCTCTTTCCTAGGATATTTAAGGTGTAATGAAGTGGGGGTTCTTGTCAACAGAGCAGCCCTAAACTTTGGGGTGCCTGTGTCTTGCTGATTTTTAGTTTTCCCAATTTATACGCCCATGAGTGGAAGTGCCCTATGCTCTCCAAGCTGTGTTTTTTAGATGTTTCAGAACACACCGTACACTTCTCCAGAGTGGCTGTTGGCAATTTACATCCCACCCATCAGCGTAGCAAGGCTCCCATTTCTCCATGGCCGGTCCTGCATTTCTGGTTTGGACACGTTTTTCCGCATGGCCCTTTTGCCCGCTGGGAAGCAAGACTTCTTTGGAGCGCTGATTGGCCTTTCCAGGTTGCTTGGTTGGCCAAAAAGGGCGTATGCGTTTTTTCCTGAATATATTCAGGAAAAAACGCATACGCCCTTTTTGGCCAAGGGCATCATTGTCCACGTTTTGCCGCTTTTCATGTGCTTTCAAGGCGATTCGAATCTACCTCCTGAAATCTGTTTCCTGCAATTCTGCCTTGCTTTCAAAGCCTCTTCGTTGCCTTCCCTTAATATATTTGTGGACGAGAGGTATCATTTAAAACTCTGCAGGTTTGTGAATTGCAGGGCCCCTGAGCTCCATTTTTCAACTCGCTTTTTTGGGAGCTGGCCGCAAAAGCGCAGGATTGCTTCAGGCCCTCTTCTGGTTCTGGGGGGCAGGCTGAGCTTGTGCTTAATTCTTCTTCCTGATGGGAAAATAGAGTGACCTGTGCCTGTCCCAACACCTAGAGCTAGTCTCTCATTGGTTCCCCCTCTTCCCGTTCATCCTCAGGACAAATTGCAACCTGTACAGAACAGGAGGTTAAAGGTGCTGATTCTCCAAGGAGGGAGATGGCTAGTAAATCGGCTGCAATGGCGAACCCGAGCAAAGGAGATGAGAAATGAGGTGCGTTTTAGAAACCTTTCCCGATCACACGGTGTACCATCTTCTGAGTTTCTCATGCCTGTTTTCGACGTAGGAAGATGCCCTTGAACCTGGAGATTTGGGACCCATGGGATGGGTACCATGCAGTATTACTTGAAAGGGTCTGCGTTGGCTCACCCAACCTCACCGAACCTCTCAGCCCCAAGAGTGTCCAGCCTTATGTCTCAATCAGCTGTGGGTCTAGATTTAGTCAATCCAGGTTGCATCACAGCCCCTGAACGAAGTTTGGAAGAATTTCTCTCTCTTTCACTGTCTTTGTTTCACGGGTTTTGAAAAGTAATTTATTTTTATAATGGGGTTTAGCTGCTTTTCACGGCTGTGTTTATGCCGCTTTACACCCCCTTGACTCACTTACAGAGAGATATCAATACATAGGTTTGAAGATTCTTACTAGTCAGATATATTCTTGTGCGGTGAATAGGGGGTGTTGAGTCCAGTTCACTGAAAAAGGAATAGGTCTTGTCTCTTACATATTGGGTTTATGGAACGGTATCTGAGCTAATTTGAAACCCTTGTTTTATGCATCACCCCACCTCACCTTTCCCGTTCAGCAGCCATAGTGTGTTTCCTAAACGTGTGACTCTGTTCTGTTTTGTAATTCAGTTCAAGTGTAGCGGTTTTTACATTCCCTCTCTAAGTGATATCTTATGATAAGTGTCTTTTTCTGTGTGACTTATTTCACTTAGAATCCTCGTACCTAAATCCACTCATCGTGCTGCTACTAGCCTTATGACGTTGATTTCATGGCTGAGTGATATTCCATTGTACATGAGGACCACAACTTCTTTATCCATTTTTCTCTTTCCTAGGATATTTAAGGTGTAATGAAGTGGGGGTTCTTGTCAACAGAGCAGCCCTAAACTTTGGGGTGCCTGTGTCTTGCTGATTTTTCGTTTTCCCAATTTATACGCCCATGAGTGGAAGTGCCCTATGCTCTCCAAGCTGTGTTTTTTAGATGTTTCAGAACACACCGTACACTTCTCCAGAGTGGCTGTTGGCAATTTACATCCCACCCATCAGCGTAGCAAGGCTCCCATTTCTCCATGGCCGGTCCTGCATTTCTGGTTTGGACACTTTTTTCCGCATGGCCCTTTTGCCCGCTGGGAAGCGAGACTTCTTTGGAGCGCTGATTGGCCTTTCCAGGTTGCTTGGTTGGCCAAAAAGGGCGTATGCGTTTTTTCCTGAATATATTCAGGAAAAAACGCATACGCCCTTTTTGGCCAAGGGCATCATTGTCCACGTTTTGCCGCTTTTCATGTGCTTTCAAGGCGATTCGAATCTACCTCCTGAAATCTGTTTCCTGCAATTCTGCCTTGCTTTCAAAGCCTCTTCGTTGCCTTCCCTTAATATATTTGTGGACGAGAGGTATCATTTAAAACTCTGCAGGTTTGTGAATTGCAGGGCCCCTGAGCTCCATTTTTCAACTCGCTTTTTTGGGAGCTGGCCGCAAAAGCGCAGGATTGCTTCAGGCCCTCTTCTGGTTCTGGGGGGCAGGCTGAGCTTGTGCTTAATTCTTCTTCCTGATGGGAAAATAGAGTGACCTGTGCCTGTCCCAACACCTAGAGCTAGTCTCTCATTGGTTCCCCCTCTTCCCGTTCATCCTCAGGACAAATTGCAACCTGTACGGAACAGGAGGTTAAAGGTGCTGATTCTCCAAGGAGGGAGATGGCTAGTAAATTGGCTGGAATGCCGAACCCGAGCAAAGGAGATGAGAAATGAGGTGCGTTTTAGAAACCTTTCCCGATCACACGGTGTACCATCTTCTGGGTTTCTCATGCCTGTTTTCGACGTAGGAAGATGCCCTTGAACCTGGAGATTTGGGACCCATGGGATGGGTACCATGCAGTATTACTTGAAAGGGTCTGCGTTGGCTCACCCAACCTCACAGAACCTCTCAGCCCCAAGAGTGTCCACCCTTATGTCTCAATCAGCTGTGGGTCTAGATATGGTCAATCCAGGTTGCATCTCAGCCCCTGAACGAATTTTGGAAGAATTTCTCTCTCTTTCACTGTCTTTGTTTCACGGGTTTTGAAAAGTAATTTATTTTTATAATGGGGTTTAGCTGCTTTTCACGGCTGTGTTTATGCCGCTTTACACCCCCTTGACTCACTTACGGAGAGATATCAATACATAGGTTTGAAGATTCTTACTAGTCAGATATATTCTTGTGCGGTGAATAGGGGGTGTTGAGTCCAGTTCACTGAAAAAGGAATAGGTCTTTTCTCTTACATATTGGGTTTTTGGAACGGTATCTGAGCTAATTTGAAACCCTTGTTTTATGCATCACCCCACCTCACCTTTCCCGTTCAGCAGCCATAGTGTGTTTCCTAAACGTGTGACTCTGTTCTGTTTTGTAATTCAGTTCAAGTGTAGCGGTTTTTACATTCCCTCTCTAAGTGATATCTTATGATAAGTGTCTTTTTCTGTGTGACTTATTTCACTTAGAATCGTCGTACCTAAATCCACTCATCGTGCTGCTACTAGCCTTATGACGTTGATTTCATGGCTGAGTGATATTCCATTGTACATGAGGACCACAACTTCTTTATCCATTTTTCTCTTTCCTAGGATATTTAAGGTGTAATGAAGTGGGGGTTCTTGTCAACAGAGCAGCCCTAAACTTTGGGGTGCCTGTGTCTTGCTGATTTTTCGTTTTCCCAATTTATACGCCCATGAGTGGAAGTGCCCTATGCTCTCCAAGCTGTGTTTTTTAGATGTTTCAGAACACACCGTACACTTCTCCAGAGTGGCTGTTGGCAATTTACATCCCACCCATCAGCGTAGCAAGGCTCCCATTTCTCCATGGCCGGTCCTGCATTTCTGGTTTGGACACGTTTTTCCCCATGGCCCTTTTGCCCGCTGGGAAGCGAGACTTCTTTGGAGCGCTGATTGGCCTTTCCAGTTTGCTTGGTTGGCCAAAAAGGGCGTATGCGTTTTTTCCTGAATATATTCAGGAAAAAACGCATACGCCCTTTTTGGCCAAGGGCATCATTGTCCACGTTTTGCCGCTTTTCATGTGCTTTCAAGGCGATTCGAATCTACCTCCTGAAATCTGTTTCCTGCAATTCTGCCTTGCTTTCAAAGCCTCTTCGTTGCCTTCCCTTAATATATTTGTGGACGAGAGGTATCATTTAAAACTCTGCAGGTTTGTGAATTGCAGGGCCCCTGAGCTCCATTTTTCAACTCGCTTTTTTGGGAGCTGGCCGCAAAAGCGCAGGATTGCTTCAGGCCCTCTTCTGGTTCTGGGGGGCAGGCTGAGCTTGTGCTTAATTCTTCTTCCTGATGGGAAAATAGAGTGACCTGTGCCTGTCCCAACACCTAGAGCTAGTCTCTCATTGGTTCCCCCTCTTCCCGTTCATCCTCAGGACAAATTGCAACCTGTACAGAACAGGAGGTTAAAGGTGCTGATTCTCCAAGGAGGGAGATGGCTAGTAAATCGGCTGCAATGGCGAACCCGAGCAAAGGAGATGAGAAATGAGGTGCGTTTTAGAAACCTTTCCCGATCACACGGTGTACCATCTTCTGAGTTTCTCATGCCTGTTTTCGACGTAGGAAGATGCCCTTGAACCTGGAGATTTGGGACCCATGGGATGGGTACCATGCAGTATTACTTGAAAGGGTCTGCGTTGGCTCACCCAACCTCACCGAACCTCTCAGCCCCAAGAGTGTCCAGCCTTATGTCTCAATCAGCTGTGGGTCTAGATTTAGTCAATCCAGGTTGCATCACAGCCCCTGAACGAAGTTTGGAAGAATTTCTCTCTCTTTCACTGTCTTTGTTTCACGGGTTTTGAAAAGTAATTTATTTTTATAATGGGGTTTAGCTGCTTTTCACGGCTGTGTTTATGCCGCTTTACACCCCCTTGACTCACTTACAGAGAGATATCAATACATAGGTTTGAAGATTCTTACTAGTCAGATATATTCTTGTGCGGTGAATAGGGGGTGTTGAGTCCAGTTCACTGAAAAAGGAATAGGTCTTGTCTCTTACATATTGGGTTTATGGAACGGTATCTGAGCTAATTTGAAACCCTTGTTTTATGCATCACCCCACCTCACCTTTCCCGTTCAGCAGCCATAGTGTGTTTCCTAAACGTGTGACTCTGTTCTGTTTTGTAATTCAGTTCAAGTGTAGCGGTTTTTACATTCCCTCTCTAAGTGATATCTTATGATAAGTGTCTTTTTCTGTGTGACTTATTTCACTTAGAATCCTCGTACCTAAATCCACTCATCGTGCTGCTACTAGCCTTATGACGTTGATTTCATGGCTGAGTGATATTCCATTGTACATGAGGACCACAACTTCTTTATCCATTTTTCTCTTTCCTAGGATATTTAAGGTGTAATGAAGTGGGGGTTCTTGTCAACAGAGCAGCCCTAAACTTTGGGGTGCCTGTGTCTTGCTGATTTTTCGTTTTCCCAATTTATACGCCCATGAGTGGAAGTGCCCTATGCTCTCCAAGCTGTGTTTTTTAGATGTTTCAGAACACACCGTACACTTCTCCAGAGTGGCTGTTGGCAATTTACATCCCACCCATCAGCGTAGCAAGGCTCCCATTTCTCCATGGCCGGTCCTGCATTTCTGGTTTGGACACTTTTTTCCGCATGGCCCTTTTGCCCGCTGGGAAGCGAGACTTCTTTGGAGCGCTGATTGGCCTTTCCAGGTTGCTTGGTTGGCCAAAAAGGGCGTATGCGTTTTTTCCTGAATATATTCAGGAAAAAACGCATACGCCCTTTTTGGCCAAGGGCATCATTGTCCACGTTTTGCCGCTTTTCATGTGCTTTCAAGGCGATTCGAATCTACCTCCTGAAATCTGTTTCCTGCAATTCTGCCTTGCTTTCAAAGCCTCTTCGTTGCCTTCCCTTAATATATTTGTGGACGAGAGGTATCATTTAAAACTCTGCAGGTTTGTGAATTGCAGGGCCCCTGAGCTCCATTTTTCAACTCGCTTTTTTGGGAGCTGGCCGCAAAAGCGCAGGATTGCTTCAGGCCCTCTTCTGGTTCTGGGGGGCAGGCTGAGCTTGTGCTTAATTCTTCTTCCTGATGGGAAAATAGAGTGACCTGTGCCTGTCCCAACACCTAGAGCTAGTCTCTCATTGGTTCCCCCTCTTCCCGTTCATCCTCAGGACAAATTGCAACCTGTACGGAACAGGAGGTTAAAGGTGCTGATTCTCCAAGGAGGGAGATGGCTAGTAAATTGGCTGGAATGCCGAACCCGAGCAAAGGAGATGAGAAATGAGGTGCGTTTTAGAAACCTTTCCCGATCACACGGTGTACCATCTTCTGGGTTTCTCATGCCTGTTTTCGACGTAGGAAGATGCCCTTGAACCTGGAGATTTGGGACCCATGGGATGGGTACCATGCAGTATTACTTGAAAGGGTCTGCGTTGGCTCACCCAACCTCACAGAACCTCTCAGCCCCAAGAGTGTCCACCCTTATGTCTCAATCAGCTGTGGGTCTAGATATGGTCAATCCAGGTTGCATCTCAGCCCCTGAACGAATTTTGGAAGAATTTCTCTCTCTTTCACTGTCTTTGTTTCACGGGTTTTGAAAAGTAATTTATTTTTATAATGGGGTTTAGCTGCTTTTCACGGCTGTGTTTATGCCGCTTTACACCCCCTTGACTCACTTACGGAGAGATATCAATACATAGGTTTGAAGATTCTTACTAGTCAGATATATTCTTGTGCGGTGAATAGGGGGTGTTGAGTCCAGTTCACTGAAAAAGGAATAGGTCTTTTCTCTTACATATTGGGTTTTTGGAACGGTATCTGAGCTAATTTGAAACCCTTGTTTTATGCATCACCCCACCTCACCTTTCCCGTTCAGCAGCCATAGTGTGTTTCCTAAACGTGTGACTCTGTTCTGTTTTGTAATTCAGTTCAAGTGTAGCGGTTTTTACATTCCCTCTCTAAGTGATATCTTATGATAAGTGTCTTTTTCTGTGTGACTTATTTCACTTAGAATCGTCGTACCTAAATCCACTCATCGTGCTGCTACTAGCCTTATGACGTTGATTTCATGGCTGAGTGATATTCCATTGTACATGAGGACCACAACTTCTTTATCCATTTTTCTCTTTCCTAGGATATTTAAGGTGTAATGAAGTGGGGGTTCTTGTCAACAGAGCAGCCCTAAACTTTGGGGTGCCTGTGTCTTGCTGATTTTTCGTTTTCCCAATTTATACGCCCATGAGTGGAAGTGCCCTATGCTCTCCAAGCTGTGTTTTTTAGATGTTTCAGAACACACCGTACACTTCTCCAGAGTGGCTGTTGGCAATTTACATCCCACCCATCAGCGTAGCAAGGCTCCCATTTCTCCATGGCCGGTCCTGCATTTCTGGTTTGGACACGTTTTTCCCCATGGCCCTTTTGCCCGCTGGGAAGCGAGACTTCTTTGGAGCGCTGATTGGCCTTTCCAGTTTGCTTGGTTGGCCAAAAAGGGCGTATGCGTTTTTTCCTGAATATATTCAGGAAAAAACGCATACGCCCTTTTTGGCCAAGGGCATCATTGTCCACGTTTTGCCGCTTTTCATGTGCTTTCAAGGCGATTCGAATCTACCTCCTGAAATCTGTTTCCTGCAATTCTGCCTTGCTTTCAAAGCCTCTTCGTTGCCTTCCCTTAATATATTTGTGGACGAGAGGTATCATTTAAAACTCTGCAGGTTTGTGAATTGCAGGGCCCCTGAGCTCCATTTTTCAACTCGCTTTTTTGGGAGCTGGCCGCAAAAGCGCAGGATTGCTTCAGGCCCTCTTCTGGTTCTGGGGGGCAGGCTGAGCTTGTGCTTAATTCTTCTTCCTGATGGGAAAATAGAGTGACCTGTGCCTGTCCCAACACCTAGAGCTAGTCTCTCATTGGTTCCCCCTCTTCCCGTTCATCCTCAGGACAAATTGCAACCTGTACGGAACAGGAGGTTAAAGGTGCTGATTCTCCAAGGAGGGAGATGGCTAGTAAATCGGCTGGAATGGCGAACCCGAGCAAAGGAGATGAGAAATGAGGTGCGTTTTAGAAACCTTTCCCGATCACACGGTGTACCATCTTCTGGGTTTCTCATGCCTGTTTTCGACGTAGGAAGATGCCCTTGAACCTGGAGATTTGGGACCCATGGGATGGGTACCATGCAGTATTACTTGAAAGGGTCTGCGTTGGCTCACCCAACCTCACCGAACCTCTCAGCCCCAAGAGTGTCCAGCCTTATGTCTCAATCAGCTGTGGGTCTAGATATGGTCAATCCAGATTGCATCACAGCCCCTGAACGAATTTTGGAAGAATTTCTCTCTCTTTCACTGTCTTTGTTTCACGGGTTTTGAAAAGTAATTTATTTGTATAATGGGGTTTAGCTGCTTTTCACGGCTGTGTTTATGCCGCTTTACACCCCCTTGACTCACTTACGGAGAGATATCAATACATAGGTTTGAAGATTCTTACTAGTCAGATATATTCTTGTGCGGTGAATAGGGGGTGTTGAGTCCAGTTCACTGAAAAAGGAATAGGTCTTGTCTCTTACATATTGGGTTTATGGAACGGTATCTGAGCTAATTTGAAACCCTTGTTTTATGCATCACCCCACCTCACCTTTCCCGTTCAGCAGCCATAGTGTGTTTCCTAAACGTGTGACTCTGTTCTGTTTTGTAATTCAGTTCAAGTGTAGCGGTTTTTACATTCCCTCTCGAAGTGATATCTTATGATAAGTGTCTTTTTCTGTGTGACTTATTTCCCTTAGAATCGTCGTACCTAAATCCACTCATCGTGCTGCTACTAGCCTTATGACGTTGATTTCATGGCTGAGTGATATTCCATTGTACATGAGGACCACAACTTCTTTATCCATTTTTCTCTTTCCTAGGATATTTAAGGTGTAATGAAGTGGGGGTTCTTGTCAACAGAGCAGCCCTAAACTTTGGGGTGCCTGTGTCTTGCTGATTTTTAGTTTTCCCAATTTATACGCCCATGAGTGGAAGTGCCCTATGCTCTCCAAGCTGTGTTTTTTAGATGTTTCAGAACACACCGTACACTTCTCCAGAGTGGCTGTTGGCAATTTACATCCCACCCATCAGCGTAGCAAGGCTCCCATTTCTCCATGGCCGGTCCTGCATTTCTGGTTTGGACACGTTTTTCCGCATGGCCCTTTTGCCCGCTGGGAAGCAAGACTTCTTTGGAGCGCTGATTGGCCTTTCCAGGTTGCTTGGTTGGCCAAAAAGGGCGTATGCGTTTTTTCCTGAATATATTCAGGAAAAAACGCATACGCCCTTTTTGGCCAAGGGCATCATTGTCCACGTTTTGCCGCTTTTCATGTGCTTTCAAGGCGATTCGAATCTACCTCCTGAAATCTGTTTCCTGCAATTCTGCCTTGCTTTCAAAGCCTCTTCGTTGCCTTCCCTTAATATATTTGTGGACGAGAGGTATCATTTAAAACTCTGCAGGTTTGTGAATTGCAGGGCCCCTGAGCTCCATTTTTCAACTCGCTTTTTTGGGAGCTGGCCGCAAAAGCGCAGGATTGCTTCAGGCCCTCTTCTGGTTCTGGGGGGCAGGCTGAGCTTGTGCTTAATTCTTCTTCCTGATGGGAAAATAGAGTGACCTGTGCCTGTCCCAACACCTAGAGCTAGTCTCTCATTGGTTCCCCCTCTTCCCGTTCATCCTCAGGACAAATTGCAACCTGTACAGAACAGGAGGTTAAAGGTGCTGATTCTCCAAGGAGGGAGATGGCTAGTAAATCGGCTGCAATGGCGAACCCGAGCAAAGGAGATGAGAAATGAGGTGCGTTTTAGAAACCTTTCCCGATCACACGGTGTACCATCTTCTGAGTTTCTCATGCCTGTTTTCGACGTAGGAAGATGCCCTTGAACCTGGAGATTTGGGACCCATGGGATGGGTACCATGCAGTATTACTTGAAAGGGTCTGCGTTGGCTCACCCAACCTCACCGAACCTCTCAGCCCCAAGAGTGTCCAGCCTTATGTCTCAATCAGCTGTGGGTCTAGATATGGTCAATCCAGGTTGCATCACAGCCCCTGAACGAATTTTGTAAGAATTTCTCTCTCTTTCACTGTCTTTGTTTCACGGGTTTTGAAAAGTAATTTATTTTTATAATGGGGTTTAGCTGCTTTTCACGGCTGTGTTTATGCCGCTTTACACCCCCTTGACTCACTTACAGAGAGATATCAATACATAGGTTTGAAGATTCTTACTAGTCAGATATATTCTTGTGCGGTGAATAGGGGGTGTTGAGTCCAGTTCACTGAAAAAGGAATAGGTCTTGTCTCTTACATATTGGGTTTATGGAACGGTATCTGAGCTAATTTGAAACCCTTGTTTTATGCATCATCCCACCTCACCTTTCCCGTTCAGCAGCCATAGTGTGTTTCCTAAACGTGTGACTCTGTTCTGTTTTGTAATTCAGTTCAAGTGTAGCGGTTTTTACATTCCCTCTCGAAGTGATATCTTATGATAAGTGTCTTTTTCTGTGTGACTTATTTCACTTAGAATCGTCGTACCTAAATCCACTCATCGTGCTGCTACTAGCCTTATGACGTTGATTTCATGGCTGAGTGATATTCCATTGTACATGAGGACCACAACTTCTTTATCCATTTTTCTCTTTCCTAGGATATTTAAGGTGTAATGAAGTGGGGGTTCTTGTCAACAGAGCAGCCCTAAACTTTGGGGTGCCTGTGTCTTGCTGATTTTTCGTTTTCCCAATTTATACGCCCATGAGTGGAAGTGCCCTATGCTCTCCAAGCTGTGTTTTTTAGATGTTTCAGAACACACCGTACACTTCTCCAGAGTGGCTGTTGGCAATTTACATCCCACCCATCAGCGTAGCAAGGCTCCCATTTCTCCATGGCCGGTCCTGCATTTCTGGTTTGGACACGTTTTTCCGCATGGCCCTTTTGCCCGCTGGGAAGCAAGACTTCTTTGGAGCGCTGATTGGCCTTTCCAGGTTGCTTGGTTGGCCAAAAAGGGCGTATGCGTTTTTTCCTGAATATATTCAGGAAAAAACGCATACGCCCTTTTTGGCCAAGGGCATCATTGTCCACGTTTTGCCGCTTTTCATGTGCTTTCAAGGCGATTCGAATCTACCTCCTGAAATCTGTTTCCTGCAATTCTGCCTTGCTTTCAAAGCCTCTTCGTTGCCTTCCCTTAATATATTTGTGGACGAGAGGTATCATTTAAAACTCTGCAGGTTTGTGAATTGCAGTGCCCCTGAGCTCCATTTTTCAACTCGCTTTTTTGGGAGCTGGCCGCAAAAGCGCAGGATTGCTTCAGGCCCTCTTCTGGTTCTGGGGGGCAGGCTGAGCTTGTGCTTAATTCTTCTTCCTGATGGGAAAATAGAGTGACCTGTGCCTGTCCCAACACCTAGAGCTAGTCTCTCATTGGTTCCCCCTCTTCCCGTTCATCCTCAGGACAAATTGCAACCTGTACGGAACAGGAGGTTAAAGGTGCTGATTCTCCAAGGAGGGAGATGGCTAGTAAATCGGCTGGAATGGCGAACCCGAGCAAAGGAGATGAGAAATGAGGTGCGTTTTAGAAACCTTTCCCGATCACACGGTGTACCATCTTCTGAGTTTCTCATGCCTGTTTTCGACGTAGGAAGATGCCCTTGAACCTGGAGATTTGGGACCCATGGGATGGGTACCATGCAGTATTACTTGAAAGGGTCTGCGTTGGCTCACCCAACCTCACCGAACCTCTCAGCCCCAAGAGTGTCCAGCCTTATGTCTCAATCAGCTGTGGGTCTAGATATGGTCAATCCAGGTTGCATCACAGCCCCTGAACGAATTTTGTAAGAATTTCTCTCTCTTTCACTGTCTTTGTTTCACGGGTTTTGAAAAGTAATTTATTTTTATAATGGGGTTTAGCTGCTTTTCACGGCTGTGTTTATGCCGCTTTACACCCCCTTGACTCACTTACAGAGAGATATCAATACATAGGTTTGAAGATTCTTACTAGTCAGATATATTCTTGTGCGGTGAATAGGGGGTGTTGAGTCCAGTTCACTGAAAAAGGAATAGGTCTTGTCTCTTACATATTGGGTTTATGGAACGGTATCTGAGCTAATTTGAAACCCTTGTTTTATGCATCATCCCACCTCACCTTTCCCGTTCAGCAGCCATAGTGTGTTTCCTAAACGTGTGACTCTGTTCTGTTTTGTAATTCAGTTCAAGTGTAGCGGTTTTTACATTCCCTCTCGAAGTGATATCTTATGATAAGTGTCTTTTTCTGTGTGACTTATTTCACTTAGAATCGTCGTACCTAAATCCACTCATCGTGCTGCTACTAGCCTTATGACGTTGATTTCATGGCTGAGTGATATTCCATTGTACATGAGGACCACAACTTCTTTATCCATTTTTCTCTTTCCTAGGATATTTAAGGTGTAATGAAGTGGGGGTTCTTGTCAACAGAGCAGCCGTAAACTTTGGGGTGCCTGTGTCTTGCTGATTTTTCGTTTTCCCAATTTATACGCCCATGAGTGGAAGTGCCCTATGCTCTCCAAGCTGTGTTTTTTAGATGTTTCAGAACACACCGTACACTTCTCCAGAGTGGCTGTTGGCAATTTACATCCCACCCATCAGCATAGCAAGGCTCCCATTTCTCCATGGCCGGTCCTGCATTTCTGGTTTGGACACTTTTTTCCGCATGGCCCTTTTGCCCGCTGGGAAGCGAGACTTCTTTGGAGCGCTGATTGGCCTTTCCAGGTTGCTTGGTTGGCCAAAAAGGGCGTATGCGTTTTTTCCTGAATATATTCAGGAAAAAACGCATACGCCCTTTTTGGCCAAGGGCATCATTGTCCACGTTTTGCCGCTTTTCATGTGCTTTCAAGGCGATTCGAATCTACCTCCTGAAATCTGTTTCCTGCAATTCTGCCTTGCTTTCAAAGCCTCTTCGTTGCCTTCCCTTAATATATTTGTGGACGAGAGGTATCATTTAAAACTCTGCAGGTTTGTGAATTGCAGGGCCCCTGAGCTCCATTTTTCAACTCGCTTTTTTGGGAGCTGGCCGCAAAAGCGCAGGATTGCTTCAGGCCCTCTTCTGGTTCTGGGGGGCAGGCTGAGCTTGTGCTTAATTCTTCTTCCTGATGGGAAAATAGAGTGACCTGTGCCTGTCCCAACACCTAGAGCTAGTCTCTCATTGGTTCCCCCTCTTCCCGTTCATCCTCAGGACAAATTGCAACCTGTACGGAACAGGAGGTTAAAGGTGCTGATTCTCCAAGGAGGGAGATGGCTAGTAAATCGGCTGGAATGGCGAACCCGAGCCAAGGAGATGAGAAATGAGGTGCGTTTTAGAAACCTTTCCCGATCACACGGTGTACCATCTTCTGGGTTTCTCATGCCTGTTTTCGACGTAGGAAGATGCCCTTGAACCTGGAGATTTGGGACCCATGGGATGGGTACCATGCAGTATTACTTGAAAGGGTCTGCGTTGGCTCACCCAACCTCACCGAACCTCTCAGCCCCAAGAGTGTCCACCCTTATGTCTCAATCAGCTGTGGGTCTAGATATGGTCAATCCAGGTTGCATCACAGCCCCTGAACGAATTTTGGAAGAATTTCTCTCTCTTTCACTGTCTTTGTTTCACGGGTTTTGAAAAGTAATTTATTTTTATAATGGGGTTTAGATGCTTTTCACGGCTGTGTTTATGCCGCTTTACACCCCCTTGACTCACTTACGGAGAGATATCAATACATAGGTTTGAAGATTCTTACTAGTCAGATATATTCTTGTGCGGTGAATAGGGGGTGTTGAGTCCAGTTCACTGAAAAAGGAATAGGTCTTGTCTCTTACATATTGGGTTTATGGAACGGTATCTGAGCTAATTTGAAACCCTTGTTTTATGCATCACCCCACCTCACCTTTCCCGTTCAGCAGCCATAGTGTGTTTCCTAAACGTGTGACTCTGTTCTGTTTTGTAATTCAGTTCAAGTGTAGCGGTTTTTACATTCCCTCTCGAAGTGATATCTTATGATAAGTGTCTTTTTCTGTGTGACTTATTTCACTTAGAATCGTCGTACCTAAATCCACTCATCGTGCTGCTACTAGCCTTATGACGTTGATTTCATGGCTGAGTGATATTCCATTGTACATGAGGACCACAACTTCTTTATCCATTTTTCTCTTTCCTAGGATATTTAAGGTGTAATGAAGTGGGGGTTCTTGTCAACAGAGCAGCCCTAAACTTTGGGGTGCCTGTGTCTTGCTGATTTTTCGTTTTCCCAATTTATACGCCCATGAGTGGAAGTGCCCTATGCTCTCCAAGCTGTGTTTTTTAGATGTTTCAGAACACACCGTACACTTCTCCAGAGTGGCTGTTGGCAATTTACATCCCACCCATCAGCATAGCAAGGCTCCCATTTCTCCATGGCCGGTCCTGCATTTCTGGTTTGGACACTTTTTTCCGCATGGCCCTTTTGCCCGCTGGGAAGCGAGACTTCTTTGGAGCGCTGATTGGCCTTTCCAGGTTGCTTGGTTGGCCAAAAAGGGCGTATGCGTTTTTTCCTGAATATATTCAGGAAAAAACGCATACGCCCTTTTTGGCCAAGGGCATCATTGTCCACGTTTTGCCGCTTTTCATGTGCTTTCAAGGCGATTCGAATCTACCTCCTGAAATCTGTTTCCTGCAATTCTGCCTTGCTTTCAAAGCCTCTTCGTTGCCTTCCCTTAATATATTTGTGGACGAGAGGTATCATTTAAAACTCTGCAGGTTTGTGAATTGCAGGGCCCCTGAGCTCCATTTTTCAACTCGCTTTTTTGGGAGCTGGCCGCAAAAGCACAGGATTGCTTCAGGCCCTCTTCTGGTTCTGGGGGGCAGGCTGAGCTTGTGCTTAATTCTTCTTCCTGATGGGAAAATAGAGTGACCTGTGCCTGTCCCAACACCTAGAGCTAGTCTCTCATTGGTTCCCCCTCTTCCCGTTCATCCTCAGGACAAATTGCAACCTGTACGGAACAGGAGGTTAAAGGTGCTGATTCTCCAAGGAGGGAGATGGCTAGTAAATCGGCTGGAATGGCGAACCCGAGCCAAGGAGATGAGAAATGAGGTGCGTTTTAGAAACCTTTCCCGATCACACGGTGTACCAACTTCTGGGTTTCTCATGCCTGTTTTCGACGTAGGAAGATGCCCTTGAACCTGGAGATTTGGGACCCATGGGATGGGTACCATGCAGTATTACTTGAAAGGGTCTGCGTTGGCTCACCCAACCTCACCGAACCTCTCAGCCCCAAGAGTGTCCAGCCTTATGTCTCAATCAGCTGTGGGTCTAGATATGGTCAATCCAGGTTGCATCACAGCCCCTGAACGAATTTTGGAAGAATTTCTCTCTCTTTCACTGTCTTTGTTTCACGGGTTTTGAAAAGTAATTTATTTTTATAATGGGGTTTAGATGCTTTTCACGGCTGTGTTTATGCCGCTTTACACCCCCTTGACTCACTTACGGAGAGATATCAATACATAGGTTTGAAGATTCTTACTAGTCAGATATATTCTTGTGCGGTGAATAGGGGGTGTTGAGTCCAGTTCACTGAAAAAGGAATAGGTCTTGTCTCTTACATATTGGGTTTATGGAACGGTATCTGAGCTAATTTGAAACCCTTGTTTTATGCATCACCCCACCTCACCTTTCCCGTTCAGCAGCCATAGTGTGTTTCCTAAACGTGTGACTCTGTTCTGTTTTGTAATTCAGTTCAAGTGTAGCGGTTTTTACATTCCCTCTCGAAGTGATATCTTATGATAAGTGTCTTTTTCTGTGTGACTTATTTCACTTAGAATCGTCGTACCTAAATCCACTCATCGTGCTGCTACTAGCCTTATGACGTTGATTTCATGGCTGAGTGATATTCCATTGTACATGAGGACCACAACTTCTTTATCCATTTTTCTCTTTCCTAGGATATTTAAGGTGTAATGAAGTGGGGGTTCTTGTCAACAGAGCAGCCCTAATCTTTGGGGTGCCTGTGTCTTGCTGATTTTTAGTTTTCCCAATTTATACGCCCATGAGTGGAAGTGCCCTATGCTCTCCAAGCTGTGTTTTTTAGATGTTTCAGAACACACCGTACACTTCTCCAGAGTGGCTGTTGGCAATTTACATCCCACCCATCAGCGTAGCAAGGCTCCCATTTCTCCATGGCCGGTCCTGCATTTCTGGTTTGGACACTTTTTTCCGCATGGCCCTTTTGCCCGCTGGGAAGCGAGACTTCTTTGGAGCGCTGATTGGCCTTTCCAGGTTGCTTGGTTGGCCAAAAAGGGCGTATGCGTTTTTTCCTGAATATATTCAGGAAAAAACGCATACGCCCTTTTTGGCCAAGGGCATCATTGTCCACGTTTTGCCGCTTTTCATGTGCTTTCAAGGCGATTCGAATCTACCTCCTGAAATCTGTTTCCTGCAATTCTGCCTTGCTTTCAAAGCCTCTTCGTTGCCTTCCCTTAATATATTTGTGGACGAGAGGTATCATTTAAAACTCTGCAGGTTTGTGAATTGCAGTGCCCCTGAGCTCCATTTTTCAACTCGCTTTTTTGGGAGCTGGCCGCAAAAGCGCAGGATTGCTTCAGGCCCTCTTCTGGTTCTGGGGGGCAGGCTGAGCTTGTGCTTAATTCTTCTTCCTGATGGGAAAATAGAGTGACCTGTGCCTGTCCCAACACCTAGAGCTAGTCTCTCATTGGTTCCCCCTCTTCCCGTTCATCCTCAGGACAAATTGCAACCTGTACGGAACAGGAGGTTAAAGGTGCTGATTCTCCAAGGAGGGAGATGGCTAGTAAATCGGCTGCAATGGCGAACCCGAGCAAAGGAGATGAGAAATGAGGTGCGTTTTAGAAACCTTTCCCGATCACACGGTGTACCATCTTCTGAGTTTCTCATGCCTGTTTTCGACGTAGGAAGATGCCCTTGAACCTGGAGATTTGGGACCCATGGGATGGGTACCATGCAGTATTACTTGAAAGGGTCTGCGTTGGCTCACCCAACCTCACCGAACCTCTCAGCCCCAAGAGTGTCCAGCCTTATGTCTCAATCAGCTGTGGGTCTAGATATGGTCAATCCAGGTTGCATCACAGCCCCTGAACGAATTTTGTAAGAATTTCTCTCTCTTTCACTGTCTTTGTTTCACGGGTTTTGAAAAGTAATTTATTTTTATAATGGGGTTTAGCTGCTTTTCACGGCTGTGTTTATGCCGCTTTACACCCCCTTGACTCACTTACAGAGAGATATCAATACATAGGTTTGAAGATTCTTACTAGTCAGATATATTCTTGTGCGGTGAATAGGGGGTGTTGAGTCCAGTTCACTGAAAAAGGAATAGGTCTTGTCTCTTACATATTGGGTTTATGGAACGGTATCTGATCTAATTTGAAACCCTTGTTTTATGCAGCATCCCACCTCACCTTTCCCGTTCAGCAGCCATAGTGTGTTTCCTAAACGTGTGACTCTGTTCTGTTTTGTAATTCAGTTCAAGTGTAGCGGTTTTTACATTCCCTCTCGAAGTGATATCTTATGATAAGTGTCTTTTTCTGTGTGACTTATTTCACTTAGAATCGTCGTACCTAAATCCACTCATCGTGCTGCTACTAGCCTTATGACGTTGATTTCATGGCTGAGTGATATTCCATTGTACATGAGGACCACAACTTCTTTATCCATTTTTCTCTTTCCTAGGATATTTAAGGTGTAATGAAGTGGGGGTTCTTGTCAACAGAGCAGCCGTAAACTTTGGGGTGCCTGTGTCTTGCTGATTTTTCGTTTTCCCAATTTATACGCCCATGAGTGGAAGTGCCCTATGCTCTCCAAGCTGTGTTTTTTAGATGTTTCAGAACACACCGTACACTTCTCCAGAGTGGCTGTTGGCAATTTACATCCCACCCATCAGCATAGCAAGGCTCCCATTTCTCCATGGCCGGTCCTGCATTTCTGGTTTGGACACTTTTTTCCGCATGGCCCTTTTGCCCGCTGGGAAGCGAGACTTCTTTGGAGCGCTGATTGGCCTTTCCAGGTTGCTTGGTTGGCCAAAAAGGGCGTATGCGTTTTTTCCTGAATATATTCAGGAAAAAACGCATACGCCCTTTTTGGCCAAGGGCATCATTGTCCACGTTTTGCCGCTTTTCATGTGCTTTCAAGGCGATTCGAATCTACCTCCTGAAATCTGTTTCCTGCAATTCTGCCTTGCTTTCAAAGCCTCTTCGTTGCCTTCCCTTAATATATTTGTGGACGAGAGGTATCATTTAAAACTCTGCAGGTTTGTGAATTGCAGGGCCCCTGAGCTCCATTTTTCAACTCGCTTTTTTGGGAGCTGGCCGCAAAAGCGCAGGATTGCTTCAGGCCCTCTTCTGGTTCTGGGGGGCAGGCTGAGCTTGTGCTTAATTCTTCTTCCTGATGGGAAAATAGAGTGACCTGTGCCTGTCCCAACACCTAGAGCTAGTCTCTCATTGGTTCCCCCTCTTCCCGTTCATCCTCAGGACAAATTGCAACCTGTACGGAACAGGAGGTTAAAGGTGCTGATTCTCCAAGGAGGGAGATGGCTAGTAAATCGGCTGGAATGGCGAACCCGAGCCAAGGAGATGAGAAATGAGGTGCGTTTTAGAAACCTTTCCCGATCACACGGTGTACCATCTTCTGGGTTTCTCATGCCTGTTTTCGACGTAGGAAGATGCCCTTGAACCTGGAGATTTGGGACCCATGGGATGGGTACCATGCAGTATTACTTGAAAGGGTCTGCGTTGGCTCACCCAACCTCACCGAACCTCTCAGCCCCAAGAGTGTCCACCCTTATGTCTCAATCAGCTGTGGGTCTAGATATGGTCAATCCAGGTTGCATCACAGCCCCTGAACGAATTTTGGAAGAATTTCTCTCTCTTTCACTGTCTTTGTTTCACGGGTTTTGAAAAGTAATTTATTTTTATAATGGGGTTTAGATGCTTTTCACGGCTGTGTTTATGCCGCTTTACACCCCCTTGACTCACTTACGGAGAGATATCAATACATAGGTTTGAAGATTCTTACTAGTCAGATATATTCTTGTGCGGTGAATAGGGGGTGTTGAGTCCAGTTCACTGAAAAAGGAATAGGTCTTGTCTCTTACATATTGGGTTTATGGAACGGTATCTGAGCTAATTTGAAACCCTTGTTTTATGCATCACCCCACCTCACCTTTCCCGTTCAGCAGCCATAGTGTGTTTCCTAAACGTGTGACTCTGTTCTGTTTTGTAATTCAGTTCAAGTGTAGCGGTTTTTACATTCCCTCTCGAAGTGATATCTTATGATAAGTGTCTTTTTCTGTGTGACTTATTTCACTTAGAATCGTCGTACCTAAATCCACTCATCGTGCTGCTACTAGCCTTATGACGTTGATTTCATGGCTGAGTGATATTCCATTGTACATGAGGACCACAACTTCTTTATCCATTTTTCTCTTTCCTAGGATATTTAAGGTGTAATGAAGTGGGGGTTCTTGTCAACAGAGCAGCCCTAAACTTTGGGGTGCCTGTGTCTTGCTGATTTTTCGTTTTCCCAATTTATACGCCCATGAGTGGAAGTGCCCTATGCTCTCCAAGCTGTGTTTTTTAGATGTTTCAGAACACACCGTACACTTCTCCAGAGTGGCTGTTGGCAATTTACATCCCACCCATCAGCATAGCAAGGCTCCCATTTCTCCATGGCCGGTCCTGCATTTCTGGTTTGGACACTTTTTTCCGCATGGCCCTTTTGCCCGCTGGGAAGCGAGACTTCTTTGGAGCGCTGATTGGCCTTTCCAGGTTGCTTGGTTGGCCAAAAAGGGCGTATGCGTTTTTTCCTGAATATATTCAGGAAAAAACGCATACGCCCTTTTTGGCCAAGGGCATCATTGTCCACGTTTTGCCGCTTTTCATGTGCTTTCAAGGCGATTCGAATCTACCTCCTGAAATCTGTTTCCTGCAATTCTGCCTTGCTTTCAAAGCCTCTTCGTTGCCTTCCCTTAATATATTTGTGGACGAGAGGTATCATTTAAAACTCTGCAGGTTTGTGAATTGCAGGGCCCCTGAGCTCCATTTTTCAACTCGCTTTTTTGGGAGCTGGCCGCAAAAGCACAGGATTGCTTCAGGCCCTCTTCTGGTTCTGGGGGGCAGGCTGAGCTTGTGCTTAATTCTTCTTCCTGATGGGAAAATAGAGTGACCTGTGCCTGTCCCAACACCTAGAGCTAGTCTCTCATTGGTTCCCCCTCTTCCCGTTCATCCTCAGGACAAATTGCAACCTGTACGGAACAGGAGGTTAAAGGTGCTGATTCTCCAAGGAGGGAGATGGCTAGTAAATCGGCTGGAATGGCGAACCCGAGCCAAGGAGATGAGAAATGAGGTGCGTTTTAGAAACCTTTCCCGATCACACGGTGTACCAACTTCTGGGTTTCTCATGCCTGTTTTCGACGTAGGAAGATGCCCTTGAACCTGGAGATTTGGGACCCATGGGATGGGTACCATGCAGTATTACTTGAAAGGGTCTGCGTTGGCTCACCCAACCTCACCGAACCTCTCAGCCCCAAGAGTGTCCAGCCTTATGTCTCAATCAGCTGTGGGTCTAGATATGGTCAATCCAGGTTGCATCACAGCCCCTGAACGAATTTTGTAAGAATTTCTCTCTCTTTCACTGTCTTTGTTTCACGGGTTTTGAAAAGTAATTTATTTTTATAATGGGGTTTAGCTGCTTTTCACGGCTGTGTTTATGCCGCTTTACACCCCCTTGACTCACTTACAGAGAGATATCAATACATAGGTTTGAAGATTCTTACTAGTCAGATATATTCTTGTGCGGTGAATAGGGGGTGTTGAGTCCAGTTCACTGAAAAAGGAATAGGTCTTGTCTCTTACATATTGGGTTTATGGAACGGTATCTGATCTAATTTGAAACCCTTGTTTTATGCAGCATCCCACCTCACCTTTCCCGTTCAGCAGCCATAGTGTGTTTCCTAAACGTGTGACTCTGTTCTGTTTTGTAATTCAGTTCAAGTGTAGCGGTTTTTACATTCCCTCTCGAAGTGATATCTTATGATAAGTGTCTTTTTCTGTGTGACTTATTTCACTTAGAATCGTCGTACCTAAATCCACTCATCGTGCTGCTACTAGCCTTATGACGTTGATTTCATGGCTGAGTGATATTCCATTGTACATGAGGACCACAACTTCTTTATCCATTTTTCTCTTTCCTAGGATATTTAAGGTGTAATGAAGTGGGGGTTCTTGTCAACAGAGCAGCCCTAAACTTTGGGGTGCCTGTGTCTTGCTGATTTTTAGTTTTCCCAATTTATACGCCCATGAGTGGAAGTGCCCTATGCTCTCCAAGCTGTGTTTTTTAGATGTTTCAGAACACACCGTACACTTCTCCAGAGTGGCTGTTGGCAATTTACATCCCACCCATCAGCATAGCAAGGCTCCCATTTCTCCATGGCCAGTCCTGCATTTCTGGTTTGGACACTTTTTTCCGCATGGCCCTTTTGCCCGCTGGGAAGCGAGACTTCTTTGGAGCGCTGATTGGCCTTTCCAGGTTGCTTGGTTGGCCAAAAAGGGCGTATGCGTTTTTTCCTGAATATATTCAGGAAAAAACGCATACGCCCTTTTTGGCCAAGGGCATCATTGTCCACGTTTTGCCGCTTTTCATGTGCTTTCAAGGCGATTCGAATCTACCTCCTGAAATCTGTTTCCTGCAATTCTGCCTTGCTTTCAAAGCCTCTTCGTTGCCTTCCCTTAATATATTTGTGGACGAGAGGTATCATTTAAAACTCTGCAGGTTTGTGAATTGCAGGGCCCCTGAGCTCCATTTTTCAACTCGCTTTTTTGGGAGCTGGCCGCAAAAGCGCAGGATTGCTTCAGGCCCTCTTCTGGTTCTGGGGGGCAGGCTGAGCTTGTGCTTAATTCTTCTTCCTGATGGGAAAATAGAGTGACCTGTGCCTGTCCCAACACCTAGAGCTAGTCTCTCATTGGTTCCCCCTCTTCCCGTTCATCCTCAGGACAAATTGCAACCTGTACGGAACAGGAGGTTAAAGGTGCTGATTCTCCAAGGAGGGAGATGGCTAGTAAATCGGCTGGAATGGCGAACCCGAGCCAAGGAGATGAGAAATGAGGTGCGTTTTAGAAACCTTTCCCGATCACACGGTGTACCATCTTCTGGGTTTCTCATGCCTGTTTTCGACGTAGGAAGATGCCCTTGAACCTGGAGATTTGGGACCCATGGGATGGGTACCATGCAGTATTACTTGAAAGGGTCTGCGTTGGCTCACCCAACCTCACCGAACCTCTCAGCCCCAAGAGTGTCCACCCTTATGTCTCAATCAGCTGTGGGTCTAGATATGGTCAATCCAGGTTGCATCACAGCCCCTGAACGAATTTTGGAAGAATTTCTCTCTCTTTCACTGTCTTTGTTTCACGGGTTTTGAAAAGTAATTTATTTTTATAATGGGGTTTAGCTGCTTTTCACGGCTGTGTTTATGCCGCTTTACACCCCCTTGACTCACTTACGGAGAGATATCAATACATAGGTTTGAAGATTCTTACTAGTCAGATATATTCTTGTGCGGTGAATAGGGGGTGTTGAGTCCAGTTCACTGAAAAAGGAATAGGTCTTGTCTCTTACATATTGGGTTTATGGAACGGTATCTGAGCTAATTTGAAACCCTTGTTTTATGCATCACCCCACCTCACCTTTCCCGTTCAGCAGCCATAGTGTGTTTCCTAAACGTGTGACTCTGTTCTGTTTTGTAATTCAGTTCAAGTGTAGCGGTTTTTACATTCCCTCTCGAAGTGATATCTTATGATAAGTGTCTTTTTCTGTGTGACTTATTTCACTTAGAATCGTCGTACCTAAATCCACTCATCGTGCTGCTACTAGCCTTATGACGTTGATTTCATGGCTGAGTGATATTCCATTGTACATGAGGACCACAACTTCTTTATCCATTTTTCTCTTTCCTAGGATATTTAAGGTGTAATGAAGTGGGGGTTCTTGTCAACAGAGCAGCCCTAATCTTTGGGGTGCCTGTGTCTTGCTGATTTTTAGTTTTCCCAATTTATACGCCCATGAGTGGAAGTGCCCTATGCTCTCCAAGCTGTGTTTTTTAGATGTTTCAGAACACACCGTACACTTCTCCAGAGTGGCTGTTGGCAATTTACATCCCACCCATCAGCGTAGCAAGGCTCCCATTTCTCCATGGCCGGTCCTGCATTTCTGGTTTGGACACTTTTTTCCGCATGGCCCTTTTGCCCGCTGGGAAGCGAGACTTCTTTGGAGCGCTGATTGGCCTTTCCAGGTTGCTTGGTTGGCCAAAAAGGGCGTATGCGTTTTTTCCTGAATATATTCAGGAAAAAACGCATACGCCCTTTTTGGCCAAGGGCATCATTGTCCACGTTTTGCCGCTTTTCATGTGCTTTCAAGGCGATTCGAATCTACCTCCTGAAATCTGTTTCCTGCAATTCTGCCTTGCTTTCAAAGCCTCTTCGTTGCCTTCCCTTAATATATTTGTGGACGAGAGGTATCATTTAAAACTCTGCAGGTTTGTGAATTGCAGTGCCCCTGAGCTCCATTTTTCAACTCGCTTTTTTGGGAGCTGGCCGCAAAAGCGCAGGATTGCTTCAGGCCCTCTTCTGGTTCTGGGGGGCAGGCTGAGCTTGTGCTTAATTCTTCTTCCTGATGGGAAAATAGAGTGACCTGTGCCTGTCCCAACACCTAGAGCTAGTCTCTCATTGGTTCCCCCTCTTCCCGTTCATCCTCAGGACAAATTGCAACCTGTACGGAACAGGAGGTTAAAGGTGCTGATTCTCCAAGGAGGGAGATGGCTAGTAAATCGGCTGGAATGGCGAACCCGAGCCAAGGAGATGAGAAATGAGGTGCGTTTTAGAAACCTTTCCCGATCACACGGTGTACCATCTTCTGGGTTTCTCATGCCTGTTTTCGACGTAGGAAGATGCCCTTGAACCTGGAGATTTGGGACCCATGGGATGGGTACCATGCAGTATTACTTGAAAGGGTCTGCGTTGGCTCACCCAACCTCACCGAACCTCTCAGCCCCAAGAGTGTCCACCCTTATGTCTCAATCAGCTGTGGGTCTAGATATGGTCAATCCAGGTTGCATCACAGCCCCTGAACGAATTTTGGAAGAATTTCTCTCTCTTTCACTGTCTTTGTTTCACGGGTTTTGAAAAGTAATTTATTTTTATAATGGGGTTTAGCTGCTTTTCACGGCTGTGTTTATGCCGCTTTACACCCCCTTGACTCACTTACGGAGAGATATCAATACATAGGTTTGAAGATTCTTACTAGTCAGATATATTCTTGTGCGGTGAATAGGGGGTGTTGAGTCCAGTTCACTGAAAAAGGAATAGGTCTTGTCTCTTACATATTGGGTTTATGGAACGGTATCTGAGCTAATTTGAAACCCTTGTTTTATGCATCACCCCACCTCACCTTTCCCGTTCAGCAGCCATAGTGTGTTTCCTAAACGTGTGACTCTGTTCTGTTTTGTAATTCAGTTCAAGTGTAGCGGTTTTTACATTCCCTCTCGAAGTGATATCTTATGATAAGTGTCTTTTTCTGTGTGACTTATTTCACTTAGAATCGTCGTACCTAAATCCACTCATCGTGCTGCTACTAGCCTTATGACGTTGATTTCATGGCTGAGTGATATTCCATTGTACATGAGGACCACAACTTCTTTATCCATTTTTCTCTTTCCTAGGATATTTAAGGTGTAATGAAGTGGGGGTTCTTGTCAACAGAGCAGCCCTAAACTTTGGGGTGCCTGTGTCTTGCTGATTTTTCGTTTTCCCAATTTATACGCCCATGAGTGGAAGTGCCCTATGCTCTCCAAGCTGTGTTTTTTAGATGTTTCAGAACACACCGTACACTTCTCCAGAGTGGCTGTTGGCAATTTACATCCCACCCATCAGCATAGCAAGGCTCCCATTTCTCCATGGCCGGTCCTGCATTTCTGGTTTGGACACTTTTTTCCGCATGGCCCTTTTGCCCGCTGGGAAGCGAGACTTCTTTGGAGCGCTGATTGGCCTTTCCAGGTTGCTTGGTTGGCCAAAAAGGGCGTATGCGTTTTTTCCTGAATATATTCAGGAAAAAACGCATACGCCCTTTTTGGCCAAGGGCATCATTGTCCACGTTTTGCCGCTTTTCATGTGCTTTCAAGGCGATTCGAATCTACCTCCTGAAATCTGTTTCCTGCAATTCTGCCTTGCTTTCAAAGCCTCTTCGTTGCCTTCCCTTAATATATTTGTGGACGAGAGGTATCATTTAAAACTCTGCAGGTTTGTGAATTGCAGGGCCCCTGAGCTCCATTTTTCAACTCGCTTTTTTGGGAGCTGGCCGCAAAAGCACAGGATTGCTTCAGGCCCTCTTCTGGTTCTGGGGGGCAGGCTGAGCTTGTGCTTAATTCTTCTTCCTGATGGGAAAATAGAGTGACCTGTGCCTGTCCCAACACCTAGAGCTAGTCTCTCATTGGTTCCCCCTCTTCCCGTTCATCCTCAGGACAAATTGCAACCTGTACGGAACAGGAGGTTAAAGGTGCTGATTCTCCAAGGAGGGAGATGGCTAGTAAATCGGCTGGAATGGCGAACCCGAGCCAAGGAGATGAGAAATGAGGTGCGTTTTAGAAACCTTTCCCGATCACACGGTGTACCAACTTCTGGGTTTCTCATGCCTGTTTTCGACGTAGGAAGATGCCCTTGAACCTGGAGATTTGGGACCCATGGGATGGGTACCATGCAGTATTACTTGAAAGGGTCTGCGTTGGCTCACCCAACCTCACCGAACCTCTCAGCCCCAAGAGTGTCCACCCTTATGTCTCAATCAGCTGTGGGTCTAGATATGGTCAATCCAGGTTGCATCACAGCCCCTGAACGAATTTTGGAAGAATTTCTCTCTCTTTCACTGTCTTTGTTTCACGGGTTTTGAAAAGTAATTTATTTTTATAATGGGGTTTAGATGCTTTTCACGGCTGTGTTTATGCCGCTTTACACCCCCTTGACTCACTTACGGAGAGATATCAATACATAGGTTTGAAGATTCTTACTAGTCAGATATATTCTTGTGCGGTGAATAGGGGGTGTTGAGTCCAGTTCACTGAAAAAGGAATAGGTCTTGTCTCTTACATATTGGGTTTATGGAACGGTATCTGAGCTAATTTGAAACCCTTGTTTTATGCATCACCCCACCTCACCTTTCCCGTTCAGCAGCCATAGTGTGTTTCCTAAACGTGTGACTCTGTTCTGTTTTGTAATTCAGTTCAAGTGTAGCGGTTTTTACATTCCCTCTCGAAGTGATATCTTATGATAAGTGTCTTTTTCTGTGTGACTTATTTCACTTAGAATCGTCGTACCTAAATCCACTCATCGTGCTGCTACTAGCCTTATGACGTTGATTTCATGGCTGAGTGATATTCCATTGTACATGAGGACCACAACTTCTTTATCCATTTTTCTCTTTCCTAGGATATTTAAGGTGTAATGAAGTGGGGGTTCTTGTCAACAGAGCAGCCCTAATCTTTGGGGTGCCTGTGTCTTGCTGATTTTTAGTTTTCCCAATTTATACGCCCATGAGTGGAAGTGCCCTATGCTCTCCAAGCTGTGTTTTTTAGATGTTTCAGAACACACCGTACACTTCTCCAGAGTGGCTGTTGGCAATTTACATCCCACCCATCAGCGTAGCAAGGCTCCCATTTCTCCATGGCCGGTCCTGCATTTCTGGTTTGGACACTTTTTTCCGCATGGCCCTTTTGCCCGCTGGGAAGCGAGACTTCTTTGGAGCGCTGATTGGCCTTTCCAGGTTGCTTGGTTGGCCAAAAAGGGCGTATGCGTTTTTTCCTGAATATATTCAGGAAAAAACGCATACGCCCTTTTTGGCCAAGGGCATCATTGTCCACGTTTTGCCGCTTTTCATGTGCTTTCAAGGCGATTCGAATCTACCTCCTGAAATCTGTTTCCTGCAATTCTGCCTTGCTTTCAAAGCCTCTTCGTTGCCTTCCCTTAATATATTTGTGGACGAGAGGTATCATTTAAAACTCTGCAGGTTTGTGAATTGCAGTGCCCCTGAGCTCCATTTTTCAACTCGCTTTTTTGGGAGCTGGCCGCAAAAGCGCAGGATTGCTTCAGGCCCTCTTCTGGTTCTGGGGGGCAGGCTGAGCTTGTGCTTAATTCTTCTTCCTGATGGGAAAATAGAGTGACCTGTGCCTGTCCCAACACCTAGAGCTAGTCTCTCATTGGTTCCCCCTCTTCCCGTTCATCCTCAGGACAAATTGCAACCTGTACGGAACAGGAGGTTAAAGGTGCTGATTCTCCAAGGAGGGAGATGGCTAGTAAATCGGCTGCAATGGCGAACCCGAGCAAAGGAGATGAGAAATGAGGTGCGTTTTAGAAACCTTTCCCGATCACACGGTGTACCATCTTCTGAGTTTCTCATGCCTGTTTTCGACGTAGGAAGATGCCCTTGAACCTGGAGATTTGGGACCCATGGGATGGGTACCATGCAGTATTACTTGAAAGGGTCTGCGTTGGCTCACCCAACCTCACCGAACCTCTCAGCCCCAAGAGTGTCCAGCCTTATGTCTCAATCAGCTGTGGGTCTAGATATGGTCAATCCAGGTTGCATCACAGCCCCTGAACGAATTTTGTAAGAATTTCTCTCTCTTTCACTGTCTTTGTTTCACGGGTTTTGAAAAGTAATTTATTTTTATAATGGGGTTTAGCTGCTTTTCACGGCTGTGTTTATGCCGCTTTACACCCCCTTGATTCACTTACAGAGAGATATCAATACATAGGTTTGAAGATTCTTACTAGTCAGATATATTCTTGTGCGGTGAATAGGGGGTGTTGAGTCCAGTTCACTGAAAAAGGAATAGGTCTTGTCTCTTACATATTGGGTTTATGGAACGGTATCTGATCTAATTTGAAACCCTTGTTTTATGCAGCATCCCACCTCACCTTTCCCGTTCAGCAGCCATAGTGTGTTTCCTAAACGTGTGACTCTGTTCTGTTTTGTAATTCAGTTCAAGTGTAGCGGTTTTTACATTCCCTCTCGAAGTGATATCTTATGATAAGTGTCTTTTTCTGTGTGACTTATTTCACTTAGAATCGTCGTACCTAAATCCACTCATCGTGCTGCTACTAGCCTTATGACGTTGATTTCATGGCTGAGTGATATTCCATTGTACATGAGGACCACAACTTCTTTATCCATTTTTCTCTTTCCTAGGATATTTAAGGTGTAATGAAGTGGGGGTTCTTGTCAACAGAGCAGCCCTAAACTTTGGGGTGCCTGTGTCTTGCTGATTTTTAGTTTTCCCAATTTATACGCCCATGAGTGGAAGTGCCCTATGCTCTCCAAGCTGTGTTTTTTAGATGTTTCAGAACACACCGTACACTTCTCCAGAGTGGCTGTTGGCAATTTACATCCCACCCATCAGCATAGCAAGGCTCCCATTTCTCCATGGCCAGTCCTGCATTTCTGGTTTGGACACTTTTTTCCGCATGGCCCTTTTGCCCGCTGGGAAGCGAGACTTCTTTGGAGCGCTGATTGGCCTTTCCAGGTTGCTTGGTTGGCCAAAAAGGGCGTATGCGTTTTTTCCTGAATATATTCAGGAAAAAACGCATACGCCCTTTTTGGCCAAGGGCATCATTGTCCACGTTTTGCCGCTTTTCATGTGCTTTCAAGGCGATTCGAATCTACCTCCTGAAATCTGTTTCCTGCAATTCTGCCTTGCTTTCAAAGCCTCTTCGTTGCCTTCCCTTAATATATTTGTGGACGAGAGGTATCATTTAAAACTCTGCAGGTTTGTGAATTGCAGGGCCTCTGAGCTCCATTTTTCAACTCGCTTTTTTGGGAGCTGGCCGCAAAAGCGCAGGATTGCTTCAGGCCCTCTTCTGGTTCTGGGGGGCAGGCTGAGCTTGTGCTTAATTCTTCTTCCTGATGGGAAAATAGAGTGACCTGTGCCTGTCCCAACACCTAGAGCTAGTCTCTCATTGGTTCCCCCTCTTCCCGTTCATCCTCAGGACAAATTGCAACCTGTACGGAACAGGAGGTTAAAGGTGCTGATTCTCCAAGGAGGGAGATGGCTAGTAAATCGGCTGGAATGGCGAACCCGAGCCAAGGAGATGAGAAATGAGGTGCGTTTTAGAAACCTTTCCCGATCACACGGTGTACCATCTTCTGGGTTTCTCATGCCTGTTTTCGACGTAGGAAGATGCCCTTGAACCTGGAGATTTGGGACCCATGGGATGGGTACCATGCAGTATTACTTGAAAGGGTCTGCGTTGGCTCACCCAACCTCACCGAACCTCTCAGCCCCAAGAGTGTCCACCCTTATGTCTCAATCAGCTGTGGGTCTAGATATGGTCAATCCAGGTTGCATCACAGCCCCTGAACGAATTTTGGAAGAATTTCTCTCTCTTTCACTGTCTTTGTTTCACGGGTTTTGAAAAGTAATTTATTTTTATAATGGGGTTTAGCTGCTTTTCACGGCTGTGTTTATGCCGCTTTACACCCCCTTGACTCACTTACGGAGAGATATCAATACATAGGTTTGAAGATTCTTACTAGTCAGATATATTCTTGTGCGGTGAATAGGGGGTGTTGAGTCCAGTTCACTGAAAAAGGAATAGGTCTTGTCTCTTACATATTGGGTTTATGGAACGGTATCTGAGCTAATTTGAAACCCTTGTTTTATGCATCACCCCACCTCACCTTTCCCGTTCAGCAGCCATAGTGTGTTTCCTAAACGTGTGACTCTGTTCTGTTTTGTAATTCAGTTCAAGTGTAGCGGTTTTTACATTCCCTCTCGAAGTGATATCTTATGATAAGTGTCTTTTTCTGTGTGACTTATTTCACTTAGAATCGTCGTACCTAAATCCACTCATCGTGCTGCTACTAGCCTTATGACGTTGATTTCATGGCTGAGTGATATTCCATTGTACATGAGGACCACAACTTCTTTATCCATTTTTCTCTTTCCTAGGATATTTAAGGTGTAATGAAGTGGGGGTTCTTGTCAACAGAGCAGCCCTAATCTTTGGGGTGCCTGTGTCTTGCTGATTTTTAGTTTTCCCAATTTATACGCCCATGAGTGGAAGTGCCCTATGCTCTCCAAGCTGTGTTTTTTAGATGTTTCAGAACACACCGTACACTTCTCCAGAGTGGCTGTTGGCAATTTACATCCCACCCATCAGCGTAGCAAGGCTCCCATTTCTCCATGGCCGGTCCTGCATTTCTGGTTTGGACACTTTTTTCCGCATGGCCCTTTTGCCCGCTGGGAAGCGAGACTTCTTTGGAGCGCTGATTGGCCTTTCCAGGTTGCTTGGTTGGCCAAAAAGGGCGTATGCGTTTTTTCCTGAATATATTCAGGAAAAAACGCATACGCCCTTTTTGGCCAAGGGCATCATTGTCCACGTTTTGCCGCTTTTCATGTGCTTTCAAGGCGATTCGAATCTACCTCCTGAAATCTGTTTCCTGCAATTCTGCCTTGCTTTCAAAGCCTCTTCGTTGCCTTCCCTTAATATATTTGTGGACGAGAGGTATCATTTAAAACTCTGCAGGTTTGTGAATTGCAGTGCCCCTGAGCTCCATTTTTCAACTCGCTTTTTTGGGAGCTGGCCGCAAAAGCGCAGGATTGCTTCAGGCCCTCTTCTGGTTCTGGGGGGCAGGCTGAGCTTGTGCTTAATTCTTCTTCCTGATGGGAAAATAGAGTGACCTGTGCCTGTCCCAACACCTAGAGCTAGTCTCTCATTGGTTCCCCCTCTTCCCGTTCATCCTCAGGACAAATTGCAACCTGTACGGAACAGGAGGTTAAAGGTGCTGATTCTCCAAGGAGGGAGATGGCTAGTAAATCGGCTGGAATGGCGAACCCGAGCAAAGGAGATGAGAAATGAGGTGCGTTTTAGAAACCTTTCCCGATCACACGGTGTACCATCTTCTGAGTTTCTCATGCCTGTTTTCGACGTAGGAAGATGCCCTTGAACCTGGAGATTTGGGACCCATGGGATGGGTACCATGCAGTATTACTTGAAAGGGTCTGCGTTGGCTCACCCAACCACACCGAAACTCTCAGCCCCAAGAGTGTCCAGCCTTATGTCTCAATCAGCTGTGGGTCTAGATATGGTCAATCCAGGTTGTATCACAGCCCCTGAACGAATTTTGTAAGAATTTCTCTCTCTTTCACTGTCTTTGTTTCACGGGTTTTGAAAAGTAATTTATTTTTATAATGGGGTTTAGCTGCTTTTCACGGCTGTGTTTATGCCGCTTTACACCCCCTTGACTCACTTACAGAGAGATATCAATACATAGGTTTGAAGATTCTTACTAGTCAGATATATTCTTGTGCGGTGAATAGGGGGTGTTGAGTCCAGTTCACTGAAAAAGGAATAGGTCTTGTCTCTTACATATTGGGTTTATGGAACGGTATCTGATCTAATTTGAAACCCTTGTTTTATGCAGCATCCCACCTCACCTTTCCCGTTCAGCAGCCATAGTGTGTTTCCTAAACGTGTGACTCTGTTCTGTTTTGTAATTCAGTTCAAGTGTAGCGGTTTTTACATTCCCTCTCGAAGTGATATCTTATGATAAGTGTCTTTTTCTGTGTGACTTATTTCACTTAGAATCGTCGTACCTAAATCCACTCATCGTGCTGCTACTAGCCTTATGACGTTGATTTCATGGCTGAGTGATATTCCATTGTACATGAGGACCACAACTTCTTTATCCATTTTTCTCTTTCCTAGGATATTTAAGGTGTAATGAAGTGGGGGTTCTTGTCAACAGAGCAGCCCTAAACTTTGGGGTGCCTGTGTCTTGCTGATTTTTAGTTTTCCCAATTTATACGCCCATGAGTGGAAGTGCCCTATGCTCTCCAAGCTGTGTTTTTTAGATGTTTCAGAACACACCGTACACTTCTCCAGAGTGGCTGTTGGCAATTTACATCCCACCCATCAGCATAGCAAGGCTCCCATTTCTCCATGGCCGGTCCTGCATTTCTGGTTTGGACACTTTTTTCCGCATGGCCCTTTTGCCCGCTGGGAAGCGAGACTTCTTTGGAGCGCTGATTGGCCTTTCCAGGTTGCTTGGTTGGCCAAAAAGGGCGTATGCGTTTTTTCCTGAATATATTCAGGAAAAAACGCATACGCCCTTTTTGGCCAAGGGCATCATTGTCCACGTTTTGCCGCTTTTCATGTGCTTTCAAGGCGATTCGAATCTACCTCCTGAAATCTGTTTCCTGCAATTCTGCCTTGCTTTCAAAGCCTCTTCGTTGCCTTCCCTTAATATATTTGTGGACGAGAGGTATCATTTAAAACTCTGCAGGTTTGTGAATTGCAGGGCCCCTGAGCTCCATTTTTCAACTCGCTTTTTTGGGAGCTGGCCGCAAAAGCGCAGGATTGCTTCAGGCCCTCTTCTGGTTCTGGGGGGCAGGCTGAGCTTGTGCTTAATTCTTCTTCCTGATGGGAAAATAGAGTGACCTGTGCCTGTCCCAACACCTAGAGCTAGTCTCTCATTGGTTCCCCCTCTTCCCGTTCATCCTCAGGACAAATTGCAACCTGTACGGAACAGGAGGTTAAAGGTGCTGATTCTCCAAGGAGGGAGATGGCTAGTAAATCGGCTGGAATGGCGAACCCGAGCCAAGGAGATGAGAAATGAGGTGCGTTTTAGAAACCTTTCCCGATCACACGGTGTACCATCTTCTGGGTTTCTCATGCCTGTTTTCGACGTAGGAAGATGCCCTTGAACCTGGAGATTTGGGACCCATGGGATGGGTACCATGCAGTATTACTTGAAAGGGTCTGCGTTGGCTCACCCAACCTCACCGAACCTCTCAGCCCCAAGAGTGTCCACCCTTATGTCTCAATCAGCTGTGGGTCTAGATATGGTCAATCCAGGTTGCATCACAGCCCCTGAACGAATTTTGGAAGAATTTCTCTCTCTTTCACTGTCTTTGTTTCACGGGTTTTGAAAAGTAATTTATTTTTATAATGGGGTTTAGCTGCTTTTCACGGCTGTGTTTATGCCGCTTTACACCCCCTTGACTCACTTACGGAGAGATATCAATACATAGGTTTGAAGATTCTTACTAGTCAGATATATTCTTGTGCGGTGAATAGGGGGTGTTGAGTCCAGTTCACTGAAAAAGGAATAGGTCTTGTCTCTTACATATTGGGTTTATGGAACGGTATCTGAGCTAATTTGAAACCCTTGTTTTATGCATCACCCCACCTCACCTTTCCCGTTCAGCAGCCATAGTGTGTTTCCTAAACGTGTGACTCTGTTCTGTTTTGTAATTCAGTTCAAGTGTAGCGGTTTTTACATTCCCTCTCGAAGTGATATCTTATGATAAGTGTCTTTTTCTGTGTGACTTATTTCACTTAGAATCGTCGTACCTAAATCCACTCATCGTGCTGCTACTAGCCTTATGACGTTGATTTCATGGCTGAGTGATATTCCATTGTACATGAGGACCACAACTTCTTTATCCATTTTTCTCTTTCCTAGGATATTTAAGGTGTAATGAAGTGGGGGTTCTTGTCAACAGAGCAGCCCTAATCTTTGGGGTGCCTGTGTCTTGCTGATTTTTAGTTTTCCCAATTTATACGCCCATGAGTGGAAGTGCCCTATGCTCTCCAAGCTGTGTTTTTTAGATGTTTCAGAACACACCGTACACTTCTCCAGAGTGGCTGTTGGCAATTTACATCCCACCCATCAGCGTAGCAAGGCTCCCATTTCTCCATGGCCGGTCCTGCATTTCTGGTTTGGACACTTTTTTCCGCATGGCCCTTTTGCCCGCTGGGAAGCGAGACTTCTTTGGAGCGCTGATTGGCCTTTCCAGGTTGCTTGGTTGGCCAAAAAGGGCGTATGCATTTTTTCCTGAATATATTCAGGAAAAAACGCATACGCCCTTTTTGGCCAAGGGCATCATTGTCCACGTTTTGCCGCTTTTCATGTGCTTTCAAGGCGATTCGAATCTACCTCCTGAAATCTGTTTCCTGCAATTCTGCCTTGCTTTCAAAGCCTCTTCGTTGCCTTCCCTTAATATATTTGTGGACGAGAGGTATCATTTAAAACTCTGCAGGTTTGTGAATTGCAGTGCCCCTGAGCTCCATTTTTCAACTCGCTTTTTTGGGAGCTGGCCGCAAAAGCGCAGGATTGCTTCAGGCCCTCTTCTGGTTCTGGGGGGCAGGCTGAGCTTGTGCTTAATTCTTCTTCCTGATGGGAAAATAGAGTGACCTGTGCCTGTCCCAACACCTAGAGCTAGTCTCTCATTGGTTCCCCCTCTTCCCGTTCATCCTCAGGACAAATTGCAACCTGTACGGAACAGGAGGTTAAAGGTGCTGATTCTCCAAGGAGGGAGATGGCTAGTAAATCGGCTGGAATGGCGAACCCGAGCAAAGGAGATGAGAAATGAGGTGCGTTTTAGAAACCTTTCCCGATCACACGGTGTACCATCTTCTGAGTTTCTCATGCCTGTTTTCGACGTAGGAAGATGCCCTTGAACCTGGAGATTTGGGACCCATGGGATGGGTACCATGCAGTATTACTTGAAAGGGTCTGCGTTGGCTCACCCAACCACACCGAACCTCTCAGCCCCAAGAGTGTCCAGCCTTATGTCTCAATCAGCTGTGGGTCTAGATATGGTCAATCCAGGTTGCATCACAGCCCCTGAACGAATTTTGTAAGAATTTCTCTCTCTTTCACTGTCTTTGTTTCACGGGTTTTGAAAAGTAATTTATTTTTATAATGGGGTTTAGCTGCTTTTCACGGCTGTGTTTATGCCGCTTTACACCCCCTTGACTCACTTACAGAGAGATATCAATACATAGGTTTGAAGATTCTTACTAGTCAGATATATTCTTGTGCGGTGAATAGGGGGTGTTGAGTCCAGTTCACTGAAAAAGGAATAGGTCTTGTCTCTTACATATTGGGTTTATGGAACGGTATCTGATCTAATTTGAAACCCTTGTTTTATGCAGCATCCCACCTCACCTTTCCCGTTCAGCAGCCATAGTGTGTTTCCTAAACGTGTGACTCTGTTCTGTTTTGTAATTCAGTTCAAGTGTAGCGGTTTTTACATTCCCTCTCGAAGTGATATCTTATGATAAGTGTCTTTTTCTGTGTGACTTATTTCACTTAGAATCGTCGTACCTAAATCCACTCATCGTGCTGCTACTAGCCTTATGACGTTGATTTCATGGCTGAGTGATATTCCATTGTACATGAGGACCACAACTTCTTTATCCATTTTTCTCTTTCCTAGGATATTTAAGGTGTAATGAAGTGGGGGTTCTTGTCAACAGAGCAGCCCTAAACTTTGGGGTGCCTGTGTCTTGCTGATTTTTAGTTTTCCCAATTTATACGCCCATGAGTGGAAGTGCCCTATGCTCTCCAAGCTGTGTTTTTTAGATGTTTCAGAACACACCGTACACTTCTCCAGAGTGGCTGTTGGCAATTTACATCCCACCCATCAGCATAGCAAGGCTCCCATTTCTCCATGGCCGGTCCTGCATTTCTGGTTTGGACACTTTTTTCCGCATGGCCCTTTTGCCCGCTGGGAAGCGAGACTTCTTTGGAGCGCTGATTGGCCTTTCCAGGTTGCTTGGTTGGCCAAAAAGGGCGTATGCGTTTTTTCCTGAATATATTCAGGAAAAAACGCATACGCCCTTTTTGGCCAAGGGCATCATTGTCCACGTTTTGCCGCTTTTCATGTGCTTTCAAGGCGATTCGAATCTACCTCCTGAAATCTGTTTCCTGCAATTCTGCCTTGCTTTCAAAGCCTCTTCGTTGCCTTCCCTTAATATATTTGTGGACGAGAGGTATCATTTAAAACTCTGCAGGTTTGTGAATTGCAGGGCCCCTGAGCTCCATTTTTCAACTCGCTTTTTTGGGAGCTGGCCGCAAAAGCGCAGGATTGCTTCAGGCCCTCTTCTGGTTCTGGGGGGCAGGCTGAGCTTGTGCTTAATTCTTCTTCCTGATGGGAAAATAGAGTGACCTGTGCCTGTCCCAACACCTAGAGCTAGTCTCTCATTGGTTCCCCCTCTTCCCGTTCATCCTCAGGACAAATTGCAACCTGTACGGAACAGGAGGTTAAAGGTGCTGATTCTCCAAGGAGGGAGATGGCTAGTAAATCGGCTGGAATGGCGAACCCGAGCCAAGGAGATGAGAAATGAGGTGCGTTTTAGAAACCTTTCCCGATCACACGGTGTACCATCTTCTGGGTTTCTCATGCCTGTTTTCGACGTAGGAAGATGCCCTTGAACCTGGAGATTTGGGACCCATGGGATGGGTACCATGCAGTATTACTTGAAAGGGTCTGCGTTGGCTCACCCAACCTCACCGAACCTCTCAGCCCCAAGAGTGTCCACCCTTATGTCTCAATCAGCTGTGGGTCTAGATATGGTCAATCCAGGTTGCATCACAGCCCCTGAACGAATTTTGGAAGAATTTCTCTCTCTTTCACTGTCTTTGTTTCACGGGTTTTGAAAAGTAATTTATTTTTATAATGGGGTTTAGATGCTTTTCACGGCTGTGTTTATGCCGCTTTACACCCCCTTGACTCACTTACGGAGAGATATCAATACATAGGTTTGAAGATTCTTACTAGTCAGATATATTCTTGTGCGGTGAATAGGGGGTGTTGAGTCCAGTTCACTGAAAAAGGAATAGGTCTTGTCTCTTACATATTGGGTTTATGGAACGGTATCTGAGCTAATTTGAAACCCTTGTTTTATGCATCACCCCACCTCACCTTTCCCGTTCAGCAGCCATAGTGTGTTTCCTAAACGTGTGACTCTGTTCTGTTTTGTAATTCAGTTCAAGTGTAGCGGTTTTTACATTCCCTCTCGAAGTGATATCTTATGATAAGTGTCTTTTTCTGTGTGACTTATTTCACTTAGAATCGTCGTACCTAAATCCACTCATCGTGCTGCTACTAGCCTTATGACGTTGATTTCATGGCTGAGTGATATTCCATTGTACATGAGGACCACAACTTCTTTATCCATTTTTCTCTTTCCTAGGATATTTAAGGTGTAATGAAGTGGGGGTTCTTGTCAACAGAGCAGCCCTAAACTTTGGGGTGCCTGTGTCTTGCTGATTTTTAGTTTTCCCAATTTATACGCCCATGAGTGGAAGTGCCCTATGCTCTCCAAGCTGTGTTTTTTAGATGTTTCAGAACACACCGTACACTTCTCCAGAGTGGCTGTTGGCAATTTACATCCCACCCATCAGCGTAGCAAGGCTCCCATTTCTCCATGGCCGGTCCTGCATTTCTGGTTTGGACACTTTTTTCCGCATGGCCCTTTTGCCCGCTGGGAAGCGAGACTTCTTTGGAGCGCTGATTGGCCTTTCCAGGTTGCTTGGTTGGCCAAAAAGGGCGTATGCGTTTTTTCCTGAATATATTCAGGAAAAAACGCATACGCCCTTTTTGGCCAAGGGCATCATTGTCCACGTTTTGCCGCTTTTCATGTGCTTTCAAGGCGATTCGAATCTACCTCCTGAAATCTGTTTCCTGCAATTCTGCCTTGCTTTCAAAGCCTCTTCGTTGCCTTCCCTTAATATATTTGTGGACGAGAGGTATCACTTAAAACTCTGCAGGTTTGTGAATTGCAGTGCCCCTGAGCTCCATTTTTCAACTCGCTTTTTTGGGAGCTGGCCGCAAAAGCGCAGGATTGCTTCAGGCCCTCTTCTGGTTCTGGGGGGCAGGCTGAGCTTGTGCTTAATTCTTCTTCCTGATGGGAAAATAGAGTGACCTGTGCCTGTCCCAACACCTAGAGCTAGTCTCTCATTGGTTCCCCCTCTTCCCGTTCATCCTCAGGACAAATTGCAACCTGTACGGAACAGGAGGTTAAAGGTGCTGATTCTCCAAGGAGGGAGATGGCTAGTAAATCGGCTGGAATGGCGAACCCGAGCCAAGGAGATGAGAAATGAGGTGCGTTTTAGAAACCTTTCCCGATCACACGGTGTACCATCTTCTGGGTTTCTCATGCCTGTTTTCAACGTAGGAAGATGCCCTTGAACCTGGAGATTTGGGACCCATGGGATGGGTACCATGCAGTATTACTTGAAAGGGTCTGCGTTGGCTCACCCAACCTCACCGAACCTCTCAGCCCCAAGAGTGTCCACCCTTATGTCTCAATCAGCTGTGGGTCTAGATATGGTCAATCCAGGTTGCATCACAGCCCCTGAATGAATTTTGGAAGAATTTCTCTCTCTTTCACTGTCTTTGTTTCAAGGGTTTTGAAAAGTAATTTATTTTTATAATGGGGTTTAGCTGCTTTTCACGGCTGTGTTTATGCCGCTTTACACCCCCTTGACTCACTTACGGAGAGATATCAATACATAGGTTTGAAGATTCTTACTAGTCAGATATATTCTTGTGCGGTGAATAGGGGGTGTTGAGTCCCGTTCACTGAAAAAGGAATAGATCTTGTCTCTTACATATTGGGTTTATGGAACGGTATCTGAGCTAATTTGAAACCCTTGTTTTATGCATCACCCCACCTCACCTTTCCCGTTCAGCAGCCATAGTGTGTTTCCTAAACGTGTGACTCTGTTCTGTTTTGTAATTCAGTTCAAGTGTAGCGGTTTTTACATTCCCTCTCTAAGTGATATCTTATGATAAGTGTCTTTTTCTGTGTGACTTATTTCACTTAGAATCGTCGTACCTAAATCCACTCATCGTGCTGCTACTAGCCTTATGACGTTGATTTCATGGCTGAGTGATATTCCATTGTACATGAGGACCACAACTTCTTTATCCATTTTTCTCTTTCCTAGGATATTTAAGGTGTAATGAAGTGGGGGTTCTTGTCAACAGAGCAGCCCTAAACTTTGGGGTGCCTGTGTCTTGCTGATTTTTAGTTTTCCCAATTTATACGCCCATGAGTGGAAGTGCCCTATGCTCTCCAAGCTGTGTTTTTTAGATGTTTCAGGACACACCGTACACTTCTCCAGAGTGGCTGTTGGCAATTTACATCCCACCCATCAGCGTAGCAAGGCTCCCATTTCTCCATGGCCGGTCCTGCATTTCTGGTTTGGACACTTTTTTCCGCATGGCCCTTTTGCCCGCTGGGAAGCGAGACTTCTTTGGAGCGCTGATTGGCCTTTCCAGGTTGCTTGGTTGGCCAAAAAGGGCGTATGCGTTTTTTCCTGAATATATTCAGGAAAAAACGCATACGCCCTTTTTGGCCAAGGGCATCATTGTCCACGTTTTGCCGCTTTTCATGTGCTTTCAAGGCGATTCGAATCTACCTCCTGAAATCTGTTTCCTGCAATTCTGCCTTGCTTTCAAAGCCTCTTCGTTGCCTTCCCTTAATATATTTGTGGACGAGAGGTATCATTTAAAACTCTGCAGGTTTGTGAATTGCAGTGCCCCTGAGCTCCATTTTTCAACTCGCTTTTTTGGGAGCTGGCCGCAAAAGCGCAGGATTGCTTCAGGCCCTCTTCTGGTTCTGGGGGGCAGGCTGAGCTTGTGCTTAATTCTTCTTCCTGATGGGAAAATAGAGTGACCTGTGCCTGTCCCAACACCTAGAGCTAGTCTCTCATTGGTTCCCCCTCTTCCCGTTCATCCTCAGGACAAATTGCAACCTGTACGGAACAGGAGGGTAAAGGTGCTGATTCTCCAAGGAGGGAGATGGCTAGTAAATCGGCTGGAATGGCGAACCCGAGCCAAGGAGATGAGAAATGAGGTGCGTTTTAGAAACCTTTCCCGATCACACGGTGTACCATCTTCTGGGTTTCTTATGCCTGTTTTCGACGTAGGAAGATGCCCTTGAACCTGGAGATTTGGGACCCATGGGATGGGTACCATGCAGTATTACTTGAAAGGGTCTGCGTTGGCTCACCCAACCTCACCGAACCTCTCAGCCCCAAGAGTGTCCACCCTTATGTCTCAATCAGCTGTGGGTCTAGATATGGTCAATCCAGGTTGCATCACAGCCCCTGAACGAAGTTTGGAAGAATTTCTCTCTCTTTCACTGTCTTTGTTTCACGGGTTTTGAAAAGTAATTTATTTGTATAATGGGGTTTAGCTGCTTTTCACGGCTGTGTTTATGCCGCTTTACACCCCCTTGACTCACTTACAGAGAGATATCAATACATAGGTTTGAAGATTCTTACTAGTCAGATATATTCTTGTGCGGTGAATAGGGGGTGTTGAGTCCAGTTCACTGAAAAAGGAATAGGTCTTGTCTCTTACATATTGGGTTTATGGAACGGTATCTGAGCTAATTTGAAACCCTTGTTTTATGCATCACCCCACCTCACCTTTCCCGTTCAGCAGCCATAGTGTGTTTCCTAAACGTGTGACTCTGTTCTGTTTTGTAATTCAGTTCAAGTGTAGCGGTTTTTACATTCCCTCTCGAAGTGATATCTTATGATAAGTGTCTTTTTCTGTGTGACTTATTTCACTTAGAATCCTCGTACCTAAATCCACTCATCGTGCTGCTACTAGCCTTATGACGTTGATTTCATGGCTGAGTGATATTCCATTGTACATGAGGACCACAACTTCTTTATCCATTTTTCTCTTTCCTAGGATATTTCAGGTGTAATGAAGTGGGGGTTCTTGTCAACAGAGCAGCCCTAAACTTTGGGGTGCCTGTGTCTTGCTGATTTTTAGTTTTCCCAATTTATACGCCCATGAGTGGAAGTGCCCTATGCTCTCCAAGCTGTGTTTTTTAGATGTTTCAGAACACACCGTACACTTCTCCAGAGTGGCTGTTGGCAATTTACATCCCACCCATCAGCGTAGCAAGGCTCCCATTTCTCCATGGCCGGTCCTGCATTTCTGGTTTGGACACGTTTTTCCCCATGGCCCTTTTGCCCGCTGGGAAGCGAGACTTCTTTGGAGCGCTGATTGGCCTTTCCAGGTTGCTTGGTTGGCCAAAAAGGGCGTATGCGTTTTTTCCTGAATATATTCAGGAAAAAACGCATACGCCCTTTTTGGCCAAGGGCATCATTGTCCACGTTTTGCCGCTTTTCATGTGCTTTCAAGGCGATTCGAATCTACCTCCTGAAATCTGTTTCCTGCAATTCTGCCTTGCTTTCAAAGCCTCTTCGTTGCCTTCCCTTAATATATTTGTGGACGAGAGGTATCACTTAAAACTCTGCAGGTTTGTGAATTGCAGTGCCCCTGAGCTCCATTTTTCAACTCGCTTTTTTGGGAGCTGGCCGCAAAAGCGCAGGATTGCTTCAGGCCCTCTTCTGGTTCTGGGGGGCAGGCTGAGCTTGTGCTTAATTCTTCTTCCTGATGGGAAAATAGAGTGACCTGTGCCTGTCCCAACACCTAGAGCTAGTCTCTCATTGGTTCCCCCTCTTCCCGTTCATCCTCAGGACAAATTGCAACCTGTACGGAACAGGAGGTTAAAGGTGCTGATTCTCCAAGGAGGGAGATGGCTAGTAAATCGGCTGGAATGGCGAATCCGAGCCAAGGAGATGAGAAATGAGGTGCGTTTTAGAAACCTTTCCCGATCACACGGTGTACCATCTTCTGGGTTTCTCATGCCTGTTTTCGACGTAGGAAGATGCCCTTGAACCTGGAGATTTGGGACCCATGGGATGGGTACCATGCAGTATTACTTGAAAGGGTCTGCGTTGGCTCACCCAACCTCAACGAACCTCTCAGCCCCAAGAGTGTCCACCCTTATGTCTCAATCAGCTGTGGGTCTAGATATGGTCAATCCAGGTTGCATCACAGCCCCTGAATGAATTTTGGAAGAATTTCTCTCTCTTTCACTGTCTTTGTTTCAAGGGTTTTGAAAAGTAATTTATTTTTATAATGGGGTTTAGCTGCTTTTCACGGCTGTGTTTATGCCGCTTTACACCCCCTTGACTCACTTACGGAGAGATATCAATACATAGGTTTGAAGATTCTTACTAGTCAGATATATTCTTGTGCGGTGAATAGGGGGTGTTGAGTCCAGTTCACTGAAAAAGGAATAGGTCTTGTCTCTTACATATTGGGTTTATGGAACGGTATCTGAGCTAATTTGAAACCCTTGTTTTATGCATCACCCCACCTCACCTTTCCCGTTCAGCAGCCATAGTGTGTTTCCTAAACGTGTGACTCTGTTCTGTTTTGTAATTCAGTTCAAGTGTAGCAGTTTTTACATTCCCTCTCTAAGTGATATCTTATGATAAGTGTCTTTTTCTGTGTGACTTATTTCACTTAGAATCCTCGTACCTAAATCCACTCATCGTGCTGCTACTAGCCTTATGACGTTGATTTCATGGCTGAGTGATATTCCATTGTACATGAGGACCACAACTTCTTTATCCATTTTTCTCTTTCCTAGGATATTTAAGGTGTAATGAAGTGGGGGTTCTTGTCAACAGAGCAGCCCTAAACTTTGGGGTGCCTGTGTCTTGCTGATTTTTAGTTTTCCCAATTTATACGCCCATGAGTGGAAGTGCCCTATGCTCTCCAAGCTGTGTTTTTTAGATGTTTCAGAACACACCGTACACTTCTCCAGAGTGGCTGTTGGCAATTTACATCCCACCCATCAGCGTAGCAAGGCTCCCATTTCTCCATGGCCGGTCCTGCATTTCTGGTTTGGACACTTTTTTCCGCATGGCCCTTTTGCCCGCTGGGAAGCGAGACTTCTTTGGAGCGCTGATTGGCCTTTCCAGGTTGCTTGGTTGGCCAAAAAGGGCGTATGCGTTTTTTCCTGAATATATTCAGGAAAAAACGCATACGCCCTTTTTGGCCAAGGGCATCATTGTCCACGTTTTGCCGCTTTTCATGTGCTTTCAAGGCGATTCGAATCTACCTCCTGAAATCTGTTTCCTGCAATTCTGCCTTGCTTTCAAAGCCTCTTCGTTGCCTTCCCTTAATATATTTGTGGACGAGAGGTATCATTTAAAACTCTGCAGGTTTGTGCATTGCAGTGCCCCTGAGCTCCATTTTTCAACTCGCTTTTTTGGGAGCTGGCCGCAAAAGCGCAGGATTGCTTCAGGCCCTCTTCTGGTTCTGGGGGGCAGGCTGAGCTTGTGCTTAATTCTTCTTCCTGATGGGAAAATAGAGTGACCTGTGCCTGTCCCAACACCTAGAGCTAGTCTCTCATTGGTTCCCCCTCTTCCCGTTCATCCTCAGGACAAATTGCAACCTGTACGGAACAGGAGGTTAAAGGTGCTGATTCTCCAAGGAGGGAGATGGCTAGTAAATCGGCTGGAATGGCGAACCCGAGCCAAGGAGATGAGAAATGAGGTGCGTTTTAGAAACCTTTCCCGATCACACGGTGTACCATCTTCTGGGTTTCTCATGCCTGTTTTCGACGTAGGAAGATGCCCTTGAACCTGGAGATTTGGGACCCATGGGATGGGTACCATGCAGTATTACTTGAAAGGGTCTGCGTTGGCTCACCCAACCTCACCGAACCTCTCAGCCCCAAGAGTGTCCACCCTTATGTCTCAATCAGCTGTGGGTCTAGATATGGTCAATCCAGGTTGCATCACAGCCCCTGAACGAAGTTTGGAAGAATTTCTCTCTCTTTCACTGTCTTTGTTTCACGGGTTTTGAAAAGTAATTTATTTGTATAATGGGGTTTAGCTGCTTTTCACGGCTGTGTTTATGCCGCTTTACACCCCCTTGACTCACTTACAGAGAGATATCAATACATAGGTTTGAAGATTCTTACTAGTCAGATATATTCTTGTGCGGTGAATAGGGGGTGTTGAGTCCAGTTCACTGAAAAAGGAATAGGTCTTGTCTCTTACATATTGGGTTTATGGAACGGTATCTGAGCTAATTTGAAACCCTTGTTTTATGCATCACCCCACCTCACCTTTCCCGTTCAGCAGCCATAGTGTGTTTCCTAAACGTGTGACTCTGTTCTGTTTTGTAATTCAGTTCAAGTGTAGCGGTTTTTACATTCCCTCTCGAAGTGATATCTTATGATAAGTGTCTTTTTCTGTGTGACTTATTTCACTTAGAATCCTCGTACCTAAATCCACTCATCGTGCTGCTACTAGCCTTATGACGTTGATTTCATGGCTGAGTGATATTCCATTGTACATGAGGACCACAACTTCTTTATCCATTTTTCTCTTTCCTAGGATATTTAAGGTGTAATGAAGTGGGGGTTCTTGTCAACAGAGCAGCCCTAAACTTTGGGGTGCCTGTGTCTTGCTGATTTTTAGTTTTCCCAATTTATACGCCCATGAGTGGAAGTGCCCTATGCTCTCCAAGCTGTGTTTTTTAGATGTTTCAGAACACACCGTACACTTCTCCAGAGTGGCTGTTGGCAATTTACATCCCACCCATCAGCGTAGCAAGGCTCCCATTTCTCCATGGCCGGTCCTGCATTTCTGGTTTGGACACGTTTTTCCCCATGGCCCTTTTGCCCGCTGGGAAGCGAGACTTCTTTGGAGCACTGATTGGCCTTTCCAGGTTGCTTGGTTGGCCAAAAAGGGCGTATGCGTTTTTTCCTGAATATATTCAGGAAAAAACGCATACGCCCTTTTTGGCCAAGGGCATCATTGTCCACGTTTTGCCGCTTTTCATGTGCTTTCAAGGCGATTCGAATCTACCTCCTGAAATCTGTTTCCTGCAATTCTGCCTTGCTTTCAAAGCCTCTTCGTTGCCTTCCCTTAATATATTTGTGGACGAGAGGTATCACTTAAAACTCTGCAGGTTTGTGAATTGCAGTGCCCCTGAGCTCCATTTTTCAACTCGCTTTTTTGGGAGCTGGCCGCAAAAGCGCAGGATTGCTTCAGGCCCTCTTCTGGTTCTGGGGGGCAGGCTGAGCTTGTGCTTAATTCTTCTTCCTGATGGGAAAATAGAGTGACCTGTGCCTGTCCCAACACCTAGAGCTAGTCTCTCATTGGTTCCCCCTCTTCCCGTTCATCCTCAGGAAAAATTGCAACCTGTACGGAACAGGAGGTTAAAGGTGCTGATTCTCCAAGGAGGGAGATGGCTAGTAAATCGGCTGGAATGGCGAATCCGAGCCAAGGAGATGAGAAATGAGGTGCGTTTTAGAAACCTTTCCCGATCACACGGTGTACCATCTTCTGGGTTTCTCATGCCTGTTTTCGACGTAGGAAGATGCCCTTGAACCTGGAGATTTGGGACCCATGGGATGGGTACCATGCAGTATTACTTGAAAGGGTCTGCGTTGGCTCACCCAACCTCACCGAACCTCTCAGCCCCAAGAGTGTCCACCCTTATGTCTCAATCAGCTGTGGGTCTAGATATGGTCAATCCAGGTTGCATCACAGCCCCTGAACGAATTTTGGAAGAATTTCTCTCTCTTTCACTGTCTTTGTTTCAAGGGTTTTGAAAAGTAATTTATTTTTATAATGGGGTTTAGCTGCTTTTCACGGCTGTGTTTATGCCGCTTTACACCCCCTTGACTCACTTACGGAGAGATATCAATACATAGGTTTGAAGATTCTTACTAGTCAGATATATTCTTGTGCAGTGAATAGGGGGTGTTGAGTCCAGTTCACTGAAAAAGGAATAGGTCTTGTCTCTTACATATTGCGTTTATGGAACGGTATCTGAGCTAATTTGAAACCCTTGTTTTATGCATCACCCCACCTCACCTTTCCCGTTCAGCAGCCATAGTGTGTTTCCTAAACGTGTGACTCTGTTCTGTTTTGTAATTCAGTTCAAGTGTAGCGGTTTTTACATTCCCTCTCTAAGTGATATCTTATGATAAGTGTCTTTTTCTGTGTGACTTATTTCACTTAGAATCCTCGTACCTAAATCCACTCATCGTGCTGCTACTAGCCTTATGACGTTGATTTCATGGCTGAGTGATATTCCATTGTACATGAGGACCACAACTTCTTTATCCATTTTTCTCTTTCCTAGGATATTTAAGGTGTAATGAAGTGGGGGTTCTTGTCAACAGAGCAGCCCTAAACTTTGGGGTGCCTGTGTCTTGCTGATTTTTCGTTTTCCCAATTTATACGCCCATGAGTGGAAGTGCCCTATGCTCTCCAAGCTGTGTTTTTTAGATGTTTCAGAACACACCGTACACTTCTCCAGAGTGGCTGTTGGCAATTTACATCCCACCCATCAGCGTAGCAAGGCTCCCATTTCTCCATGGCCGGTCCTGCATTTCTGGTTTGGACACTTTTTTCCGCATGGCCCTTTTGCCCGCTGGGAAGCGAGACTTCTTTGGAGCGCTGATTGGCCTTTCCAGGTTGCTTGGTTGGCCAAAAAGGGCGTATGCGTTTTTTCCTGAATATATTCAGGAAAAAACGCATACGCCCTTTTTGGCCAAGGGCATCATTGTCCACGTTTTGCCGCTTTTCATGTGCTTTCAAGGCGATTCGAATCTACCTCCTGAAATCTGTTTCCTGCAATTCTGCCTTGCTTTCAAAGCCTCTTCGTTGCCTTCCCTTAATATATTTGTGGACGAGAGGTATCATTTAAAACTCTGCAGGTTTGTGAATTGCAGTGCCCCTGAGCTCCATTTTTCAACTCGCTTTTTTGGGAGCTGGCCGCAAAAGCGCAGGATTGCTTCAGGCCCTCTTCTGGTTCTGGGGGGCAGGCTGAGCTTGTGCTTAATTCTTCTTCCTGATGGGAAAATAGAGTGACCTGTGCCTGTCCCAACACCTAGAGCTAGTCTCTCATTGGTTCCCCCTCTTCCCGTTCATCCTCAGGACAAATTGCAACCTGTACGGAACAGGAGGTTAAAGGTGCTGATTCTCCAAGGAGGGAGATGGCTAGTAAATCGGCTGGAATGGCGAACCCGAGCCAAGGAGATGAGAAATGAGGTGCGTTTTAGAAACCTTTCCCGATCACACGGTGTACCATCTTCTGGGTTTCTCATGCCTGTTTTCGACGTAGGAAGATGCCCTTGAACCTGGAGATTTGGGACCCATGGGATGGGTACCATGCAGTATTACTTGAAAGGGTCTGCGTTGGCTCACCCAACCTCACCGAACCTCTCAGCCCCAAGAGTGTCCACCCTTATGTCTCAATCAGCTGTGGGTCTAGATATGGTCAATCCAGGTTGCATCACAGCCCCTGAACGAAGTTTGGAAGAATTTCTCTCTCTTTCACTGTCTTTGTTTCACGGGTTTTGAAAAGTAATTTATTTGTATAATGGGGTTTAGCTGCTTTTCACGGCTGTGTTTATGCCGCTTTACACCCCCTTGACTCACTTACAGAGAGATATCAATACATAGGTTTGAAGATTCTTACTAGTCAGATATATTCTTGTGCGGTGAATAGGGGGTGTTGAGTCCAGTTCACTGAAAAAGGAATAGGTCTTGTCTCTTACATATTGGGTTTATGGAACGGTATCTGAGCTAATTTGAAACCCTTGTTTTATGCATCACCCCACCTCACCTTTCCCGTTCAGCAGCCATAGTGTGTTTCCTAAACGTGTGACTCTGTTCTGTTTTGTAATTCAGTTCAAGTGTAGCGGTTTTTACATTCCCTCTCGAAGTGATATCTTATGATAAGTGTCTTTTTCTGTGTGACTTATTTCACTTAGAATCCTCGTACCTAAATCCACTCATCGTGCTGCTACTAGCCTTATGACGTTGATTTCATGGCTGAGTGATATTCCATTGTACATGAGGACCACAACTTCTTTATCCATTTTTCTCTTTCCTAGGATATTTAAGGTGTAATGAAGTGGGGGTTCTTGTCAACAGAGCAGCCCTAAACTTTGGGGTGCCTGTGTCTTGCTGATTTTTAGTTTTCCCAATTTATACGCCCATGAGTGGAAGTGCCCTATGCTCTCCAAGCTGTGTTTTTTAGATGTTTCAGAACACACCGTACACTTCTCCAGAGTGGCTGTTGGCAATTTACATCCCACCCATCAGCGTAGCAAGGCTCCCATTTCTCCATGGCCGGTCCTGCATTTCTGGTTTGGACACGTTTTTCCCCATGGCCCTTTTGCCCGCTGGGAAGCGAGACTTCTTTGGAGCACTGATTGGCCTTTCCAGGTTGCTTGGTTGGCCAAAAAGGGCGTATGCGTTTTTTCCTGAATATATTCAGGAAAAAACGCATACGCCCTTTTTGGCCAAGGGCATCATTGTCCACGTTTTGCCGCTTTTCATGTGCTTTCAAGGCGATTCGAATCTACCTCCTGAAATCTGTTTCCTGCAATTCTGCCTTGCTTTCAAAGCCTCTTCGTTGCCTTCCCTTAATATATTTGTGGACGAGAGGTATCACTTAAAACTCTGCAGGTTTGTGAATTGCAGTGCCCCTGAGCTCCATTTTTCAACTCGCTTTTTTGGGAGCTGGCCGCAAAAGCGCAGGATTGCTTCAGGCCCTCTTCTGGTTCTGGGGGGCAGGCTGAGCTTGTGCTTAATTCTTCTTCCTGATGGGAAAATAGAGTGACCTGTGCCTGTCCCAACACCTAGAGCTAGTCTCTCATTGGTTCCCCCTCTTCCCGTTCATCCTCAGGAAAAATTGCAACCTGTACGGAACAGGAGGTTAAAGGTGCTGATTCTCCAAGGAGGGAGATGGCTAGTAAATCGGCTGGAATGGCGAATCCGAGCCAAGGAGATGAGAAATGAGGTGCGTTTTAGAAACCTTTCCCGATCACACGGTGTACCATCTTCTGGGTTTCTCATGCCTGTTTTCGACGTAGGAAGATGCCCTTGAACCTGGAGATTTGGGACCCATGGGATGGGTACCATGCAGTATTACTTGAAAGGGTCTGCGTTGGCTCACCCAACCTCACCGAACCTCTCAGCCCCAAGAGTGTCCACCCTTATGTCTCAATCAGCTGTGGGTCTAGATATGGTCAATCCAGGTTGCATCACAGCCCCTGAACGAATTTTGGAAGAATTTCTCTCTCTTTCACTGTCTTTGTTTCAAGGGTTTTGAAAAGTAATTTATTTTTATAATGGGGTTTAGCTGCTTTTCACGGCTGTGTTTATGCCGCTTTACACCCCCTTGACTCACTTACGGAGAGATATCAATACATAGGTTTGAAGATTCTTACTAGTCAGATATATTCTTGTGCAGTGAATAGGGGGTGTTGAGTCCAGTTCACTGAAAAAGGAATAGGTCTTGTCTCTTACATATTGCGTTTATGGAACGGTATCTGAGCTAATTTGAAACCCTTGTTTTATGCATCACCCCACCTCACCTTTCCCGTTCAGCAGCCATAGTGTGTTTCCTAAACGTGTGACTCTGTTCTGTTTTGTAATTCAGTTCAAGTGTAGCGGTTTTTACATTCCCTCTCTAAGTGATATCTTATGATAAGTGTCTTTTTCTGTGTGACTTATTTCACTTAGAATCCTCGTACCTAAATCCACTCATCGTGCTGCTACTAGCCTTATGACGTTGATTTCATGGCTGAGTGATATTCCATTGTACATGAGGACCACAACTTCTTTATCCATTTTTCTCTTTCCTAGGATATTTAAGGTGTAATGAAGTGGGGGTTCTTGTCAACAGAGCAGCCCTAAACTTTGGGGTGCCTGTGTCTTGCTGATTTTTCGTTTTCCCAATTTATACGCCCATGAGTGGAAGTGCCCTATGCTCTCCAAGCTGTGTTTTTTAGATGTTTCAGAACACACCGTACACTTCTCCAGAGTGGCTGTTGGCAATTTACATCCCACCCATCAGCGTAGCAAGGCTCCCATTTCTCCATGGCCGGTCCTGCATTTCTGGTTTGGACACTTTTTTCCGCATGGCCCTTTTGCCCGCTGGGAAGCGAGACTTCTTTGGAGCGCTGATTGGCCTTTCCAGGTTGCTTGGTTGGCCAAAAAGGGCGTATGCGTTTTTTCCTGAATATATTCAGGAAAAAACGCATACGCCCTTTTTGGCCAAGGGCATCATTGTCCACGTTTTGCCGCTTTTCATGTGCTTTCAAGGCGATTCGAATCTACCTCCTGAAATCTGTTTCCTGCAATTCTGCCTTGCTTTCAAAGCCTCTTCGTTGCCTTCCCTTAATATATTTGTGGACGAGAGGTATCATTTAAAACTCTGCAGGTTTGTGAATTGCAGTGCCCCTGAGCTCCATTTTTCAACTCGCTTTTTTGGGAGCTGGCCGCAAAAGCGCAGGATTGCTTCAGGCCCTCTTCTGGTTCTGGGGGGCAGGCTGAGCTTGTGCTTAATTCTTCTTCCTGATGGGAAAATAGAGTGACCTGTGCCTGTCCCAACACCTAGAGCTAGTCTCTCATTGGTTCCCCCTCTTCCCGTTCATCCTCAGGACAAATTGCAACCTGTACGGAACAGGAGGTTAAAGGTGCTGATTCTCCAAGGAGGGAGATGGCTAGTAAATCGGCTGGAATGGCGAACCCGAGCCAAGGAGATGAGAAATGAGGTGCGTTTTAGAAACCTTTCCCGATCACACGGTGTACCATCTTCTGGGTTTCTCATGCCTGTTTTCGACGTAGGAAGATGCCCTTGAACCTGGAGATTTGGGACCCATGGGATGGGTACCATGCAGTATTACTTGAAAGGGTCTGTGTTGGCTCACCCAACCTCACCGAACCTCTCAGCCCCAAGAGTGTCCACCCTTATGTCTCAATCAGCTGTGGGTCTAGATATGGTCAATCCAGGTTGCATCACAGCCCCTGAACGAATTTTGGAAGAATTTCTCTCTCTTTCACTGTCTTTGTTTCACGGGTTTTGAAAAGTAATTTATTTGTATAATGGGGTTTAGCTGCTTTTCACGGCTGTGTTTATGCCGCTTTACACCCCCTTGACTCACTTACAGAGAGATATCAATACATAGGTTTGAAGATTCTTACTAGTCAGATATATTCTTGTGCGGTGAATAGGGGGTGTTGAGTCCAGTTCACTGAAAAAGGAATAGGTCTTGTCTCTTACATATTGGGTTTATGGAACGGTATCTGAGCTAATTTGAAACCCTTGTTTTATGCATCACCCCAGCTCACCTTTCCCGTTCAGCAGCCATAGTGTGTTTCCTAAACGTGTGACTCTGTTCTGTTTTGTAATTCAGTTCAAGTGTAGCGGTTTTTACATTCCCTCTCGAAGTGATATCTTATGATAAGTGTCTTTTTCTGTGTGACTTATTTCCCTTAGAATCGTCGTACCTAAATCCACTCATCGTGCTGCTACTAGCCTTATGACGTTGATTTCATGGCTGAGTGATATTCCATTGTACATGAGGACCACAACTTCTTTATCCATTTTTCTCTTTCCTAGGATATTTAAGGTGTAATGAAGTGGGGGTTCTTGTCAACAGAGCAGCCCTAAACTTTGGGGTGCCTGTGTCTTGCTGATTTTTAGTTTTCCCAATTTATACGCCCATGAGTGGAAGTGCCCTATGCTCTCCAAGCTGTGTTTTTTAGATGTTTCAGAACACACCGTACACTTCTCCAGAGTGGCTGTTGGCAATTTACATCCCACCCATCAGCGTAGCAAGGCTCCCATTTCTCCATGGCCGGTCCTGCATTTCTGGTTTGGACACTTTTTTCCGCATGGCCCTTTTGCCCGCTGGGAAGCGAGACTTCTTTGGAGCGCTGATTGGCCTTTCCAGGTTGCTTGGTTGGCCAAAAAGGGCGTATGCGTTTTTTCCTGAATATATTCAGGAAAAAACGCATACGCCCTTTTTGGCCAAGGGCATCATTGTCCACGTTTTGCCGCTTTTCATGTGCTTTCAAGGCGATTCGAATCTACCTCCTGAAATCTGTTTCCTGCAATTCTGCCTTGCTTTCAAAGCCTCTTCGTTGCCTTCCCTTAATATATTTGTGGACGAGAGGTATCATTTAAAACTCTGCAGGTTTGTGAATTGCAGGGCCCCTGAGCTCCATTTTTCAACTCGCTTTTTTGGGAGCTGGCCGCAAAAGCGCAGGATTGCTTCAGGCCCTCTTCTGGTTCTGGGGGGCAGGCTGAGCTTGTGCTTAATTCTTCTTCCTGATGGGAAAATAGAGTGACCTGTGCCTGTCCCAACACCTAGAGCTAGTCTCTCATTGGTTCCCCCTCTTCCCGTTCATCCTCAGGACAAATTGCAACCTGTACGGAACAGGAGGTTAAAGGTGCTGATTCTCCAAGGAGGGAGATGGCTAGTAAATCGGCTGGAATGGCGAACCCGAGCCAAGGAGATGAGAAATGAGGTGCGTTTTAGAAACCTTTCCCGATCACACGGTGTACCATCTTCTGGGTTTCTCATGCCTGTTTTCGACGTAGGAAGATGCCCTTGAACCTGGAGATTTGGGACCCATGGGATGGGTACCATGCAGTATTACTTGAAAGGGTCTGCGTTGGCTCACCCAACCTCACCGAACCTCTCAGCCCCAAGAGTGTCCACCCTTATGTCTCAATCAGCTGTGGGTCTAGATATGGTCAATCCAGGTTGCATCACAGCCCCTGAACGAATTTTGGAAGAATTTCTCTCTCTTTCACTGTCTTTGTTTCACGGGTTTTGAAAAGTAATTTATTTGTATAATGGGGTTTAGCTGCTTTTCACGGCTGTGTTTATGCCGCTTTACACCCCCTTGACTCACTTACGGAGAGATATCAATACATAGGTTTGAAGATTCTTACTAGTCAGATATATTCTTGTGCGGTGAATAGGGGGTGTTGAGTCCAGTTCACTGAAAAAGGAATAGGTCTTGTCTCTTACATATTGGGTTTATGGAACGGTATCTGAGCTAATTTGAAACCCTTGTTTTATGCATCACCCCACCTCACCTTTCCCGTTCAGCAGCCATAGTGTGTTTCCTAAACGTGTGACTCTGTTCTGTTTTGTAATTCAGTTCAAGTGTAGCGGTTTTTACATTCCCTCTCGAAGTGATATCTTATGATAAGTGTCTTTTTCTGTGTGACTTATTTCACTTAGAATCGTCGTACCTAAATCCACTCATCGTGCTGCTACTAGCCTTATGACGTTGATTTCATGGCTGAGTGATATTCCATTGTACATGAGGACCACAACTTCTTTATCCATTTTTCTCTTTCCTAGGATATTTAAGGTGTAATGAAGTGGGGGTTCTTGTCAACAGAGCAGCCCTAAACTTTGGGGTGCCTGTGTCTTGCTGATTTTTAGTTTTCCCAATTTATACGCCCATGAGTGGAAGTGCCCTATGCTCTCCAAGCTGTGTTTTTTAGATGTTTCAGAACACACCGTACACTTCTCCAGAGTGGCTGTTGGCAATTTACATCCCACCCATCAGCGTAGCACGGCTCCCATTTCTCCATGGCCGGTCCTGCATTTCTGGTTTGGACACTTTTTTCCGCATGGCCCTTTTGCCCGCTGGGAAGCGAGACTTCTTTGGAGCGCTGATTGGCCTTTCCAGGTTGCTTGGTTGGCCAAAAAGGGCGTATGCGTTTTTTCCTGAATATATTCAGGAAAAAACGCATACGCCCTTTTTGGCCAAGGGCATCATTGTCCACGTTTTGCCGCTTTTCATGTGCTTTCAAGGCGATTCGAATCTACCTCCTGAAATCTGTTTCCTGCAATTCTGCCTTGCTTTCAAAGCCTCTTCGTTGCCTTCCCTTAATATATTTGTGGACGAGAGGTATCATTTAAAACTCTGCAGGTTTGTGAATTGCAGTGCCCCTGAGCTCCATTTTTCAACTCGCTTTTTTGGGAGCTGGCCGCAAAAGCGCAGGATTGCTTCAGGCCCTCTTCTGGTTCTGGGGGGCAGGCTGAGCTTGTGCTTAATTCTTCTTCCTGATGGGAAAATAGAGTGACCTGTGCCTGTCCCAACACCTAGAGCTAGTCTCTCATTGGTTCCCCCTCTTCCCGTTCATCCTCAGGACAAATTGCAACCTGTACGGAACAGGAGGTTAAAGGTGCTGATTCTCCAAGGAGGGAGATGGCTAGTAAATCGGCTGGAATGGCGAGCCCGAGCCAAGGAGATGAGAAATGAGGTGCGTTTTAGAAACCTTTCCCGATCACACGGTGTACCATCTTCTGGGTTTCTCATGCCTGTTTTCGACGTAGGAAGATGCCCTTGAACCTGGAGATTTGGGACCCATGGGATGGGTACCATGCAGTATTACTTGAAAGGGTCTGCGTTGGCTCACCCAACCTCACCGAACCTCTCAGCCCCAAGAGTGTCCACCCTTATGTCTCAATCAGCTGTGGGTCTAGATATGGTCAATCCAGGTTGCATCACAGCCCCTGAACGAATTTTGGAAGAATTTCTCTCTCTTTCACTGTCTTTGTTTCACGGGTTTTGAAAAGTAATTTATTTTTATAATGGGGTTTAGCTGCTTTTCACGGCTGTGTTTATGCCGCTTTACACCCCCTTGACTCACTTACGGAGAGATATCAATACATAGGTTTGAAGATTCTTACTAGTCAGATATATTCTTGTGCGGTGAATAGGGGGTGTTGAGTCCAGTTCACTGAAAAAGGAATAGGTCTTGTCTCTTACATATTGGGTTTATGGAACGGTATCTGAGCTAATTTGAAACCCTTGTTTTATGCATCACCCCACCTCACCTTTCCCGTTCAGCAGCCATAGTGTGTTTCCTAAACGTGTGACTCTGTTCTGTTTTGTAATTCAGTTCAAGTGTAGCGGTTTTTACATTCCCTCTCGAAGTGATATCTTATGATAAGTGTCTTTTTCTGTGTGACTTATTTCACTTAGAATCCTCGTACCTAAATCCACTCATCGTGCTGCTACTAGCCTTATGACGTTGATTTCATGGCTGAGTGATATTCCATTGTACATGAGGACCACAACTTCTTTATCCATTTTTCTCTTTCCTAGGATATTTAAGGTGTAATGAAGTGGGGGTTCTTGTCAACAGAGCAGCCCTAAACTTTGGGGTGCCTGTGTCTTGCTGATTTTTAGTTTTCCCAATTTATACGCCCATGAGTGGAAGTGCCCTATGCTCTCCAAGCTGTGTTTTTTAGATGTTTCAGAACACACCGTACACTTCTCCAGAGTGGCTGTTGGCAATTTACATCCCACCCATCAGCGTAGCAAGGCTCCCATTTCTCCATGGCCGGTCCTGCATTTCTGGTTTGGACACGTTTTTCCCCATGGCCCTTTTGCCCGCTGGGAAGCGAGACTTCTTTGGAGTGCTGATTGGCCTTTCCAGGTTGCTTGGTTGGCCAAAAAGGGCGTATGCGTTTTTTCCTGAATATATTCAGGAAAAAACGCATACGCCCTTTTTGGCCAAGGGCATCATTGTCCACGTTTTGCCGCTTTTCATGTGCTTTCAAGGCGATTCGAATCTACCTCCTGAAATCTGTTTCCTGCAATTCTGCCTTGCTTTCAAAGCCTCTTCGTTGCCTTCCCTTAATATATTTGTGGACGAGAGGTATCATTTAAAACTCTGCAGGTTTGTGAATTGCAGGGCCCCTGAGCTCCATTTTTCAACTCGCTTTTTTGGGAGCTGGCCGCAAAAGCGCAGGATTGCTTCAGGCCCTCTTCTGGTTCTGGGGGGCAGGCTGAGCTTGTGCTTAATTCTTCTTCCTGATGGGAAAATAGAGTGACCTGTGCCTGTCCCAACACCTAGAGCTAGTCTCTCATTGGTTCCCCCTCTTCCCGTTCATCCTCAGGACAAATTGCAACCTGTACGGAACAGGAGGTTAAAGGTGCTGATTCTCCAAGGAGGGAGATGGCTAGTAAATCGGCTGGAATGGCGAACCCGAGCCAAGGAGATGAGAAATGAGGTGCGTTTTAGAAACCTTTCCCGATCACACGGTGTACCATCTTCTGGGTTTCTCATGCCTGTTTTCGACGTAGGAAGATGCCCTTGAACCTGGAGATTTGGGACCCATGGGATGGGTACCATGCAGTATTACTTGAAAGGGTCTGCGTTGGCTCACCCAACCTCACCGAACCTCTCAGCCCCAAGAGTGTCCACCCTTATGTCTCAATCAGCTGTGGGTCTAGATATGGTCAATCCAGGTTGCATCTCAGCCCCTGAACGAATTTTGTAAGAATTTCTCTCTCTTTCACTGTCTTTGTTTCACGGGTTTTGAAAAGTAATTTATTTTTATAATGGGGTTTAGCTGCTTTTCACGGCTGTGTTTATGCCGCTTTACACCCCCTTGACTCACTTACGGAGAGATATCAATACATAGGTTTGAAGATTCTTACTAGTCAGATATATTCTTGTGCGGTGAATAGGGGGTGTTGAGTCCAGTTCACTGAAAAAGGAATAGGTCTTGTCTCTTACATATTGGGTTTATGGAACGGTATCTGAGCTAATTTGAAACCCTTGTTTTATGCATCACCCCACCTCACCTTTCCCGTTCAGCAGCCATAGTGTGTTTCCTAAACGTGTGACTCTGTTCTGTTTTGTAATTCAGTTCAAGTGTAGCGGTTTTTACATTCCCTCTCGAAGTGATATCTTATGATAAGTGTCTTTTTCTGTGTGACTTATTTCACTTAGAATCCTCGTACCTAAATCCACTCATCGTGCTGCTACTAGCCTTATGACGTTGATTTCATGGCTGAGTGATATTCCATTGTACATGAGGACCACAACTTCTTTATCCATTTTTCTCTTTCCTAGGATATTTAAGGTGTAATGAAGTGGGGGTTCTTGTCAACAGAGCAGCCCTAAACTTTGGGGTGCCTGTGTCTTGCTGATTTTTAGTTTTCCCAATTTATACGCCCATGAGTGGAAGTGCCCTATGCTCTCCAAGCTGTGTTTTTTAGATGTTTCAGAACACACCGTACACTTCTCCAGAGTGGCTGTTGGCAATTTACATCCCACCCATCAGCGTAGCAAGGCTCCCATTTCTCCATGGCCGGTCCTGCATTTCTGGTTTGGACACTTTTTTCCGCATGGCCCTTTTGCCCGCTGGGAAGCGAGACTTCTTTGGAGCGCTGATTGGCCTTTCCAGGTTGCTTGGTTGGCCAAAAAGGGCGTATGCGTTTTTTCCTGAATATATTCAGGAAAAAACGCATACGCCCTTTTTGGCCAAGGGCATCATTGTCCACGTTTTGCCGCTTTTCATGTGCTTTCAAGGCGATTCGAATCTACCTCCTGAAATCTGTTTCCTGCAATTCTGCCTTGCTTTCAAAGCCTCTTCGTTGCCTTCCCTTAATATATTTGTGGACGCGAGGTATCATTTAAAACTCTGCAGGTTTGTGAATTGCAGGGCCCCTGAGCTCCATTTTTCAACTCGCTTTTTTGGGAGCTGGCCGCAAAAGCGCAGGATTGCTTCAGGCCCTCTTCTGGTTCTGGGGGGCAGGCTGAGCTTGTGCTTAATTCTTCTTCCTGATGGGAAAATAGAGTGACCTGTGCCTGTCCCAACACCTGGAGCTAGTCTCTCATTGGTTCCCCCTCTTCCCGTTCATCCTCAGGACAAATTGCAACCTGTACGGAACAGGAGGTTAAAGGTGCTGATTCTCCAAGGAGGGAGATGGCTTGTAAATCGGCTGGAATGGCGAACCCGAGCCAAGGAGATGAGAAATGAGGTGCGTTTTAGAAACCTTTCCCGATCACACGGTGTACCATCTTCTGGGTTTCTCATGCCTGTTTTCGACGTAGGAAGATGCCCTTGAACCTGGAGATTTGGGACCCATGGGATGGGTACCATGCAGTATTACTTGAAAGGGTCTGCGTTGGCTCACCCAACCTCACCGAACCTCTCAGCCCCAAGAGTGTCCACCCTTATGTCTCAATCAGCTGTGGGTCTAGATATGGTCAATCCAGGTTGCATCACAGCCCCTGAACGAATTTTGGAAGAATTTCTCTCTCTTTCACTGTCTTTGTTTCACGGGTTTTGAAAAGTAATTTATTTTTATAATGGGGTTTAGCTGCTTTTCACGGCTGTGTTTATGCCGCTTTACACCCCCTTGACTCACTTACGGAGAGATATCAATACATAGGTTTGAAGATTCTTACTAGTCAGATATATTCTTGTGCGGTGAATAGGGGGTGTTGAGTCCAGTTCACTTAAAAAGGAATAGGTCTTGTCTCTTACATATTGGGTTTATGGAACGGTATCTGAGCTAATTTGAAACCCTTGTTTTATGCATCACCCCACCTCACCTTTCCCGTTCAGCAGCCATAGTGTGTTTCCTAAACGTGTGACTCTGTTCTGTTTTGTAATTCAGTTCAAGTGTAGCGGTTTTTACATTCCCTCTCTAAGTGATATCTTATGATAAGTGTCTTTTTCTGTGTGACTTATTTCACTTAGAATCCTCGTACCTAAATCCACTCATCGTGCTGCTACTAGCCTTATGACGTTGATTTCATGGCTGAGTGATATTCCATTGTACATGAGGACCACAACTTCTTTATCCATTTTTCTCTTTCCTAGGATATTTAAGGTGTAATGAAGTGGGGGTTCTTGTCAACAGAGCAGCCCTAAACTTTGGGGTGCCTGTGTCTTGCTGATTTTTAGTTTTCCCAATTTATACGCCCATGAGTGGAAGTGCCCTATGCTCTCCAAGCTGTGTTTTTTAGATGTTTCAGAACACACCGTACACTTCTCCAGAGTGGCTGTTGGCAATTTACATCCCACCCATCAGCGTAGCAAGGCTCCCATTTCTCCATGGCCGGTCCTGCATTTCTGGTTTGGACACTTTTTTCCGCATGGCCCTTTTGCCCGCTGGGAAGCGAGACTTCTTTGGAGCGCTGATTGGCCTTTCCAGGTTGCTTGGTTGGCCAAAAAGGGCGTATGCGTTTTTTCCTGAATATATTCAGGAAAAAACGCATACGCCCTTTTTGGCCAAGGGCATCATTGTCCACGTTTTGCCGCTTTTCATGTGCTTTCAAGGCGATTCGAATCTACCTCCTGAAATCTGTTTCCTGCAATTCTGCCTTGCTTTCAAAGCCTCTTCGTTGCCTTCCCTTAATATATTTGTGGACGCGAGGTATCATTTAAAACTCTGCAGGTTTGTGAATTGCAGGGCCCCTGAGCTCCATTTTTCAACTCGCTTTTTTGGGAGCTGGCCGCAAAAGCGCAGGATTGCTTCAGGCCCTCTTCTGGTTCTGGGGGGCAGGCTGAGCTTGTGCTTAATTCTTCTTCCTGATGGGAAAATAGAGTGACCTGTGCCTGTCCCAACACCTAGAGCTAGTCTCTCATTGGTTCCCCCTCTTCCCGTTCATCCTCAGGACAAATTGCAACCTGTACGGAACAGGAGGTTAAAGGTGCTGATTCTCCAAGGAGGGAGATGGCTAGTAAATCGGCTGGAATGGCGAACCCGAGCCAAGGAGATGAGAAATGAGGTGCGTTTTAGAAACCTTTCCCGATCACACGGTGTACCATCTTCTGGGTTTCTCATGCCTGTTTTCGACGTCGGAAGATGCCCTTGAACCTGGAGATTTGGGACCCATGGGATGGGTACCATGCAGTATTACTTGAAAGGGTCTGCGTTGGCTCACCCAACCTCACCAAACCTCTCAGCCCCAAGAGTGTCCACCCTTATGTCTCAATCAGCTGTGGGTCTAGATATGGTCAATCCAGGTTGCATCACAGCCCCTGAACGAATTTTGGAAGAATTTCTCTCTCTTTCACTGTCTTTGTTTCACGGGTTTTGAAAAGTAATTTATTTGTATAATGGGGTTTAGCTGCTTTTCACGGCTGTGTTTATGCCGCTTTACACCCCCTTGACTCACTTACGGAGAGATATCAATACATAGGTTTGAAGATTCTTACTAGTCAGATATATTCTTGTGCGGTGAATAGGGGGTGTTGAGTCCAGTTCACTGAAAAAGGAATAGGTCTTGTCTCTTACATATTGGGTTTATGGAACGGTATCTGAGCTAATTTGAAACCCTTGTTTTATGCATCACCCCACCTCACCTTTCCCGTTCAGCAGCCATAGTGTGTTTCCTAAACGTGTGACTCTGTTCTGTTTTGTAATTCAGTTCAAGTGTAGCGGTTTTTACATTCCCTCTCGAAGTGATATCTTATGATAAGTGTCTTTTTCTGTGTGACTTATTTCACTTAGAATCCTCGTACCTAAATCCACTCATCGTGCTGCTACTAGCCTTATGACGTTGATTTCATGGCTGAGTGATATTCCATTGTACATGAGGACCACAACTTCTTTATCCATTTTTCTCTTTCCTAGGATATTTAAGGTGTAATGAAGTGGGGGTTCTTGTCAACAGAGCAGCCCTAAACTTTGGGGTGCCTGTGTCTTGCTGATTTTTAGTTTTCCCAATTTATACGCCCATGAGTGGAAGTGCCCTATGCTCTCCAAGCTGTGTTTTTTAGATGTTTCAGAACACACCGTACACTTCTCCAGAGTGGCTGTTGGCAATTTACATCCCACCCATCAGCGTAGCAAGGCTCCCATTTCTCCATGGCCGGTCCTGCATTTCTGGTTTGGACACGTTTTTCCCCATGGCCCTTTTGCCCGCTGGGAAGCGAGACTTCTTTGGAGTGCTGATTGGCCTTTCCAGGTTGCTTGGTTGGCCAAAAAGGGCGTATGCGTTTTTTCCTGAATATATTCAGGAAAAAACGCATACGCCCTTTTTGGCCAAGGGCATCATTGTCCACGTTTTGCCGCTTTTCATGTGCTTTCAAGGCGATTCGAATCTACCTCCTGAAATCTGTTTCCTGCAATTCTGCCTTGCTTTCAAAGCCTCTTCGTTGCCTTCCCTTAATATATTTGTGGACGAGAGGTATCATTTAAAACTCTGCAGGTTTGTGAATTGCAGGGCCCCTGAGCTCCATTTTTCAACTCGCTTTTTTGGGAGCTGGCCGCAAAAGCGCAGGATTGCTTCAGGCCCTCTTCTGGTTCTGGGGGGCAGGCTGAGCTTGTGCTTAATTCTTCTTCCTGATGGGAAAATAGAGTGACCTGTGCCTGTCCCAACACCTAGAGCTAGTCTCTCATTGGTTCCCCCTCTTCCCGTTCATCCTCAGGACAAATTGCAACCTGTACGGAACAGGAGGTTAAAGGTGCTGATTCTCCAAGGAGGGAGATGGCTAGTAAATCGGCTGGAATGGCGAACCCGAGCCAAGGAGATGAGAAATGAGGTGCGTTTTAGAAACCTTTCCCGATCACACGGTGTACCATCTTCTGGGTTTCTCATGCCTGTTTTCGACGTAGGAAGATGCCCTTGAACCTGGAGATTTGGGACCCATGGGATGGGTACCATGCAGTATTACTTGAAAGGGTCTGCGTTGGCTCACCCAACCTCACCGAACCTCTCAGCCCCAAGAGTGTCCACCCTTATGTCTCAATCAGCTGTGGGTCTAGATATGGTCAATCCAGGTTGCATCTCAGCCCCTGAACGAATTTTGTAAGAATTTCTCTCTCTTTCACTGTCTTTGTTTCACGGGTTTTGAAAAGTAATTTATTTTTATAATGGGGTTTAGCTGCTTTTCACGGCTGTGTTTATGCCGCTTTACACCCCCTTGACTCACTTACGGAGAGATATCAATACATAGGTTTGAAGATTCTTACTAGTCAGATATATTCTTGTGCGGTGAATAGGGGGTGTTGAGTCCAGTTCACTGAAAAAGGAATAGGTCTTGTCTCTTACATATTGGGTTTATGGAACGGTATCTGAGCTAATTTGAAACCCTTGTTTTATGCATCACCCCACCTCACCTTTCCCGTTCAGCAGCCATAGTGTGTTTCCTAAACGTGTGACTCTGTTCTGTTTTGTAATTCAGTTCAAGTGTAGCGGTTTTTACATTCCCTCTCGAAGTGATATCTTATGATAAGTGTCTTTTTCTGTGTGACTTATTTCACTTAGAATCCTCGTACCTAAATCCACTCATCGTGCTGCTACTAGCCTTATGACGTTGATTTCATGGCTGAGTGATATTCCATTGTACATGAGGACCACAACTTCTTTATCCATTTTTCTCTTTCCTAGGATATTTAAGGTGTAATGAAGTGGGGGTTCTTGTCAACAGAGCAGCCCTAAACTTTGGGGTGCCTGTGTCTTGCTGATTTTTAGTTTTCCCAATTTATACGCCCATGAGTGGAAGTGCCCTATGCTCTCCAAGCTGTGTTTTTTAGATGTTTCAGAACACACCGTACACTTCTCCAGAGTGGCTGTTGGCAATTTACATCCCACCCATCAGCGTAGCAAGGCTCCCATTTCTCCATGGCCGGTCCTGCATTTCTGGTTTGGACACTTTTTTCCGCATGGCCCTTTTGCCCGCTGGGAAGCGAGACTTCTTTGGAGCGCTGATTGGCCTTTCCAGGTTGCTTGGTTGGCCAAAAAGGGCGTATGCGTTTTTTCCTGAATATATTCAGGAAAAAACGCATACGCCCTTTTTGGCCAAGGGCATCATTGTCCACGTTTTGCCGCTTTTCATGTGCTTTCAAGGCGATTCGAATCTACCTCCTGAAATCTGTTTCCTGCAATTCTGCCTTGCTTTCAAAGCCTCTTCGTTGCCTTCCCTTAATATATTTGTGGACGCGAGGTATCATTTAAAACTCTGCAGGTTTGTGAATTGCAGGGCCCCTGAGCTCCATTTTTCAACTCGCTTTTTTGGGAGCTGGCCGCAAAAGCGCAGGATTGCTTCAGGCCCTCTTCTGGTTCTGGGGGGCAGGCTGAGCTTGTGCTTAATTCTTCTTCCTGATGGGAAAATAGAGTGACCTGTGCCTGTCCCAACACCTGGAGCTAGTCTCTCATTGGTTCCCCCTCTTCCCGTTCATCCTCAGGACAAATTGCAACCTGTACGGAACAGGAGGTTAAAGGTGCTGATTCTCCAAGGAGGGAGATGGCTTGTAAATCGGCTGGAATGGCGAACCCGAGCCAAGGAGATGAGAAATGAGGTGCGTTTTAGAAACCTTTCCCGATCACACGGTGTACCATCTTCTGGGTTTCTCATGCCTGTTTTCGACGTAGGAAGATGCCCTTGAACCTGGAGATTTGGGACCCATGGGATGGGTACCATGCAGTATTACTTGAAAGGGTCTGCGTTGGCTCACCCAACCTCACCGAACCTCTCAGCCCCAAGAGTGTCCACCCTTATGTCTCAATCAGCTGTGGGTCTAGATATGGTCAATCCAGGTTGCATCACAGCCCCTGAACGAATTTTGGAAGAATTTCTCTCTCTTTCACTGTCTTTGTTTCACGGGTTTTGAAAAGTAATTTATTTTTATAATGGGGTTTAGCTGCTTTTCACGGCTGTGTTTATGCCGCTTTACACCCCCTTGACTCACTTACGGAGAGATATCAATACATAGGTTTGAAGATTCTTACTAGTCAGATATATTCTTGTGCGGTGAATAGGGGGTGTTGAGTCCAGTTCACTTAAAAAGGAATAGGTCTTGTCTCTTACATATTGGGTTTATGGAACGGTATCTGAGCTAATTTGAAACCCTTGTTTTATGCATCACCCCACCTCACCTTTCCCGTTCAGCAGCCATAGTGTGTTTCCTAAACGTGTGACTCTGTTCTGTTTTGTAATTCAGTTCAAGTGTAGCGGTTTTTACATTCCCTCTCTAAGTGATATCTTATGATAAGTGTCTTTTTCTGTGTGACTTATTTCACTTAGAATCCTCGTACCTAAATCCACTCATCGTGCTGCTACTAGCCTTATGACGTTGATTTCATGGCTGAGTGATATTCCATTGTACATGAGGACCACAACTTCTTTATCCATTTTTCTCTTTCCTAGGATATTTAAGGTGTAATGAAGTGGGGGTTCTTGTCAACAGAGCAGCCCTAAACTTTGGGGTGCCTGTGTCTTGCTGATTTTTAGTTTTCCCAATTTATACGCCCATGAGTGGAAGTGCCCTATGCTCTCCAAGCTGTGTTTTTTAGATGTTTCAGAACACACCGTACACTTCTCCAGAGTGGCTGTTGGCAATTTACATCCCACCCATCAGCGTAGCAAGGCTCCCATTTCTCCATGGCCGGTCCTGCATTTCTGGTTTGGACACTTTTTTCCGCATGGCCCTTTTGCCCGCTGGGAAGCGAGACTTCTTTGGAGCGCTGATTGGCCTTTCCAGGTTGCTTGGTTGGCCAAAAAGGGCGTATGCGTTTTTTCCTGAATATATTCAGGAAAAAACGCATACGCCCTTTTTGGCCAAGGGCATCATTGTCCACGTTTTGCCGCTTTTCATGTGCTTTCAAGGCGATTCGAATCTACCTCCTGAAATCTGTTTCCTGCAATTCTGCCTTGCTTTCAAAGCCTCTTCGTTGCCTTCCCTTAATATATTTGTGGACGCGAGGTATCATTTAAAACTCTGCAGGTTTGTGAATTGCAGGGCCCCTGAGCTCCATTTTTCAACTCGCTTTTTTGGGAGCTGGCCGCAAAAGCGCAGGATTGCTTCAGGCCCTCTTCTGGTTCTGGGGGGCAGGCTGAGCTTGTGCTTAATTCTTCTTCCTGATGGGAAAATAGAGTGACCTGTGCCTGTCCCAACACCTAGAGCTAGTCTCTCATTGGTTCCCCCTCTTCCCGTTCATCCTCAGGACAAATTGCAACCTGTACGGAACAGGAGGTTAAAGGTGCTGATTCTCCAAGGAGGGAGATGGCTAGTAAATCGGCTGGAATGGCGAACCCGAGCCAAGGAGATGAGAAATGAGGTGCGTTTTAGAAACCTTTCCCGATCACACGGTGTACCATCTTCTGGGTTTCTCATGCCTGTTTTCGACGTCGGAAGATGCCCTTGAACCTGGAGATTTGGGACCCATGGGATGGGTACCATGCAGTATTACTTGAAAGGGTCTGCGTTGGCTCACCCAACCTCACCGAACCTCTCAGCCCCAAGAGTGTCCACCCTTATGTCTCAATCAGCTGTGGGTCTAGATATGGTCAATCCAGGTTGCATCACAGCCCCTGAACGAATTTTGGAAGAATTTCTCTCTCTTTCACTGTCTTTGTTTCACGGGTTTTGAAAAGTAATTTATTTGTATAATGGGGTTTAGCTGCTTTTCACGGCTGTGTTTATGCCGCTTTACACCCCCTTGACTCACTTACGGAGAGATATCAATACATAGGTTTGAAGATTCTTACTAGTCAGATATATTCTTGTGCGGTGAATAGGGGGTGTTGAGTCCAGTTCACTGAAAAAGGAATAGGTCTTGTCTCTTACATATTGGGTTTATGGAACGGTATCTGAGCTAATTTGAAACCCTTGTTTTATGCATCACCCCACCTCACCTTTCCCGTTCAGCAGCCATAGTGTGTTTCCTAAACGTGTGACTCTGTTCTGTTTTGTAATTCAGTTCAAGTGTAGCGGTTTTTACATTCCCTCTCGAAGTGATATCTTATGATAAGTGTCTTTTTCTGTGTGACTTATTTCACTTAGAATCGTCGTACCTAAATCCACTCATCGTGCTGCTACTAGCCTTATGACGTTGATTTCATGGCTGAGTGATATTCCATTGTACATGAGGACCACAACTTCTTTATCCATTTTTCTCTTTCCTAGGATATTTAAGGTGTAATGAAGTGGGGGTTCTTGTCAACAGAGCAGCCCTAAACTTTGGGGTGCCTGTGTCTTGCTGATTTTTAGTTTTCCCAATTTATACGCCCATGAGTGGAAGTGCCCTATGCTCTCCAAGCTGTGTTTTTTAGATGTTTCAGAACACACCGTACACTTCTCCAGAGTGGCTGTTGGCAATTTACATCCCATCCATCAGCGTAGCAAGGCTCCCATTTCTCCATGGCCGGTCCTGCATTTCTGGTTTGGACACTTTTTTCCCCATGGCCCTTTTGCCCGCTGGGAAGCGAGACTTCTTTGGAGCGCTGATTGGCCTTTCCAGGTTGCTTGGTTGGCCAAAAAGGGCGTATGCGTTTTTTCCTGAATATATTCAGGAAAAAACGCATACGCCCTTTTTGGCCAAGGGCATCATTGTCCACGTTTTGCCGCTTTTCATGTGCTTTCAAGGCGATTCGAATCTACCTCCTGAAATCTGTTTCCTGCAATTCTGCCTTGCTTTCAAAGCCTCTTCGTTGCCTTCCCTTAATATATTTGTGGACGAGAGGTATCATTTAAAACTCTGCAGGTTTGTGAATTGCAGTGCCCCTGAGCTCCATTTTTCAACTCGCTTTTTTGGGAGCTGGCCGCAAAAGCGCAGGATTGCTTCAGGCCCTCTTCTGGTTCTGGGGGGCAGGCTGAGCTTGTGCTTAATTCTTCTTCCTGATGGGAAAATAGAGTGACCTGTGCCTGTCCCAACACCTAGAGCTAGTCTCTCATTGGTTCCCCCTCTTCCCGTTCATCCTCAGGACAAATTGCAACCTGTACGGAACAGGAGGTTAAAGGTGCTGATTCTCCAAGGAGGGAGATGGCTAGTAAATCGGCTGGAATGGCGAACCCGAGCCAAGGAGATGAGAAATGAGGTGCGTTTTAGAAACCTTTCCCGATCACACGGTGTACCATCTTCTGGGTTTCTCATGCCTGTTTTCGACGTAGGAAGATGCCCTTGAACCTGGAGATTTGGGACCCATGGGATGGGTACCATGCAGTATTACTTGAAAGGGTCTGCGTTGGCTCACCCAACCTCACCGAACCTCTCAGCCCCAAGAGTGTCCAGCCTTATGTCTCAATCAGCTGTGGGTCTAGATATGGTCAATCCAGATTGCATCACAGCCCCTGAACGAATTTTGGAAGAATTTCTCTCTCTTTCACTGTCTTTCTTTCACGGGTTTTGAAAAGTAATTTATTTGTATAATGGGGTTTAGCTGCTTTTCACGGCTGTGTTTATGCCGCTTTACACCCCCTTGACTCACTTACGGAGAGATATCAATACATAGGTTTGAAGATTCTTACTAGTCAGATATATTCTTGTGCGGTGAATAGGGGGTGTTGAGTCCAGTTCACTGAAAAAGGAATAGGTCTTGTCTCTTACATATTGGGTTTATGGAACGGTATCTGAGCTAATTTGAAACCCTTGTTTTATGCATCACCCCACCTCACCTTTCCCGTTCAGCAGCCATAGTGTGTTTCCTAAACGTGTGACTCTGTTCTGTTTTGTAATTCAGTTAAAGTGTAGCGGTTTTTACATTCCCTCTCGAAGTGATATCTTATGATAAGTGTCTTTTTCTGTGTGACTTATTTCACTTAGAATCGTCGTACCTAAATCCACTCATCGTGCTGCTACTAGCCTTATGACGTTGATTTCATGGCTGAGTGATATTCCATTGTACATGAGGACCACAACTTCTTTATCCATTTTTCTCTTTCCTAGGATATTTAAGGTGTAATGAAGTGGGGGTTCTTGTCAACAGAGCAGCCCTAAACTTTGGGGTGCCTGTGTCTTGCTGATTTTTAGTTTTCCCAATTTATACGCCCATGAGTGGAAGTGCCCTATGCTCTCCAAGCTGTGTTTTTTAGATGTTTCAGAACACACCGTACACTTCTCCAGAGTGGCTGTTGGCAATTTACATCCCACCCATCAGCGTAGCAAGGCTCCCATTTCTCCATGGCCGGTCCTGCATTTCTGGTTTGGACACGTTTTTCCCCATGGCCCTTTTGCCCGCTGGGAAGCGAGACTTCTTTGGAGCGCTGATTGGCCTTTCCAGGTTGCTTGGTTGGCCAAAAAGGGCGTATGCGTTTTTTCCTGAATATATTCAGGAAAAAACGCATACGCCCTTTTTGGCCAAGGGCATCATTGTCCACGTTTTGCCGCTTTTCATGTGCTTTCAAGGCGATTCGAATCTACCTCCTGAAATCTGTTTCCTGCAATTCTGCCTTGCTTTCAAAGCCTCTTCGTTGCCTTCCCTTAATATATTTGTGGACGAGAGGTATCATTTAAAACTCTGCAGGTTTGTGAATTGCAGGGCCCCTGAGCTCCATTTTTCAACTCGCTTTTTTGGGAGCTGGCCGCAAAAGCGCAGGATTGCTTCAGGCCCTCTTCTGGTTCTGGGGGGCAGGCTGAGCTTGTGCTTAATTCTTCTTCCTGATGGGAAAATAGAGTGACCTGTGCCTGTCCCAACACCTAGAGCTAGTCTCTCATTGGTTCCCCCTCTTCCCGTTCATCCTCAGGACAAATTGCAACCTGTACGGAACAGGAGGTTAAAGGTGCTGATTCTCCAAGGAGGGAGATGGCTAGTAAATCGGCTGGAATGGCGAACCCGAGCCAAGGAGATGAGAAATGAGGTGCGTTTTAGAAACCTTTCCCGATCACACGGTGTACCATCTTCTGGGTTTCTCATGCCTGTTTTCGACGTAGGAAGATGCCCTTGAACCTGGAGATTTGGGACCCATGGGATGGGTACCATGCAGTATTACTTGAAAGGGTCTGCGTTGGCTCACCAACCTCACCGAACCTCTCAGCCCCAAGAGTGTCCAGCCTTATGTCTCAATCAGCTGTGGGTCTAGATATGGTCAATCCAGATTGCATCACAGCCCCTGAACGAATTTTGGAAGAATTTCTCTCTCTTTCACTGTCTTTCTTTCACGGGTTTTGAAAAGTAATTTATTTTTATAATGGGGTTTAACTGCTTTTCACGGCTGTGTTTATGCCGCTTTACACCCCCTTGACTCACTTACGGAGAGATATCAATACATAGGTTTGAAGATTCTTACTAGTCAGATATATTCTTGTGCGGTGAATAGGGGGTGTTGAGTCCAGTTCACTGAAAAAGGAATAGGTCTTGTCTCTTACATATTGGGTTTATGGAACGGTATCGGAGCTAATTTGAAACCCTTGTTTTATGCATCACCCCACCTCACCTTTCCCGTTCAGCAGCCATAGTGTGTTTCCTAAACGTGTGACTCTGTTCTGTTTTGTAATTCAGTTCAAGTGTAGCGGTTTTTACATTCCCTCTCTAAGTGATATCTTATGATAAGTGTCTTTTTCTGTGTGACTTATTTCACTTAGAATCCTCGTACCTAAATCCACTCATCGTGCTGCTACTAGCCTTATGACGTGGATTTCATGGCTGAGTGATATTCCATTGTACATGAGGACCACAACTTCTTTATCCATTTTTCTCTTTCCTAGGATATTTCAGGTGTAATGAAGTGGGGGTTCTTGTCAACAGAGCAGCCCTAAACTTTGGGGTGCCTGTGTCTTGCTGATTTTTAGTTTTCCCAATTTATACGCCCATGAGTGGAAGTGCCCTATGCTCTCCAAGCTGTGTTTTTTAGATGTTTCAGAACACACCGTACACTTCTCCTGAGTGGCTGTTGGCAATTTACATCCCACCCATCAGCGTAGCAAGGCTCCCATTTCTCCATGGCCGGTCCTGCCTTTCTGGTTTGGACACTTTTTTCCGCATGGCCCTTTTGCCCGCTGGGAAGCGAGACTTCTTTGGAGCGCTGATTGGCCTTTCCAGGTTGCTTGGTTGGCCAAAAAGGGCGTATGCGTTTTTTCCTGAATATATTCAGGAAAAAACGCATACGCCCTTTTTGGCCAAGGGCATCATTGTCCACGTTTTGCCGCTTTTCATGTGCTTTCAAGGCGATTCGAATCTACCTCCTGAAATCTGTTTCCTGCAATTCTGCCTTGCTTTCAAAGCCTCTTCGTTGCCTTCCCTTAATATATTTGTGGACGAGAGGTATCATTTAAAACTCTGCAGGTTTGTGAATTGCAGGGCCCCTGAGCTCCATTTTTCAACTCGCTTTTTTGGGAGCTGGCCGCAAAAGCGCAGGATTGCTTCAGGCCCTCTTCTGGTTCTGGGGGGCAGGCTGAGCTTGTGCTTAATTCTTCTTCCTGATGGGAAAATAGAGTGACCTGTGCCTGTCCCAACACCTAGAGCTAGTCTCTCATTGGTTCCCCCTCTTCCCGTTCATCCTCAGGACAAATTGCAACCTGTACGGAACAGGAGGTTAAAGGTGCTGATTCTCCAAGGAGGGAGATGGCTAGTAAATCGGCTGGAATGGCGAACCCGAGCCAAGGAGATGAGAAATGAGGTGCGTTTTAGAAACCTTTCCCGATCACACGGTGTACCATCTTCTGGGTTTCTCATGCCTGTTTTCGACGTAGGAAGATGCCCTTGAACCTGGAGATTTGGGACCCATGGGATGGGTACCATGCAGTATTACTTGAAAGGGTCTGCGTTGGCTCACCAACCTCACCGAACCTCTCAGCCCCAAGAGTGTCCAGCCTTATGTCTCAATCAGCTGTGGGTCTAGATATGGTCAATCCAGATTGCATCACAGCCCCTGAACGAATTTTGGAAGAATTTCTCTCTCTTTCACTGTCTTTGTTTCACGGGTTTTGAAAAGTAATTTATTTTTATAATGGGGTTTAACTGCTTTTCACGGCTGTGTTTATGCCGCTTTACACCCCCTTGACTCACTTACAGAGAGATATCAATACATAGGTTTGAAGATTCTTACTAGTCAGATATATTCTTGTGCGGTGAATAGGGGGTGTTGAGTCCAGTTCACTGAAAAAGGAATAGGTCTTGTCTCTTACATATTGGGTTTATGGAACGGTATCGGAGCTAATTTGAAACCCTTGTTTTATGCATCACCCCACCTCACCTTTCCCGTTCAGCAGCCATAGTGTGTTTCCTAAACGTGTGACTCTGTTCTGTTTTGTAATTCAGTTCAAGTGTAGCGGTTTTTACATTCCCTCTCGAAGTGATATCTTATGATAAGTGTCTTTTTCTGTGTGACTTATTTCACTTAGAATCCTCGTACCTAAATCCACTCATCGTGCTGCTACTAGCCTTATGACGTTGATTTCATGGCTGAGTGATATTCCATTGTACATGAGGACCACAACTTCTTTATCCATTTTTCTCTTTCCTAGGATATTTCAGGTGTAATGAAGTGGGGGTTCTTGTCAACAGAGCAGCCCTAAACTTTGGGGTGCCTGTGTCTTGCTGATTTTTAGTTTTCCCAATTTATACGCCCATGAGTGGAAGTGCCCTATGCTCTCCAAGCTGTGTTTTTTAGATGTTTCAGAACACACCGTACACTTCTCCTGAGTGGCTGTTGGCAATTTACATCCCACCCATCAGCGTAGCAAGGCTCCCATTTCTCCATGGCCGGTCCTGCCTTTCTGGTTTGGACACTTTTTTCCGCATGGCCCTTTTGCCCGCTGGGAAGCGAGACTTCTTTGGAGCGCTGATTGGCCTTTCCAGGTTGCTTGGTTGGCCAAAAAGGGCGTATGCGTTTTTTCCTGAATATATTCAGGAAAAAACGCATACGCCCTTTTTGGCCAAGGGCATCATTGTCCACGTTTTGCCGCTTTTCATGTGCTTTCAAGGCGATTCGAATCTACCTCCTGAAATCTGTTTCCTGCAATTCTGCCTTGCTTTCAAAGCCTCTTCGTTGCCTTCCCTTAATATATTTGTGGACGAGAGGTATCATTTAAAACTCTGCAGGTTTGTGAATTGCAGGGCCCCTGAGCTCCATTTTTCAACTCGCTTTTTTGGGAGCTGGCCGCAAAAGCGCAGGATTGCTTCAGGCCCTCTTCTGGTTCTGGGGGGCAGGCTGAGCTTGTGCTTAATTCTTCTTCCTGATGGGAAAATAGAGTGACCTGTGCCTGTCCCAACACCTAGAGCTAGTCTCTCATTGGTTCCCCCTCTTCCCGTTCATCCTCAGGACAAATTGCAACCTGTACGGAACAGGAGGTTAAAGGTGCTGATTCTCCAAGGAGGGAGATGGCTAGTAAATCGGCTGGAATGGCGAACCCGAGCAAAGGAGATGAGAAATGAGGTGCGTTTTAGAAACCTTTCCCGATCACACGGTGTACCATCTTCTGGGTTTCTCATGCCTGTTTTCGACGTAGGAAGATGCCCTTGAACCTGGAGATTTGGGACCCATGGGATGGGTACCATGCAGTATTACTTGAAAGGGTCTGCGTTGGCTCACCCAACCTCACCGAACCTCTCAGCCCCAAGAGTGTCCACCCTTATGTCTCAATCAGCTGTGGGTCTAGATATGGTCAATCCAGGTTGCATCACAGCCCCTGAACGAATTTTGGAAGAATTTCTCTCTCTTTCACTGTCTTTGTTTCACGGGTTTTGAAAAGTAATTTATTTTTATAATGGGGTTTAGCTGCTTTTCACGGCTGTGTTTATGCCGCTTTACACCCCCTTGACTCACTTACAGAGAGATATCAATACATAGGTTTGAAGATTCTTACTAGTCAGATATATTCTTGTGCGGTGAATAGGTGGTGTTGAGTCCAGTTCACTGAAAAAGGAATAGGTCTTGTCTCTTACATATTGGGTTTATGGAACGGTATCGGAGCTAATTTGAAACCCTTCTTTTATGCATCACCCCACCTCACCTTTCCCGTTCAGCAGCCATAGTGTGTTTCCTAAACGTGTGACTCTGTTCTGTTTTGTAATTCAGTTCAAGTGTAGCGGTTTTTACATTCCCTCTCGAAGTGATATCTTATGATAAGTGTCTTTTTCTGTGTGACTTATTTCACTTAGAATCCTCGTACCTAAATCCACTCATCGTGCTGCTACTAGCCTTATGACGTTGATTTCATGGCTGAGTGATATTCCATTGTACATGAGGACCACAACTTCTTTATCCATTTTTCTCTTTCCTAGGATATTTAAGGTGTAATGAAGTGGGGGTTCTTGTCAACAGAGCAGCCCTAAACTTTGGGGTGCCTGTGTCTTGCTGATTTTTAGTTTTCCCAATTTATACGCCCATGAGTGGAAGTGCCCTATGCTCTCCAAGCTGTGTTTTTTAGATGTTTCAGAACACACCGTACACTTCTCCAGAGTGGCTGTTGGCAATTTACATCCCACCCATCAGCGTAGCAAGGCTCCCATTTCTCCATGGCCGGTCCTGCCTTTCTGGTTTGGACACTTTTTTCCGCATGGCCCTTTTGCCCGCTGGGAAGCGAGACTTCTTTGGAGCGCTGATTGGCCTTTCCAGGTTGCTTGGTTGGCCAAAAAGGGCGTATGCGTTTTTTCCTGAATATATTCAGGAAAAAACGCATACGCCCTTTTTGGCCAAGGGCATCATTGTCCACGTTTTGCCGCTTTTCATGTGCTTTCAAGGCGATTCGAATCTACCTCCTGAAATCTGTTTCCTGCAATTCTGCCTTGCTTTCAAAGCCTCTTCGTTGCCTTCCCTTAATATATTTGTGGACGAGAGGTATCATTTAAAACTCTGCAGGTTTGTGAATTGCAGTGCCCCTGAGCTCCATTTTTCAACTCGCTTTTTTGGGAGCTGGCCGCAAAAGCGCAGGATTGCTTCAGGCCCTCTTCTGGTTCTGGGGGGCAGGCTGAGCTTGTGCTTAATTCTTCTTCCTGATGGGAAAATAGAGTGACCTGTGCCTGTCCCAACACCTAGAGCTAGTCTCTCATTGGTTCCCCCTCTTCCCGTTCATCCTCAGGACAAATTGCAACCTGTACGGAACAGGAGGTTAAAGGTGCTGATTCTCCAAGGAGGGAGATGGCTAGTAAATCGGCTGGAATGGCGAACCCGAGCAAAGGAGATGAGAAATGAGGTGCGTTTTAGAAACCTTTCCCGATCACACGGTGTACCATCTTCTGGGTTTCTCATGCCTGTTTTCGACGTAGGAAGATGCCCTTGAACCTGGAGATTTGGGACCCATGGGATGGGTACCATGCAGTATTACTTGAAAGGGTCTGCGTTGGCTCACCCAACCTCACCGAACCTCTCAGCCCCAAGAGTGTCCACCCTTATGTCTCAATCAGCTGTGGGTCTAGATATGGTCAATCCAGGTTGCATCACAGCCCCTGAACGAATTTTGGAAGAATTTCTCTCTCTTTCACTGTCTTTGTTTCACGGGTTTTGAAAAGTAATTTATTTTTATAATGGGGTTTAGCTGCTTTTCACGGCTGTGTTTATGCCGCTTTACACCCCCTTGACTCACTTACAGAGAGATATCAATACATAGGTTTGAAGATTCTTACTAGTCAGATATATTCTTGTGCGGTGAATATGGGGTGTTGAGTCCAGTTCACTGAAAAAGGAATAGGTCTTGTCTCTTACATATTGGGTTTATGGAACGGTATCTGAGCTAATTTGAAACCCTTGTTTTATGCATCACCCCACCTCACCTTTCCCGTTCAGCAGCCATAGTGTGTTTCCTAAACGTGTGACTCTGTTCTGTTTTGTAATTCAGTTCAAGTGTAGCGGTTTTTACATTCCCTCTCGAAGTGATATCTTATGATAAGTGTCTTTTTCTGTGTGACTTATTTCACTTAGAATCGTCGTACCTAAATCCACTCATCGTGCTGCTACTAGCCTTATGACGTTGATTTCATGGCTGAGTGATATTCCATTGTACATGAGGACCCCAACTTCTTTATCCATTTTTCTCTTTCCTAGGATATTTAAGGTGTAATGAAGTGGGGGTTCTTGTCAACAGAGCAGCCCTAAACTTTGGGGTGCCTGTGTCTTGCTGATTTTTAGTTTTCCCAATTTATACGCCCATGAGTGGAAGTGCCCTATGCTCTCCAAGCTGTGTTTTTTAGATGTTTCAGAACACACCGTACACTTCTCCAGAGTGGCTGTTGGCAATTTACATCCCACCCATCAGCGTAGCAAGGCTCCCATTTCTCCATGGCCGGTCCTGCATTTCTGGTTTGGACACTTTTTTCCGCATGGCCCTTTTGCCCGCTGGGAAGCGAGACTTCTTTGGAGCGCTGATTGGCCTTTCCAGGTTGCTTGGTTGGCCAAAAAGGGCGTATGCGTTTTTTCCTGAATATATTCAGGAAAAAACGCATACGCCCTTTTTGGCCAAGGGCATCATTGTCCACGTTTTGCCGCTTTTCATGTGCTTTCAAGGCGATTCGAATCTACCTCCTGAAATCTGTTTCCTGCAATTCTGCCTTGCTTTCAAAGCCTCTTCGTTGCCTTCCCTTAATATATTTGTGGACGAGAGGTATCATTTAAAACTCTGCAGGTTTGTGAATTGCAGTGCCCCTGAGCTCCATTTTTCAACTCGCTTTTTTGGGAGCTGGCCGCAAAAGCGCAGGATTGCTTCAGGCCCTCTTCTGGTTCTGGGGGGCAGGCTGAGCTTGTGCTTAATTCTTCTTCCTGATGGGAAAATAGAGTGACCTGTGCCTGTCCCAACACCTAGAGCTAGTCTCTCATTGGTTCCCCCTCTTCCCGTTCATCCTCAGGACAAATTGCAACCTGTACGGAACAGGAGGTTAAAGGTGCTGATTCTCCAAGGAGGGAGATGGCTAGTAAATCGGCTGGAATGGCGAACCCGAGCAAAGGAGATGAGAAATGAGGTGCGTTTTAGAAACCTTTCCCGATCACACGGTGTACCAACTTCTGGGTTTCTCATGCCTGTTTTCGACGTAGGAAGATGCCCTTGAACCTGGAGATTTGGGACCCATGGGATGGGTACCATGCAGTATTACTTGAAAGGGTCTGCGTTGGCTCACCCAACCTCACCGAACCTCTCAGCCCCAAGAGTGTCCAGCCTTATGACTCAATCAGCTGTGGGTCTAGATATGGTCAATCCAGGTTGCATCACAGCCCCTGAACGAATTTTGGAAGAATTTCTCTCTCTTTCACTGTCTTTGTTTCAAGGGTTTTGAAAAGTAATTTATTTTTATAATGGGGTTTAGCTGCTTTTCACGGCTGTGTTTATGCCGCTTTACACCCCCTTGACTCACTTACGGAGAGATATCAATACATAGGTTTGAAGATTCTTACTAGTCAGATATATTCTTCTGCGTTGAATAGGGGGTGTTGAGTCCAGTTCACTGAAAAAGGAATAGGTCTTGTCTCTTACATATTGGGTTTATGGAACGGTATCTGAGCTAATTTGAAACCCTTGTTTTATGCATCACCCCACCTCACCTTTCCCGTTCAGCAGCCATAGTGTGTTTCCTAAACGTGTGACTCTGTTCTGTTTTGTAATTCAGTTCAAGTGTAGCGGTTTTTACATTCCCTCTCGAAGAGATATCTTATGATAAGTGTCTTTTTCTGTGTGACTTATTTCACTTAGAATCGTCGTACCTAAATCCACTCATCGTGCTGCTACTAGCCTTATGACGTTGATTTCATGGCTGAGTGATATTCCATTGTACATGAGGACCACAACTTCTTTATCCATTTTTCTCTTTCCTAGGATATTTAAGGTGTAATGAAGTGGGGGTTCTTGTCAACAGAGCAGCCCTAAACTTTGGGGTGCCTGTGTCTTGCTGATTTTTAGTTTTCCCAATTTATACGCCCATGAGTGGAAGTGCCCTATGCTCTCCAAGCTGTGTTTTTTAGATGTTTCAGAACACACCGTACACTTCTCCAGAGTGGCTGTTGGCAATTTACATCCCACCCATCAGCGTAGCAAGGCTCCCATTTCTCCATGGCCGGTCCTGCATTTCTGGTTTGGACACTTTTTTCCGCATGGCCCTTTTGCCCGCTGGGAAGCGAGACTTCTTTGGAGCGCTGATTGGCCTTTCCAGGTTGCTTGGTTGGCCAAAAAGGGCGTATGCGTTTTTTCCTGAATATATTCAGGAAAAAACGCATACGCCCTTTTTGGCCAAGGGCATCATTGTCCACGTTTTGCCGCTTTTCATGTGCTTTCAAGGCGATTCGAATCTACCTCCTGAAATCTGTTTCCTGCAATTCTGCCTTGCTTTCAAAGCCTCTTCGTTGCCTTCCCTTAATATATTTGTGGACGCGAGGTATCATTTAAAACTCTGCAGGTTTGTGAATTGCAGGGCCCCTGAGCTCCATTTTTCAACTCGCTTTTTTGGGAGCTGGCCGCAAAAGCGCAGGATTGCTTCAGGCCCTCTTCTGGTTCTGGGTGGCAGGCTGAGCTTGTGCTTAATTCTTCTTCCTGATGGGAAAATAGAGTGACCTGTGCCTGTCCCAACACCTAGAGCTAGTCTCTCATTGGTTCCCCCTCTTCCCATTCATCCTCAGGACAAATTGCAACCTGTACGGAACAGGAGGTTAAAGGTGCTGATTCTCCAAGGAGGGAGATGTCTAGTAAATCGGCTGGAATGGCGAACCCGAGCCAAGGAGATGAGAAATGAGGTGCGTTTTAGAAACCTTTCCCGATCACACGGTGTACCATCTTCTGGGTTTCTCATGCCTGTTTTCGACGTAGGAAGATGCCCTTGAACCTGGAGATTTGGGACCCATGGGATGGGTACCATGCAGTATTACTTGAAAGGGTCTGCGTTGGCTCACCCAACCTCACCGAACCTCTCAGCCCCAAGAGTGTCCACCCTTATGTCTCAATCAGCTGTGGGTCTAGATATGGTCAATCCAGGTTGCATCACAGCCCCTGAACGAATTTTGGAAGAATTTCTCTCTCTTTCACTGTCTTTGTTTCACGGGTTTTGAAAAGTAATTTATTTTTATAATGGGGTTTAGCTGCTTTTCACGGCTGTGTTTATGCCGCTTTACACCCCCTTGACTCACTTACGGAGAGATATCAATACATAGGTTTGAAGATTCTTACTAGTCAGATATATTCTTGTGCGGTGAATAGGGGGTGTTGAGTCCAGTTCACTGAAAAAGGAATAGGTCTTGTCTCTTACATATTGGGTTTATGGAACGGTATCTGAGCTAATTTGAAACCCTTGTTTTATGCATCACCCCACCTCACCTTTCCCGTTCAGCAGCCATAGTGTGTTTCCTAAACGTGTGACTCTGTTCTGTTTTGTAATTCAGTTCAAGTGTAGCGGTTTTTACATTCCCTCTCGAAGTGATATCTTATGATAAGTGTCTTTTTCTGTGTGACTTATTTCACTTAGAATCGTCGTACCTAAATCCACTCATCGTGCTGCTACTAGCCTTATGACGTTGATTTCATGGCTGAGTGATATTCCATTGTACATGAGGACCACAACTTCTTTATCCATTTTTCTCTTTCCTAGGATATTTAAGGTGTAATGAAGTGGGGGTTCTTGTCAACAGAGCAGCGCTAAACTTTGGGGTGCCTGTGTCTTGCTGATTTTTAGTTTTCCCAATTTATACGCCCATGAGTGGAAGTGCCCTATGCTCTCCAAGCTGTGTTTTTTAGATGTTTCAGAACACACCGTACACTTCTCCAGAGTGGCTGTTGGCAATTTACATCCCACCCATCAGCGTAGCAAGGCTCCCATTTCTCCATGGCCGGTCCTGCATTTCTGGTTTGGACACGTTTTTCCCCATGGCCCTTTTGCCCGCTGGGAAGCGAGACTTCTTTGGAGCGCTGATTGGCCTTTCCAGGTTGCTTGGTTGGCCAAAAAGGGCGTATGCGTTTTTTCCTGAATATATTCAGGAAAAAACGCATACGCCCTTTTTGGCTAAGGGCATCATTGTCCACGTTTTGCCGCTTATCATGTGCTTTCAAGGCGATTCGAATCTACCTCCTGAAATCTGTTTCCTGCAATTCTGCCTTGCTTTCAAAGCCTCTTCGTTGCCTTCCCTTAATATATTTGTGGACGAGAGGTATCATTTAAAACTCTGCAGGTTTGTGAATTGCAGGGCCCCTGAGCTCCATTTTTCAACTCGCTTTTATGGGAGCTGGCCGCAAAAGCGCAGGATTGCTTCAGGCCCTCTTCTGGTTCTGGGGGGCAGGCTGAGCTTGTGCTTAATTCTTCTTCCTGATGGGAAAATAGAGTGACCTGTGCCTGTCCCAACCCCTAGAGCTAGTCTCTCATTGGTTCCCCCTCTTCCCGTTCATCCTCAGGACAAATTGCAACCTGTACGGAACAGGAGGTTAAAGGTGCTGATTCTCCAAGGAGGGAGATGGCTAGTAAATCGGCTGGAATGGCGAACCCGAGCCAAGGAGATGAGAAATGAGGTGCGTTTTAGAAACCTTTCCCGATCACACGGTGTACCATCTTCTGGGTTTCTCATGCCTGTTTTCGACGTAGGAAGATGCCCTTGAACCTGGAGATTTGGGACCCATGGGATGGGTACCATGCAGTATTACTTGAAAGGGTCTGCGTTGGCTCACCCAACCTCACCGAACCTCTCAGCCCCAAGAGTGTCCACCCTTATGTCTCAATCAGCTGTGGGTCTAGATATGGTCAATCCAGGTTGCATCACAGCCCCTGAACGAAATTTGGAAGAATTTCTCTCTCTTTCACTGTCTTTGTTTCACGGGTTTTGAAAAGTAATTTATATTTATAATGGGGTTTAGCTGCTTTTCACGGCTGTGTTTATGCCGCTTTACACCCCCTTGACTCACTTACAGAGAGATATCAATACATAGGTTTGAAGATTCTTACTAGTCAGATATATTCTTGTGCGGTGAATAGGGGGTGTTGAGTCCAGTTCACTGAAAAAGGAATAGGTCTTGTCTCTTACATATTGGGTTTATGGAACGGTATCGGAGCTAATTTGAAACCCTTGTTTTATGCATCACCCCACCTCACCTTTCCCGTTCAGCAGCCATAGTGTGTTTCCTAAACGTGTGACTCTGTTCTGTTTTGTAATTCAGTTCAAGTGTAGCGGTTTTTACATTCCCTCTCGAAGTGATATCTTATGATAAGTGTCTTTTTCTGTGTGACTTATTTCACTTAGAATCCTCGTACCTAAATCCACTCATCGTGCTGCTACTAGCCTTATGACGTTGATTTCATGGCTGAGTGATATTCCATTGTACATGAGGACCACAACTTCTTTATCCATTTTTCTCTTTCCTAGGATATTTAAGGTGTAATGAAGTGGGGGTTCTTGTCAACAGAGCAGCCCTAAACTTTGGGGTGCCTGTGTCTTGCTGATTTTTAGTTTTCCCAATTTATACGCCCATGAGTGGAAGTGCCCTATGCTCTCCAAGCTGTGTTTTTTAGATGTTTCAGAACACACCGTACACTTCTCCAGAGTGGCTGTTGGCAATTTACATCCCACCCATCAGCGTAGCAAGGCTCCCATTTCTCCATGGCCGGTCCTGCATTTCTGGTTTGGACACTTTTTTCCGCATGGCCCTTTTGCCCGCTGGGAAGCGAGACTTCTTTGGAGCGCTGATTGGCCTTTCCAGGTTGCTTGGTTGGCCAAAAAGGGCGTATGCGTTTTTTCCTGAATATATTCAGGAAAAAACGCATACGCCCTTTTTGGCCAAGGGCATCATTGTCCACGTTTTGCCGCTTTTCATGTGCTTTCAAGGCGATTCGAATCTACCTCCTGAAATCTGTTTCCTGCAATTCTGCCTTGCTTTCAAAGCCTCTTCGTTGCCTTCCCTTAATATATTTGTGGACGAGAGGTATCATTTAAAACTCTGCAGGTTTGTGAATTGCAGTGCCCCTGAGCTCCATTTTTCAACTCGCTTTTTTGGGAGCTGGCCGCAAAAGCGCAGGATTGCTTCAGGCCCTCTTCTGGTTCTGGGGGGCAGGCTGAGCTTGTGCTTAATTCTTCTTCCTGATGGGAAAATAGAGTGACCTGTGCCTGTCCCAACACCTAGAGCTAGTCTCTCATTGGTTCCCCCTCTTCCCGTTCATCCTCAGGACAAATTGCAACCTGTACGGAACAGGAGGTTAAAGGTGCTGATTCTCCAAGGAGGGAGATGGCTAGTAAATCGGCTGGAATGGCGAACCCGAGCAAAGGAGATGAGAAATGAGGTGCGTTTTAGAAACCTTTCCCGATCACAAGGTGTACCAACTTCTGGGTTTCTCATGCCTGTTTTCGACGTAGGAAGATGCCCTTGAACCTGGAGATTTGGGACCCATGGGATGGGTACCATGCAGTATTACTTGAAAGGGTCTGCGTTGGCTCACCCAACCTCACCGAACCTCTCAGCCCCAAGAGTGTCCACCCTTATGTCTCAATCAGCTGTGGGTCTAGATATGGTCAATCCAGGTTGCATCACAGCCCCTGAACGAATTTTGGAAGAATTTCTCTCTCTTTCACTGTCTTTGTTTCACGGGTTTTGAAAAGTAATTTATTTGTATAATGGGGTTTAGCTGCTTTTCACGGCTGTGTTTATGCCGCTTTACACCCCCTTGACTCACTTACGGAGAGATATCAATACATAGGTTTGAAGATTCTTACTAGTCAGATATATTCTTGTGCGGTGAATAGGGGGTGTTGAGTCCAGTTCACTGAAAAAGGAATAGGTCTTGTCTCTTACATATTGGGTTTATGGAACGGTATCTGAGCTAATTTGAAACCCTTGTTTTATGCATCACCCCACCTCACCTTTCCCGTTCAGCAGCCATAGTGTGTTTCCTAAACGTGTGACTCTGTTCTGTTTTGTAATTCAGTTCAAGTGTAGCGGTTTTTACATTCCCTCTCGAAGTGATATCTTATGATAAGTGTCTTTTTCTGTGTGACTTATTTCACTTAGAATCGTCGTACCTAAATCCACTCATCGTGCTGCTACTAGCCTTATGACGTTGATTTCATGGCTGAGTGATATTCCATTGTACATGAGGACCACAACTTCTTTATCCATTTTTCTCTTTCCTAGGATATTTAAGGTGTAATGAAGTGGGGGTTCTTGTCAACAGAGCAGCGCTAAACTTTGGGGTGCCTGTGTCTTGCTGATTTTTAGTTTTCCCAATTTATACGCCCATGAGTGGAAGTGCCCTATGCTCTCCAAGCTGTGTTTTTTAGATGTTTCAGAACACACCGTACACTTCTCCAGAGTGGCTGTTGGCAATTTACATCCCACCCATCAGCGTAGCAAGGCTCCCATTTCTCCATGGCCGGTCCTGCATTTCTGGTTTGGACACTTTTTTCCCCATGGCCCTTTTGCCCGCTGGGAAGCGAGACTTCTTTGGAGCGCTGATTGGCCTTTCCAGGTTGCTTGGTTGGCCAAAAAGGGCGTATGCGTTTTTTCCTGAATATATTCAGGAAAAAACGCATACGCCCTTTTTGGCTAAGGGCATCATTGTCCACGTTTTGCCGCTTATCATGTGCTTTCAAGGCGATTCGAATCTACCTCCTGAAATCTGTTTCCTGCAGTTCTGCCTTGCTTTCAAAGCCTCTTCGTTGCCTTCCCTTAATATATTTGTGGACGAGAGGTATCATTTAAAACTCTGCAGGTTTGTGAATTGCAGGGCCCCTGAGCTCCATTTTTCAACTCGCTTTTATGGGAGATGGCCGCAAAAGCGCAGGATTGCTTCAGGCCCTCTTCTGGTTCTGGGGGGCAGGCTGAGCTTGTGCTTAATTCTTCTTCCTGATGGGAAAAGAGAGTGACCTGTGCCTGTCCCAACACCTAGAGCTAGTCTCTCATTGGTTCCCCCTCTTCCCGTTCATCCTCAGGACAAATTGCAACCTGTACGGAACAGGAGGTTAAAGGTGCTGATTCTCCAAGGAGGGAGATGGCTAGTAAATCGGCTGGAATGGCGAACCCGAGCAAAGGAGATGAGAAATGAGGTGCGTTTTAGAAACCTTTCCCGATCACACGGTGTACCATCTTCTGGGTTTCTCATGCCTGTTTTCGACGTAGGAAGATGCCCTTGAACCTGGAGATTTGGGACCCATGGGATGGGTACCATGCAGTATTACTTGAAAGGGTCTGCGTTGGCTCACCCAACCTCACCGAACCTCTCAGCCCCAAGAGTGTCCACCCTTATGTCTCAATCAGCTGTGGGTCTAGATATGGTCAATCCAGGTTGCATCACAGCCCCTGAACGAATTTTGGAAGAATTTCTCTCTCTTTCACTGTCTTTGTTTCACGGGTTTTGAAAAGTAATTTATTTGTATAATGGGGTTTAGCTGCTTTTCACGGCTGTGTTTATGCCGCTTTACACCCCCTTGACTCACTTACAGAGAGATATCAATACATAGGTTTGAAGATTCTTACTAGTCAGATATATTCTTGTGCGGTGAATAGGGGCTGTTGAGTCCAGTTCACTGAAAAAGGAATAGGTCTTGTCTCTTACATATTGGGTTTATGGAACGGTATCGGAGCTAATTTGAAACCCTTGTTTTATGCATCACCCCACCTCACCTTTCCCGTTCAGCAGCCATAGTGTGTTTCCTAAACGTGTGACTCTGTTCTGTTTTGTAATTCAGTTCAAGTGTAGCGGTTTTTACATTCCCTCTCGAAGTGATATCTTATGATAAGTGTCTTTTTCTGTGTGACTTATTTCACTTAGAATCGTCGTACCTAAATCCACTCATCGTGCTGCTACTAGCCTTATGACGTTGATTTCATGGCTGAGTGATATTCCATTGTACATGAGGACCACAACTTCTTTATCCATTTTTCTCTTTCCTAGGATATTTAAGGTGTAATGAAGTGGGGGTTCTTGTCAACAGAGCAGCCCTAAACTTTGGGGTGCCTGTGTCTTGCTGATTTTTAATTTTCCCAATTTATACGCCCATGAGTGGAAGTGCCCTATGCTCTCCAAGCTGTGTTTTTTAGATGTTTCAGAACACACCGTACACTTCTCCAGAGTGGCTGTTGGCAATTTACATCCCACCCATCAGCGTAGCAAGGCTCCCATTTCTCCATGGCCGGTCCTGCATTTCTGGTTTGGACACTTTTTTCCGCATGGCCCTTTTGCCCGCTGGGAAGCGAGACTTCTTTGGAGCGCTGATTGGCCTTTCCAGGTTGCTTGGTTGGCCAAAAAGGGCGTATGCGTTTTTTCCTGAATAAAACGCATACGCCCTTTTTGGCCAAGGGCATCATTGTCCACGTTTTGCCGCTTTTCATGTGCTTTCAAGGCGATTCGAATCTACCTCCTGAAATCTGTTTCCTGCAATTCTGCCTTGCTTTCAAAGCCTCTTCGTTGCCTTCCCTTAATATATTTGTGGACGCGAGGTATCATTTAAAACTCTGCAGGTTTGTGAATTGCAGGGCCCCTGAGCTCCATTTTTCAACTCGCTTTTTTGGGAGCTGGCCGCAAAAGCGCAGGATTGCTTCAGGCCCTCTTCTGGTTCTGGGGGGCAGGCTGAGCTTGTGCTTAATTCTTCTTCCTGATGGGAAAATAGAGTGACCTGTGCCTGTCCCAACACCTAGAGCTAGTCTCTCATTGGTTCCCCCTCTTCCCGTTCATCCTCAGGACAAATTGCAACCTGTACGGAACAGGAGGTTAAAGGTGCTGATTCTCCAAGGAGGGAGATGGCTAGTAAATCGGCTGGAATGGCGAACCCGAACCAAGGAGATGAGAAATGAGGTGCGTTTTAGAAACCTTTCCCGATCACACGGTGTAACATCTTCTGGGTTTCTCATGCCTGTTTTCGACGTAGGAAGATGCCCTTGAACCTGGAGATTTGGGACCCATGGGATGGGTACCATGCAGTATTACTTGAAAGGGTCTGCGTTGGCTCACCCAACCTCACCGAACCTCTCAGCCCCAAGAGTGTCCACCCTTATGTCTCAATCAGCTGTGGGTCTAGATATGGTCAATCCAGGTTGCATCACAGCCCCTGAACGAATTTTGGAAGAATTTCTCTCTCTTTCACTGTCTTTGTTTCACGGGTTTTGAAAAGTAATTTATTTGTATAATGGGGTTTAGCTGCTTTTCACGGCTGTGTTTATGCCGCTTTACACCCCCTTGACTCACTTACGGAGAGATATCAATACATAGGTTTGAAGATTCTAACTAGTCAGATATATTCTTGTGCGGTGAATAGGGGGTGTTGAGTCCAGTTCACTGAAAAAGGAATACGTCTTGTCTCTTACATATTGGGTTTATGGAACGGTATCTGAGCTAATTTGAAACCCTTGTTTTATGAATCACCCCACCTCACCTTTCCCGTTCAGCAGCCATAGTGTGTTTCCTAAACGTGTGACTCTGTTCTGTTTTGTAATTCAGTTCAAGTGTAGCGGTTTTTGCATTCCCTCTCGAAGTGATATCTTATGATAAGTGTCTTTTTCTGTGTGACTTATTTCACTTAGAATCGTCGTACCTAAATACACTCATCGTGCTGCTACTAGCCTTATGACGTTGATTTCATGGCTGAGTGATATTCCATTGTACATGAGGACCACAACTTCTTTATCCATTTTTCTCTTTCCTAGGATATTTAAGGTGTAATGAAGTGGGGGTTCTTGTCAACAGAGCAGCCCTAAACTTTGGGGTGCCTCTGTCTTGCTGATTTTTAGTTTTCCCAATTTATACGCCCATGAGTGGAAGTGCCCTATGCTCTCCAAGCTGTGTTTTTTAGATGTTTCAGAACACACCGTACACTTCTCCAGAGTGGCTGTTGGCAATTTACATCCCACCCATCAGCGTAGCAAGGCTCCCATTTCTCCATGGCCGATCCTGCATTTCTGGTTTGGACACGTTTTTCGCCATGGCCCTTTTGCCCGCTGGGAAGCGAGACTTCTTTGGAGCGCTGATTGGCCTTTCCAGGTTGCTTGGTTGGCCAAAAAGGGCGTATGCGTTTTTTCCTGAATAAAACGCATACGCCCTTTTTGGCCAAGGGCATCATTGTCCACGTTTTGCCGCTTTTCATGTGCTTTCAAGGCGATTCGAATCTACCTCCTGAAATCTGTTTCCTGCAATTCTGCCTTGCTTTCAAAGCCTCTTCGTTGCCTTCCCTTAATATATTCGTGGACGAGAGGTATCATTTAAAACTCTGCAGGTTTGTGAATTGCAGGGCCCCTGAGCTCCATTTTTCAACTCGCTTTTTTGGGAGCTGGCCGCAAAAGCGCAGGATTGCTTCAGGCCCTCTTCTGGTTCTGGGGGGCAGGCTGAGCTTGTGCTTAATTCTTCTTCCTGATGGGAAAAGAGAGTGACCTGTGCCTGTCCCAACACCTAGAGCTAGTCTCTCATTGATTCCCCCTCTTCCCGTTCATCCTCAGGACAAATTGCAACCTGTACGGAACAGGAGGTTAAAGGTGCTGATTCTCCAAGGAGGGAGATGGCTAGTAAATCGGCTGGAATGGCGAACCCGAGCCAAGGAGATGAGAAATGAGGTGCGTTTCAGAAACCTTTCCCGATCACACGGTGTACCATCTTCTGGGTTTCTCATGCCTGTTTTCGATGTAGGAAGATGCCCTTGAACCTGGAGATTTGGGACCCATGGGATGTGTACCATGCAGTATTACTTGAAAGGGTCTGCGTTGGCTCACCCAACCTCACCGAACCTCTCAGCCCCAAGAGTGTCCAGCCTTATGTCTCAATCAGCTGTGGGTCTAGATATGGTCAATCCAGGTTGCATCACAGCCCCTGAACGAATTTTGGAAGAATTTCTCTCTCTTTCACTGTCTTTGTTTCACGGGTTTTGAAAAGTAATTTATTTTTATAATGGGGTTTAGCTGCTTTTCACGGCTGTGTTTATGCCGCTTTACACCCCCTTGACTCACTTACAGAGAGATATCAATACATAGGTTTGAAGATTCTTACTAGTCAGATATATTCTTGTGCGGTGAATAGGGGGTGTTGAGTCCAGTTCACTGAAAAAGGAATAGGACTTGTCTCTTACATATTGGGTTTATGGAACGGTATCTGAGCTAATTTGAAACCCTTGTTTTATGCATCACCCCACCTCACCTTTCCCGTTCAGCAGCCATAGTGTGTTTCCTAAACGTGTGACTCTGTTCTGTTTTGTAATTCAGTTCAAGTGTAGCGGTTTTTACATTCCCTCTCGAAGTGATATCTTATGATAAGTGTCTTTTTCTGTGTGACTTATTTCACTTAGAATCGTCGTACCTAAATCCACTCATCGTGCTGCTACTAGCCTTATGACGTGGATTTCATGGCTGAGTGATATTCCATTGTACATGAGGACCACAACTTCTTTATCCATTTTTCTCTTTCCTAGGATATTTAAGGTGTAATGAAGTGGGGGTTCTTGTCAACAGAGCAGCCCTAAACTTCGGGGTGCCTCTGTCTTGCTGATTTTTAGTTTTCCCAATTTATACGCCCATGAGTGGAAGTGCCCTATGCTCTCCAAGCTGTGTTTTTTAGATGTTTCAGAACACACCGTACACTTCTCCAGAGTGGCTGTTGGCAATTTACATCCCACCCATCAGCGTAGCAAGGCTCCCATTTCTCCATGGCCAGTCCTGCATTTCTGGTTTGGACACGTTTTTCCCCATGGCCCTTTTGCCCGCTGGGAAGCGAGACTTCTTTGGAGCGCTGATTGGCCTTTCCAGGTTGCTTGGTTGGCCAAAAAGGGCGTATGCGTTTTTTCCTGAATATATTCAGGAAAAAACGCATACGCCCTTTTTGGCCAAGGGCATCATTGTCCACGTTTTGCCGCTTTTCATGTGCTTTCAAGGCGATTCGAATCTACCTCCTGAAATCTGTTTCCTGCAATTCTGCCTTGCTTTCAAAGCCTCTTCGTTGCCTTCCCTTAATATATTTGTGGACGAGAGGTATCATTTAAAACTCTGCAGGTTTGTGAATTGCAGGGCCCCTGAGCTCCATTTTTCAACTCGCTTTTTTGGGAGCTGGCCGCAAAAGCGCAGGATTGCTTCAGGCCCTCTTCTGGTTCTGGGGGGCAGGCTGAGCTTGTGCTTAATTCTTCTTCCTGATGGGAAAATAGAGTGACCTGTGCCTGTCCCAACACCTAGAGCTAGTCTCTCATTGATTCCCCCTCTTCCCGTTCATCCTCAGGACAAATTGCAACCTGTACGGAACAGGAGGTTAAAGGTGCTGATTCTCCAAGGAGGGAGATGGCTAGTAAATCGGCTGGAATGGCGAACCCGAGCCAAGGAGATGAGAAATGAGGTGCGTTTCAGAAACCTTTCCCGATCACACGGTGTACCATCTTCTGGGTTTCTCATGCCTGTTTTCGACGTAGGAAGATGCCCTTGAACCTGGAGATTTGGGACCCATGGGATGGGTACCATGCAGTATTACTTGAAAGGGTCTGCGTTGGCTCACCCAACCTCACCGAACCTCTCAGCCCCAAGAGTGTCCACCCTTATGTCTCAATCAGCTGTGGGTCTAGATATGGTCAATCCAGGTTGCATCACAGCCCCTGAACGAATTTTGGAAGAATTTCTCTCTCTTTCACTGTCTTTGTTTCAAGGGTTTTGAAAAGTAATTTATTTTTATAATGGGGTTTAGCTGCTTTTCACGGCTGTGTTTATGCCGCTTTACACCCCCTTGACTCACTTACGGAGAGATATCAATACATAGGTTTGAAGATTCTTACTAGTCAGATATATTCTTGTGCGGTGAATAGGGGGTGTTGAGTCCAGTTCACTGAAAAAGGAATAGGTCTTGTCTCTTACATATTGGGTTTATGGAACGGTATCTGAGCTAATTTGAAACCCTTGTTTTATGCATCACCCCACCTCACCTTTCCCGTTCAGCAGCCATAGTGTGTTTCCTAAACGTGTGACTCTGTTCTGTTTTGTAATTCAGTTCAAGTGTAGCGGTTTTTGCATTCCCTCTCGAAGTGATATCTTATGATAAGTGTCTTTTTCTGTGTGACTTATTTCACTTAGAATCGTCGTACCTAAATACACTCATCGTGCTGCTACTAGCCTTATGACGTTGATTTCATGGCTGAGTGATATTCCATTGTACATGAGGACCACAACTTCTTTATCCATTTTTCTCTTTCCTAGGATATTTAAGGTGTAATGAAGTGGGGGTTCTTGTCAACAGAGCAGCCCTAAACTTTGGGGTGCCTCTGTCTTGCTGATTTTTAGTTTTCCCAATTTATACGCCCATGAGTGGAAGTGCCCTATGCTCTCCAAGCTGTGTTTTTTAGATGTTTCAGAACACACCGTACACTTCTCCAGAGTGGCTGTTGGCAATTTACATCCCACCCATCAGCGTAGCAAGGCTCCCATTTCTCCATGGCCGGTCCTGCATTTCTGGTTTGGACACGTTTTTCCCCATGGCCCTTTTGCCCGCTGGGAAGCGAGACTTCTTTGGAGCGCTGATTGGCCTTTCCAGGTTGCTTGGTTGGCCAAAAAGGGCGTATGCGTTTTTTCCTGAATAAAACGCATACGCCCTTTTTGGCCAAGGGCATCATTGTCCACGTTTTGCCGCTTTTCATGTGCTTTCAAGGCGATTCGAATCTACCTCCTGAAATCTGTTTCCTGCAATTCTGCCTTGCTTTCAAAGCCTCTTCGTTGCCTTCCCTTAATATATTTGTGGAGGAGAGGTATCATTTAAAACTCTGCAGGTTTGTGAATTGCAGGGCCCCTGAGCTCCATTTTTCAACTCGCTTTTTTGGGAGCTGGCCGCAAAAGCGCAGGATTGCTTCAGGCCCTCTTCTGGTTCTGGGGGGCAGGCTGAGCTTGTGCTTAATTCTTCTTCCTGATGGGAAAATAGAGTGACCTGTGCCTGTCCCAACACCTAGAGCTAGTCTCTCATTGATTCCCCCTCTTCCCGTTCATCCTCAGGACAAATTGCAACCTGTACGGAACAGGAGGTTAAAGGTGCTGATTCTCCAAGGAGGGAGATGGCTAGTAAATCGGCTGGAATGGCGAACCCGAGCCAAGGAGATGAGAAATGAGGTGCGTTTCAGAAACCTTTCCCGATCACACGGTGTACCATCTTCTGGGTTTCTCATGCCTGTTTTCGATGTAGGAAGATGCCCTTGAACCTGGAGATTTGGGACCCATGGGATGGGTACCATGCAGTATTACTTGAAAGGGTCTGCGTTGGCTCACCCAACCTCACCGAACCTCTCAGCCCCAAGAGTGTCCAGCCTTATGTCTCAATCAGCTGTGGGTCTAGATATGGTCAATCCAGGTTGCATCACAGCCCCTGAACGAATTTTGGAAGAATTTCTCTCTCTTTCACTGTCTTTGTTTCACGGGTTTTGAAAAGTAATTTATTTTTATAATGGGGTTTAGCTGCTTTTCACGGCTGTGTTTATGCCGCTTTACACCCCCTTGACTCACTTACGGAGAGATATCAATACATAGGTTTGAAGATTCTTACTAGTCAGATATATTCTTGTGCGGTGAATAGGGGGTGTTGAGTCCAGTTCACTGAGCAAGGAATAGGACTTGTCTCTTACATATTGGGTTTATGGAACGGTATCTGAGCTAATTTGAAACCCTTGTTTTATGCATCACCCCACCTCACCTTTCCCGTTCAGCAGCCATAGTGTGTTTCCTAAACGTTTGACTCTGTTCTGTTTTGTAATTCAGTTCAAGTGTAGCGGTTTTTACATTCCCTCTCTAAGTGATATCTTATGATAAGTGTCTTTTTCTGTGTGACTTATTTCACTTAGAATCGTCGTACCTAAATCCACTCATCGTGCTGCTACTAGCCTTATGACGTGGATTTCATGGCTGAGTGATATTCCATTGTACATGAGGACCACAACTTCTTTATCCATTTTTCTCTTTCCTAGGATATTTAAGGTGTAATGAAGTGGGGGTTCTTGTCAACAGAGCAGCCCTAAACTTTGGGGTGCCTCTGTCTTGCTGATTTTTAGTTTTCCCAATTTATACGCCCATGAGTGGAAGTGCCCTATGCTCTCCAAGCTGTGTTTTTTAGATGTTTCAGAACACACCGTACACTTCTCCAGAGTGGCTGTTGGCAATTTACATCCCACCCATCAGCGTAGCAAGGCTCCCATTTCTCCATGGCCAGTCCTGCATTTCTGGTTTGGACACGTTTTTCCCCATGGCCCTTTTGCCCGCTGGGAAGCGAGACTTCTTTGGAGCGCTGATTGGCCTTTCCAGGTTGCTTGGTTGGCCAAAAAGGGCGTATGCGTTTTTTCCTGAATATATTCAGGAAAAAACGCATACGCCCTTTTTGGCCAAGGGCATCATTGTCCACGTTTTGCCGCTTTTCATGTGCTTTCAAGGCGATTCGAATCTACCTCCTGAAATCTGTTTCCTGCAATTCTGCCTTGCTTTCAAAGCCTCTTCGTTGCCTTCCCTTAATATATTTGTGGACGAGAGGTATCATTTAAAACTCTGCAGGTTTGTGAATTGCAGGGCCCCTGAGCTCCATTTTTCAACTCGCTTTTTTGGGAGCTGGCCGCAAAAGCGCAGGATTGCTTCAGGCCCTCTTCTGGTTCTGGGGGGCAGGCTGAGCTTGTGCTTAATTCTTCTTCCTGATGGGAAAATAGAGTGACCTGTGCCTGTCCCAACACCTAGAGCTAGTCTCTCATTGATTCCCCCTCTTCCCGTTCATCCTCAGGACAAATTGCAACCTGTACGGAACAGGAGGTTAAAGGTGCTGATTCTCCAAGGAGGGAGATGGCTAGTAAATCGACTGGAATGGCGAACCCGAGCCAAGGAGATGAGAAATGAGGTGCGTTTCAGAAACCTTTCCCGATCACACGGTGTACCATCTTCTGGGTTTCTCATGCCTGTTTTCGACGTAGGAAGATGCCCTTGAACCTGGAGATTTGGGACCCATGGGATGGGTACCATGCAGTATTACTTGAAAGGGTCTGCGTTGGCTCACCCAACCTCACCGAACCTCTCAGCCCCAAGAGTGTCCACCCTTATGTCTCAATCAGCTGTGGGTCTAGATATGGTCAATCCAGGTTGCATCACAGCCCCTGAACGAATTTTGGAAGAATTTCTCTCTCTTTCACTGTCTTTGTTTCACGGGTTTTGAAAAGTAATTTATTTTTATAATGGGGTTTAGCTGCTTTTCACGGCTGTGTTTATGCCGCTTTACACCCCCTTGACTCACTTACGGAGAGATATCAATACATAGGTTTGAAGATTCTTACTAGTCAGATATATTCTTGTGCGGTGAATAGGGGGTGTTGAGTCCAGTTCACTGAAAAAGGAATAGGTCTTGTCTCTTACATATTGGGTTTATGGAACGGTATCTGAGCTAATTTGAAACCCTTGTTTTATGCATCACCCCACCTCACCTTTCCCGTTCAGCAGCCATAGTGTGTTTCCTAAACGTGTGACTCTGTTCTGTTTTGTAATTCAGTTCAAGTGTAGCGGTTTTTACATTCCCTCTCGAAGTGATATCTTATGATAAGTGTCTTTTTCTGTGTGACTTATTTCACTTAGAATCGTCGTACCTAAATCCACTCATCGTGCTGCTACTAGCTTTATGACGTTGATTTCATGGCTGAGTGATATTCCATTGTACATGAGGACCCCAACTTCTTTATCCATTTTTCTCTTTCCTAGGATATTTAAGGTGTAATGAAGTGGGGGTTCTTGTCAACAGAGCAGCCCTAAACTTTGGGGTGCCTGTGTCTTGCTGATTTTTAGTTTTCCCAATTTATACGCCCATGAGTGGAAGTGCCCTATGCTCTCCAAGCTGTGTTTTTTAGATGTTTCAGAACACACCGTACACTTCTCCAGAGTGGCTGTTGGCAATTTACATCCCACCCATCAGCGTAGCAAGGCTCCCATTTCTCCATGGCCGGTCCTGCATTTCTGGTTTGGACACTTTTTTCCGCATGGCCCTTTTGCCCGCTGGGAAGCGAGACTTCTTTGGAGCGCTGATTGGCCTTTCCAGGTTGCTTGGTTGGCCACAAAGGGCGTATGCGTTTTTTCCTGAATATATTCAGGAAAAAACGCATACGCCCTTTTTGGCCAAGGGCATCATTGTCCACGTTTTGCCGCTTTTCATGTGCTTTCAAGGCGATTCGAATCTACCTCCTGAAATCTGTTTCCTGCAATTCTGCCTTGCTTTCAAAGCCTCTTCGTTGCCTTCCCTTAATATATTTGTGGACGAGAGGTATCATTTAAAACTCTGCAGGTTTGTGAATTGCAGTGCCCCTGAGCTCCATTTTTCAACTCGCTTTTTTGGGAGCTGGCCGCAAAAGCGCAGGATTGCTTCAGGCCCTCTTCTGGTTCTGGGGGGCAGGCTGAGCTTGTGCTTAATTCTTCTTCCTGATGGGAAAATAGAGTGACCTGTGCCTGTCCCAACCCCTGGAACTAGTCTCTCATTGGTTCCCCCTCTTCCCGTTCATCCTCAGGACAAATTGCAACCTGTACGGAACAGGAGGGTAAAGGTGCTGATTCTCCAAGGAGGGAGATGGCTAGTAAATCGGCTGGAATGGCGAACCCGAGCAAAGGAGATGAGAAATGAGGTGCGTTTTAGAAACCTTTCCCGATCACACGGTGTACCATCTTCTGGGTTTCTCATGCCTGTTTTCGACGTAGGAAGATGCCCTTGAACCTGGAGATTTGGGACCCATGGGATGGGTACCATGCAGTATTACTTGAAAGGGTCTGCGTTGGCTCACCCAACCTCACCGAACCTCTCAGCCCCAAGAGTGTCCACCCTTATGTCTCAATCAGCTGTGGGTCTAGATATGGTCAATCCAGGTTGCATCACAGCCCCTGAACGAATTTTGTAAGAATTTCTCTCTCTTTCACTGTCTTTGTTTCACGGGTTTTGAAAAGTAATTTATTTTTATAATGGGGTTTAGCTGCTTTTCACGGCTGTGTTTATGCCGCTTTACACCCCCTTGACTCACTTACAGAGAGATATCAATACATAGGTTTGAAGATTCTTACTAGTCAGATATATTCTTGTGCGGTGAATAGGGGGTGTTGAGTCCAGTTCACTGAAAAAGGAATAGGTCTTGTCTCTTACATATTGGGTTTATGGAACGGTATCTGAGCTAATTTGAAACCCTTGTTTTATGCATCACCCCACCTCACCTTTCCCGTTCAGCAGCCGTAGTGTGTTTCCTAAACGTGTGACTCTGTTCTGTTTTGTAATTCAGTTCAAGTGTAGCGGTTTTTACATTCCCTCTAGAAGTGATATCTTATGATAAGTGTCTTTTTCTGTGTGACTTATTTCACTTAGAATCGTCGTACCTAAATCCACTCATCGTGCTGCTACTAGCCTTATGACGTGGATTTCATGGCTGAGTGATATTCCATTGTACATGAGGACCACAACTTCTTTATCCATTTTTCGCTTTCCTAGGATATTTAAGGTGTAATGAAGTGGGGGTTCTTGTCAACAGAGCAGCCCTAAACTTTGGGGTGCCTGTGTCTTGCTGATTTTTAGTTTTCCCATTTTATACGCCCATGAGTGGAAGTGCGCTACGCTCTCCAAGCTGTGTTTTTTAGATGTTTCAGAACACACCGTACACTTCTCCAGAGTGGCTGTTGGCAATTTACATCCCACCCATCAGCGTAGCAAGGCTCCCATTTCTCCATGGCCGGTCCTGCATTTCTGGTTTGGACACTTTTTTCCGCATGGCCCTTTTGCCCGCTGGGAAGCGAGACTTCTTTGGAGCGCTGATTGGCCTTTCCAGGTTGCTTGGTTGGCCAAAAAGGGCGTATGCGTTTTTTCCTGAATATATTCAGGAAAAAACGCATACGCCCTTTTTGGCCAAGGGCATCCTTGTCCACGTTTTGCCGCTTTTCATGTGCTTTCAAGGCGATTCGAATCTACCTCCTGAAATCTGTTTCCTGCAATTCTGCCTTGCTTTCAAAGCCTCTTCGTTGCCTTCCCTTAATATATTTGTGGACGAGAGGTATCATTTAAAACTCTGCAGGTTTGTGAATTGCAGTTCCCCTGAGCTCCATTTTTCAACTCGCTTTTTTGGGAGCTGGCCGCAAAAGCGCAGGATTGCTTCAGGCCCTCTTCTGGTTCTGGGGGGCAGGCTGAGCTTGTGCTTAATTCTTCTTCCTGATGGGAAAATAGAGTGACCTGTGCCTGTCCCAACACCTAGAGCTAGTCTCTCATTGGTTCCCCCTCTTCCCGTTCATCCTCAGGACAAATTGCAACCTGTACGGAACAGGAGGTTAAAGGTGCTGATTCTCCAAGGAGGGAGATGGCTAGTAAATCGGCTGGAATGGCGAACCCGAGCAAAGGAGATGAGAAATGAGGTGCGTTTTAGAAACCTTTCCCGATCACACGGTGTACCATCTTCTGGGTTTCTCATGCCTGTTTTCGACGTAGGAAGATGCCCTTGAACCTGGAGATTTGGGACCCATGGGATGGGTACCATGCAGTATTACTTGAAAGGGTCTGCGTTGGCTCACCCAACCTCACCGAACCTCTCAGCCCCAAGAGTGTCCACCCTTATGTCTCAATCAGCTGTGGGTCTAGATATGGTCAATCCAGGTTGCATCACAGCCCCTGAACGAATTTTGTAAGAATTTCTCTCTCTTTCACTGTCTTTGTTTCACGGGTTTTGAAAAGTAATTTATTTTTATAATGGGGTTTAGCTGCTTTTCACGGCTGTGTTTATGCCGCTTTACACCCCCTTGACTCACTTACAGAGAGATATCAATACATAGGTTTGAAGATTCTTACTAGTCAGATATATTCTTGTGCGGTGAATAGGGGGTGTTGAGTCCAGTTCACTGAAAAAGGAATAGGTCTTGTCTCTTACATATTGGGTTTATGGAACGGTATCTGAGCTAATTTGAAACCCTTGTTTTATGCATCACCCCACCTCACCTTTCCCGTTCAGCAGCCGTAGTGTGTTTCCTAAACGCGTGACTCTGTTCTGTTTTGTAATTCAGTTCAAGTGTAGCGGTTTTTACATTCCCTCTAGAAGTGATATCTTATGATAAGTGTCTTTTTCTGTGTGACTTATTTCACTTAGAATCGTCGTACCTAAATCCACTCATCCTGCTGCTACTAGCCTTATGACGTGGATTTCATGGCTGAGTGATATTCCATTGTACATGAGGACCACAACTTCTTTACCCATTTTTCTCTTTCCTAGGATATTTAAGGTGTAATGAAGTGGGGGTTCTTGTCAACAGAGCAGCCCTAAACTTTGGGGTGCCTGTGTCTTGCTGATTTTTAGTTTTCCCAATTTATACGCCCATGAGTGGAAGTGCCCTATGCTCTCCAAGCTGTGTTTTTTAGATGTTTCAGAACACACCGTACACTTCTCCAGAGTGGCTGTTGGCAATTTACATCCCACCCATCAGGGTAGCAAGGCTCCCATTTCTCCATGGCCAGTCCTGCATTTCTGGTTTGGACACTTTTTTCCGCATGGCCCTTTTGCCCGCTGGGAAGCGAGACTTCTTTGGAGCGCTGATTGGCCTTTCCAGGTTGCTTGGTTGGCCAAAAAGGGCGTATGCGTTTTTTCCTGAATATATTCAGGAAAAAACGCATACGCCCTTTTTGGCCAAGGGCATCATTGTCCACGTTTTGCCGCTTTTCATGTGCTTTCAAGGTGATTCGAATCTACCTCCTGAAATCTGTTTCCTGCAATTCTGCCTTGCTTTCAAAGCCTCTTCGTTGCCTTCCCTTAATATATTTGTGGACGAGAGGTATCATTTAAAACTCTGCAGGTTTGTGAATTGCAGTGCCCCTGAGCTCCATTTTTCAACTCGCTTTTTTGGGAGCTGGCCGCAAAAGCGCAGGATTGCTTCAGGCCCTCTTCTGGTTCTGGGGGGCAGGCTGAGCTTGAGCTTAATTCTTCTTCCTGATGGGAAAATAGAGTGACCTGTGCCTGTCCCAACCCCTGGAGCTAGTCTCTCATTGGTTCCCCCTCTTCCCGTTCATCCTCAGGACAAATTGCAACCTGTACGGAACAGGAGGTTAAAGGTGCTGATTCTCCAAGGAGGGAGATGGCTAGTAAATCGGCTGGTAAGGCGAACCCGAGCATAGGAGATGAGAAATGAGGTGCGTTTTAGAAACCTTTCCCGATCACACGGTGTACCATCTTCTGGGTTTCTCATGCCTGTTTTCGATGTAGGAAGATGCCCTTGAACCTGGAGATTTGGGACCCATGGGATGGGTACCATGCAGTATTACTTGAAAGGGTCTGCGTTGGCTCACCCAACCTCACCGAACCTCTCAGCCACAAGAGTATCCACCCTTATGTCTCAATCAGCTGTGGGTCTAGATATGGTCAATCCAGGTTGCATCACAGCCCCTGAACGAATTTTGTAAGAATTTCTCTCTCTTTCACTGTCTTTGTTTCACGGGTTTTGAAAAGTAATTTATTTTTATAATGGGGTTTAGCTGCTTTTCACGGCTGTGTTTATGCCGCTTTACACCCCCTTGACTCACTTACAGAGAGATATCAATACATAGGTTTGAAGATTCTTACTAGTCAGACATATTCTTGTGCGGTGAATAGGGGGTGTTGAGTCCAGTTCACTGAAAAAGGAATAGGTCTTGTCTCTTACATATTGGGTTTATGGAACGGTATCTGAGCTAATTTGAAACCCTTGTTTTATGCATCACCCCACCTCACCTTTCCCGTTCAGCAGCCGTAGTGTGTTTCCTAAACGTGTGACTCTGTTCTGTTTTGTAATTCAGTTCAAGTGTAGCGGTTTTTACATTCCCTCTAGAAGTGATATCTTATGATAAGTGTCTTTTTCTGTGTGACTTATTTCACTTAGAATCGTCGTACCTAAATCCACTCATCGTGCTGCTACTAGCCTTATGACGTTGATTTCATGGCTGAGTGATATTCCATTGTACATGAGGACCCCAACTTCTTTATCCATTTTTCTCTTTCCTAGGATATTGAAGGTGTAATGAAGTGGGGGTTCTTGTCAACAGAGCAGCCCTAAACTTTGGGGTGCCTGTGTCTTGCTGATTTTTAGTTTTCCCAATTTATACGCCCATGAGTGGAAGTGCCCTATGCTCTCCAAGCTGTGTTTTTTAGATGTTTCAGAACACACCGTACACTTCTCCAGAGTGGCTGTTGGCAATTTACATCCCACCCATCAGCGTAGCAAGGCTCCCATTTCTCCATGGCCGGTCCTGCATTTCTGGTTTGGACACTTTTTTCCGCATGGCCCTTTTGCCCGCTGGGAAGCGAGACTTCTTTGGAGCGCTGATTGGCCTTTCCAGGTTGCTTGGTTGGCCAAAAAGGGCGTATGCGTTTTTTCCTGAATATATTCAGGAAAAAACGCATACGCCCTTTTTGGCCAAGGGCATCATTGTCCACGTTTTGCCGCTTTTCATGTGCTTTCAAGGCGATTCGAATCTACCTCCTGAAATCTGTTTCCTGCAATTCTGCCTTGCTTTCAAAGCCTCTTCGTTGCCTTCCCTTAATATATTTGTGGACGAGAGGTATCATTTAAAACTCTGCAGGTTTGTGAATTGCAGTGCCCCTGAGCTCCATTTTTCAACTCGCTATTTTGGGAGCTGGCCGCAAAAGCGCAGGATTGCTTCAGGCCCTCTTCTGGTTCTGGGGGGCAGGCTGAGCTTGTGCTTAATTCTTCTTCCTGATGGGAAAATAGAGTGACCTGTGCCTGTCCCAACCCCGGGAACTAGTCTCTCATTGGTTCCCCCTCTTCCCGTTCATCCTCAGGACAAATTGCAACCTGTACGGAACAGGAGGGTAAAGGTGCTGATTCTCCAAGGAGGGAGATGGCTAGTAAATCGGCTGGAATGGCGAACCCGAGCAAAGGAGATGAGAAATGAGGTGCGTTTTAGAAACCTTTCCCGATCACACGGTGTACCATCTTCTGGGTTTCTCATGCCTGTTTTCGACGTAGGAAGATGCCCTTGAACCTGGAGATTTGGGACCCATGGGATGGGTACCATGCAGTATTACTTGAAAGGGTCTGCGTTGGCTCACCCAACCTCACCGAACCTCTCAGCCCCAAGAGTGTCCACCCTTATGTCTCAATCAGCTGTGGGTCTAGATATGGTCAATCCAGGTTGCATCACAGCCCCTGAACGAATTTTGTAAGAATTTCTCTCTCTTTCACTGTCTTTGTTTCACGGGTTTTGAAAAGTAATTTATTTTTATAATGGGGTTTAGCTGCTTTTCACGGCTGTGTTTATGCCGCTTTACACCCCCTTGACTCACTTACAGAGAGATATCAATACATAGGTTTGAAGATTCTTACTAGTCAGATATATTCTTGTGCGGTGAATAGGGGGTGTTGAGTCCAGTTCACTGAGCAAGGAATAGGTCTTGTCTCTTACATATTGGGTTTATGGAACAGTATCGGAGCTAATTTGAAACCCTTGTTTTATGCATCACCCCACCTCACCTTTCCCGTTCAGCAGCCATAGTGTGTTTCCTAAACGTGTGACTCTGTTCTGTTTTGCAATTCAGTTCAAGTGTAGCGGGTTTTACATTCCCTCTCTAAGTGATATCTTATGATAAGTGTCTTTTTCTGTGTGACTTATTTCACTTAGAATCGTCGTACCTAAATCCACTCATCGTGCTGCTACTAGCCTTATGACGTTGATTTCATGGCTGAGTGATATTCCATTGTACATGAGGACCCCAACTTCTTTATCCATTTTTCTCTTTCCTAGGATATTGAAGGTGTAATGAAGTGGGGGTTCTTGTCAACAGAGCAGCCCTAAACTTTGGGGTGCCTGTGTCTTGCTGATTTTTAGTTTTCCCAATTTATACGCCCATGAGTGGAAGTGCCCTATGCTCTCCAAGCTGTGTTTTTTAGATGTTTCAGAACACACCGTACACTTCTCCAGAGTGGCTGTTGGCAATTTACATCCCACCCATCAGCGTAGCAAGGCTCCCATTTCTCCATGGCCGGTCCTGCATTTCTGGTTTGGACACTTTTTTCCGCATGGCCCTTTTGCCCGCTGGGAAGCGAGACTTCTTTGGAGCGCTGATTGGCCTTTCCAGGTTGCTTGGTTGGCCAAAAAGGGCGTATGCGTTTTTTCCTGAATATATTCAGGAAAAAACGCATACGCCCTTTTTGGCCAAGGGCATCATTGTCCACGTTTTGCCGCTTTTCATGTGCTTTCAAGGCGATTCGAATCTACCTCCTGAAATCTGTTTCCTGCAATTCTGCCTTGCTTTCAAAGCCTCTTCGTTGCCTTCCCTTAATATATTTGTGGACGAGAGGTATCATTTAAAACTCTGCAGGTTTGTGAATTGCAGTGCCCCTGAGCTCCATTTTTCAACTCGCTTTTTTGGGAGCTGGCCGCAAAAGCGCAGGATTGCTTCAGGCCCTCTTCTGGTTCTGGGGGGCAGGCTGAGCTTGTGCTTAATTCTTCTTCCTGATGGGAAAATAGAGTGACCTGTGCCTGTCCCAACCCCTGGAGCTAGTCTCTCATTGGTTCCCCCTCTTCCCGTTCATCCTCAGGACAAATTGCAACCTGTACGGAACAGGAGGTTAAAGGTGCTGATTCTCCAAGGAGGGAGATGGCTAGTAAATCGGCTGGAATGGCGAACCCGAGCAAAGGAGATGAGAAATGAGGTGCGTTTTAGAAACCTTTCCCGATCACACGGTGTACCATCTTCTGGGTTTCTCATGCCTGTTTTCGACGTAGGAAGATGCCCTTGAACCTGGAGATTTGGGACCCATGGGATGGGTACCATGCAGTATTACTTGAAAGGGTCTGCGTTGGCTCACCCAACCTCACCGAACCTCTCAGCCCCAAGAGTGTCCACCCTTATGTCTCAATCAGCTGTGGGTCTAGATATGGTCAATCCAGGTTGCATCACAGCCCCTGAATGAATTTTGTAAGAATTTCTCTCTCTTTCACTGTCTTTGTTTCACGGGTTTTGAAAAGTAATTTATTTTTATAATGGGGTTTAGCTGCTTTTCACGGCTGTGTTTATGCCGCTTTACACCCCCTTGACTCACTTACAGAGAGATATCAATACATAGGTTTGAAGATTCTTACTAGTCAGATATATTCTTGTGCGGTGAATAGGGGGTGTTGAGTCCAGTTCACTGAAAAAGGAATAGGTCTTGTCTCTTACATATTGGGTTTATGGAACGGTATCTGAGCTAATTTGAAACCCTTGTTTTATGCATCACCCCACCTCACCTTTCCTGTTCAGCAGCCGTAGTGTGTTTCCTAAACGTGTGACTCTGTTCTGTTTTGTAATTCAGTTCAAGTGTAGCGGTTTTTACATTCCCTCTAGAATTGATATCTTATGATAAGTGTCTTTTTCTGTGTGACTTATTTCACTTAGAATCGTCGTACCTAAATCCACTCATCGTGCTGCTACTAGCCTTATGACGTTGATTTCATGGCTGAGTGATATTCCATTGTACATGAGGACCACAACTTCTTTATCCATTTTTCTCTTTCCTAGGATATTTAAGGTGTAATGAAGTGGGGGTTCTTGTCAACAGAGCAGCCCTAAACTTTGGGGTGCCTGTGTCTTGCTGATTTTTAGTTTTCCCAATTTATACGCCCATGAGTGGAAGTGCCCTATGCTCTCCAAGCTGTGTTTTTTAGATGTTTCAGAACACACCGTACACTTCTCCAGAGTGGCTGTTGGCAATTTACATCCCACCCATCAGGGTAGCAAGGCTCCCATTTCTCCATGGCCGGTCCTGCATTTCTGGTTTGGACACTTTTTTCCGCATGGCCCTTTTGCCCGCTGGGAAGCGAGACTTCTTTGGAGCGCTGATTGGCCTTTCCAGGTTGCTTGGTTGGCCAAAAAGGGCGTATGCGTTTTTTCCTGAATATATTCAGGAAAAAACGCATACGCCCTTTTTGGCCAAGGGCATCATTGTCCACGTTTTGCCGCTTTTCATGTGCTTTCAAGGCGATTCGAATCTACCTCCTGAAATCTGTTTCCTGCAATTCTGCCTTGCTTTCAAAGCCTCTTCGTTGCCTTCCCTTAATATATTTGTGGACGAGAGGTATCATTTAAAACTCTGCAGGTTTGTGAATTGCAGTGCCCCTGAGCTCCATTTTTCAACTCGCTTTTTTGGGAGCTGGCCGCAAAAGCGCAGGATTGCTTCAGGCCCTCTTCTGGTTCTGGGGGGCAGGCTGAGCTTGTGCTTAATTCTTCTTCCTGATGGGAAAATAGAGTGACCTGTGCCTGTCCCAACCCCTGGAGCTAGTCTCTCATTGGTTCCCCCTCTTCCCGTTCATCCTCAGGACAAATTGCAACCTGTACGGAACAGGAGGGTAAAGGAGCTGATTCTCCAAGGAGGGAGATGGCTAGTAAATCGGCTGGAATGGCGAACCCGAGCAAAGGAGATGAGAAATGAGGTGCGTTTTAGAAACCTTTCCCGATCACACGGTGTACCATCTTCTGGGTTTCTCATGCCTGTTTTCGACGTAGGAAGATGCCCTTGAACCTGGAGATTTGGGACCCATGGGATGGGTACCATGCAGTATTACTTGAAAGGGTCTGCGTTGGCTCACCCAACCTCACCGAACCTCTCAGCCCCAAGAGTGTCCACCCTTATGTCTCAATCAGCTGTGGGTCTAGATATGGTCAATCCAGGTTGCATCACAGCCCCTGAACGAATTTTGTAAGAATTTCTCTCTCTTTCACTGTCTTTGTTTCACGGGTTTTGAAAAGTAATTAATTTTATAATGGGGTTTAGCTGCTTTTCACGGCTGTGTTTATGCCGCTTTACACCCCCTTGACTCACTTACAGAGAGATATCAATACATAGGTTTGAAGATTCTTACTAGTCAGATATATTCTTGTGCGGTGAATAGGGGGTGTTGAGTCCAGTTCACTGAAAAAGGAATAGGTCTTGTCTCTTACATATTGGGTTTATGGAACGGTATCTGAGCTAATTTGAAACCCTTGTTTTATGCATCACCCCACCTCACCTTTCCTGTTCAGCAGCCGTAGTGTGTTTCCTAAACGTGTGACTCTGTTCTGTTTTGTAATTCAGTTCAAGTGTAGCGGTTTTTACATTCCCTCTAGAATTGATATCTTATGATAAGTGTCTTTTTCTGTGTGACTTATTTCACTTAGAATCGTCGTACCTAAATCCACTCATCGTGCTGCTACTAGCCTTATGACGTTGATTTCATGGCTGAGTGATATTCCATTGTACATGAGGACCACAACTTCTTTATCCATTTTTCTCTTTCCTAGGATATTTAAGGTGTAATGAAGTGGGGGTTCTTGTCAACAGAGCAGCCCTAAACTTTGGGGTGCCTGTGTCTTGCTGATTTTTAGTTTTCCCAATTTATACGCCCATGAGTGGAAGTGCCCTATGCTCTCCAAGCTGTGTTTTTTAGATGTTTCAGAACACACCGTACACTTCTCCAGAGTGGCTGTTGGCAATTTACATCCCACCCATCAGGGTAGCAAGGCTCCCATTTCTCCATGGCCGGTCCTGCATTTCTGGTTTGGACACTTTTTTCCGCATGGCCCTTTTGCCCGCTGGGAAGCGAGACTTCTTTGGAGCGCTGATTGGCCTTTCCAGGTTGCTTGGTTGGCCAAAAAGGGCGTATGCGTTTTTTCCTGAATATATTCAGGAAAAAACGCATACGCCCTTTTTGGCCAAGGGCATCATTGTCCACGTTTTGCCGCTTTTCATGTGCTTTCAAGGCGATTCGAATCTACCTCCTGAAATCTGTTTCCTGCAATTCTGCCTTGCTTTCAAAGCCTCTTCGTTGCCTTCCCTTAATATATTTGTGGACGAGAGGTATCATTTAAAACTCTGCAGGTTTGTGAATTGCAGTGCCCCTGAGCTCCATTTTTCAACTCGCTTTTTTGGGAGCTGGCCGCAAAAGCGCAGGATTGCTTCAGGCCCTCTTCTGGTTCTGGGGGGCAGGCTGAGCTTGTGCTTAATTCTTCTTCCTGATGGGAAAATAGAGTGACCTGTGCCTGTCCCAACCCCTGGAGCTAGTCTCTCATTGGTTCCCCCTCTTCCCGTTCATCCTCAGGACAAATTGCAACCTGTACGGAACAGGAGGGTAAAGGAGCTGATTCTCCAAGGAGGGAGATGGCTAGTAAATCGGCTGGAATGGCGAACCCGAGCAAAGGAGATGAGAAATGAGGTGCGTTTTAGAAACCTTTCCCGATCACACGGTGTACCATCTTCTGGGTTTCTCATGCCTGTTTTCGACGTAGGAAGATGCCCTTGAACCTGGAGATTTGGGACCCATGGGATGGGTACCATGCAGTATTACTTGAAAGGGTCTGCGTTGGCTCACCCAACCTCACCGAACCTCTCAGCCCCAAGAGTGTCCACCCTTATGTCTCAATCAGCTGTGGGTCTAGATATGGTCAATCCAGGTTGCATCACAGCCCCTGAACGAATTTTGTAAGAATTTCTCTCTCTTTCACTGTCTTTGTTTCACGGGTTTTGAAAAGTAATTAATTTTATAATGGGGTTTAGCTGCTTTTCACGGCTGTGTTTATGCCGCTTTACACCCCCTTGACTCACTTACAGAGAGATATCAATACATAGGTTTGAAGATTCTTACTAGTCAGATATATTCTTGTGCGGTGAATAGGGGGTGTTGAGTCCAGTTCACTGAAAAAGGAATAGGTCTTGTCTCTTACATATTGGGTTTATGGAACGGTATCTGAGCTAATTTGAAACCCTTGTTTTATGCATCACCCCACCTCACCTTTCCCGTTCAGCAGCCGTAGTGTGTTTCCTAAACGTGTGACTCTGTTCTGTTTTGTAATTCAGTTCAAGTGTAGCGGTTTTTACATTCCCTCTAGAAGTGATATCTTATGATAAGTGTCTTTTTCTGTGTGACTTATTTCACTTAGAATCGTCGTACCTAAATCCACTCATCGTGCTGCTACTAGCCTTATGACGTTGATTTCATGGCTGAGTGATATTCCATTGTACATGAGGACCACAACTTCTTTATCCATTTTTCTCTTTCCTAGGATATTTAAGGTGTAATGAAGTGGGGGTTCTTGTCAACAGAGCAGCCCTAAACTTTGGGGTGCCTGTGTCTTGCTGATTTTTAGTTTTCCCAATTTATACGCCCATGAGTGGAAGTGCCCTATGCTCTCCAAGCTGTGTTTTTTAGATGTTTCAGAACACACCGTACACTTCTCCAGAGTGGCTGTTGGCAATTTACATCCCACCCATCAGCGTAGCAAGGCTCCCATTTCTCCATGGCCGGTCCTGCATTTCTGGTTTGGACACTTTTTTCCGCATGGCCCTTTTGCCCGCTGGGAAGCGAGACTTCTTTGGAGCGCTGATTGGCCTTTCCAGGTTGCTTGGTTGGCCAAAAAGGGCGTATGCGTTTTTTCCTGAATATATTCAGGAAAAAACGCATACGCCCTTTTTGGCCAAGGGCATCCTTGTCCACGTTTTGCCGCTTTTCATGTGCTTTCAAGGCGATTCGAATCTACCTCCTGAAATCTGTTTCCTGCAATTCTGCCTTGCTTTCAAAGCCTCTTCCTTGCCTTCCCTTAATATATTTGTGGACGAGAGGTATCATTTAAAACTCTGCAGGTTTGTGAATTGCAGTGCCCCTGAGCTCCATTTTTCAACTCGCTTTTTTGGGAGCTGGCCGCAAAAGCGCAGGATTGCTTCAGGCCCTCTTCTGGTTCTGGGGGGCAGGCTGAGCTTGTGCTTAATTCTTCTTCCTGATGGGAAAATAGAGTGACCTGTGCCTGTCCCAACACCTAGAGCTAGTCTCTCATTGGTTCCCCCTCTTCCCGTTCATCCTCAGGACAAATTGCAACCTGTACGGAACAGGAGGTTAAAGGTGCTGATTCTCCAAGGAGGGAGATGGCTAGTAAATCGGCTGGAATGGCGAACCCGAGCAAAGGAGATGAGAAATGAGGTGCGTTTTAGAAACCTTTCCCGATCACACGGTGTACCATCTTCTGGGTTTCTCATGCCTGTTTTCGACGTAGGAAGATGCCCTTGAACCTGGAGATTTGGGACCCATGGGATGGGTACCATGCAGTATTACTTGAAAGGGTCTGCGTTGGCTCACCCAACCTCACCGAACCTCTCAGCCGCAAGAGTGTCCACCCTTATGTCTCAATCAGCTGTGGGTCTAGATATGGTCAATCCAGGTTGCATCACAGCCCCTGAACGAATTTTGTAAGAATTTCTCTCTCTTTCACTGTCTTTGTTTCACGGGTTTTGAAAAGTAATTTATTTTTATAATGGGGTTTAGCTGCTTTTCACGGCTGTGTTTATGCCGCTTTACACCCCCTTGACTCACTTACAGAGAGATATCAATACATAGGTTTGAAGATTCTTACTAGTCAGATATATTCTTGTGCGGTGAATAGGGGGTGTTGAGTCCAGTTCACTGAAAAAGGAATAGGTCTTGTCTCTTACATATTGGGTTTATGGAACGGTATCTGAGCTAATTTGAAACCCTTGTTTTATGCATCACCCCACCTCACCTTTCCCGTTCAGCAGCCGTAGTGTGTTTCCTAAACGTGTGACTCTGTTCTGTTTTGTAATTCAGTTCAAGTGTAGCGGTTTTTACATTCCCTCTAGAAGTGATATCTTATGATAAGTGTCTTTTTCTGTGTGACTTATTTCACTTAGAATCGTCGTACCTAAATCCACTCATCGTGCTGCTACTAGCCTTATGACGTTGATTTCATGGCTGAGTGATATTCCATTGTACATGAGGACCCCAACTTCTTTATCCATTTTTCTCTTTCCTAGGATATTGAAGGTGTAATGAAGTGGGGGTTCTTGTCAACAGAGCAGCCCTAAACTTTGGGGTGCCTGTGTCTTGCTGATTTTTAGTTTTCCCAATTTATACGCCCATGAGTGGAAGTGCCCTATGCTCTCCAAGCTGTGTTTTTTAGATGTTTCAGAACACACCGTACACTTCTCCAGAGTGGCTGTTGGCAATTTACATCCCACCCATCAGCGTAGCAAGGCTCCCATTTCTCCATGGCCGGTCCTGCATTTCTGGTTTGGACACTTTTTTCCGCATGGCCCTTTTGCCCGCTGGGAAGCGAGACTTCTTTGGAGCGCTGATTGGCCTTTCCAGGTTGCTTGGTTGGCCAAAAAGGGCGTATGCGTTTTTTCCTGAATATATTCAGGAAAAAAACGCATACGCCCTTTTTGGCCAAGGGCATCCTTGTCCACGTTTTGCCGCTTTTAATGTGCTTTCAAGGCGATTCGAATCTACCTCCTGAAATCTGTTTCCTGCAATTCTGCCTTGCTTTCAAAGCCTCTTCGTTGCCTTCCCTTAATATATTTGTGGACGAGAGGTATCATTTAAAACTCTGCAGGTTTGTGAATTGCAGTGCCCCTGAGCTCCATTTTTCAACTCGCTTTTTTGGGAGCTGGCCGCAAAAGCGCAGGATTGCTTCAGGCCCTCTTCTGGTTCTGGGGGGCAGGCTGAGCTTGTGCTTAATTCTTCTTCCTGATGGGAAAATAGAGTGACCTGTGCCTGTCCCAACCCCTGGAGCTAGTCTCTCATTGGTTCCCCCTCTTCCCGTTCATCCTCAGGACAAATTGCAACCTGTACGGAACAGGAGGTTAAAGGTCCTGATTCTCCAAGGAGGGAGATGGCTAGTAAATCGGCTGGAATGGCGAACCCGAGCAAAGGAGATGAGAAATGAGGTGCGTTTTAGAAACCTTTCCCGATCACACGGTGTACCATCTTCTGGGTTTCTCATGCCTGTTTTCGACGTAGGAAGATGCCCTTGAACCTGGAGATTTGGGACCCATGGGATGGGTACCATGCAGTATTACTTGAAAGGGTCTGCGTTGGCTCACCCAACCTCACCGAACCTCTCAGCCCCAAGAGTGTCCACCCTTATGTCTCAATCAGCTGTGGGTCTAGATATGGTCAATCCAGGTTGCATCACAGCCCCTGAACGAATTTTGTAAGAATTTCTCTCTCTTTCACTGTCTTTGTTTCACGGGTTTTGAAAAGTAATTTATTTTTATAATGGGGTTTAGCTGCTTTTCATGGCTGTGTTTATGCCGCTTTACACCCCCTTGACTCACTTACAGAGAGATATCAATACATAGGTTTGAAGATTCTTACTAGTCAGATATATTCTTGTGCGGTGAATAGGGGGTGTTGAGTCCAGTTCACTGAAAAAGGAATAGGTCTTGTCTCTTACATATTGGGTTTATGGAACGGTATCTGAGCTAATTTGAAACCCTTGTTTTATGCATCACCCCACCTCACCTTTCCTGTTCAGCAGCTGTAGTGTGTTTCCTAAACGTGTGACTCTGTTCTGTTTTGTAATTCAGTTCAAGTGTAGCGGTTTTTACATTCCCTCTAGAAGTGATATCTTATGATAAGTGTCTTTTTCTGTGTGACTTATTTCACTTAGAATCGTCGTACCTAAATCCACTCATCGTGCTGCTACTAGCCTTATGACGTTGATTTCATGGCTGAGTGATATTCCATTGTACATGAGGACCCCAACTTCTTTATCCATTTTTCTCTTTCCTAGGAAATTTAAGGTGTAATGAAGTGGGGGTTCTTGTCAACAGAGCAGCCCTAAACTTTGGGGTGCCTGTGTCTTGCTGATTTTTAGTTTTCCCAATTTATACGCCCATGAGTGGAAGTGCCCTATGCTCTCCAAGCTGTGTTTTTTAGATGTTTCAGAACACACCGTACACTTCTCCAGAGTGGCTGTTGGCAATTTACATCCCACCCATCAGCGTAGCAAGGCTCCCATTTCTCCATGGCCGGTCCTGCATTTCTGGTTTGGACACTTTTTTCCGCATGGCCCTTTTGCCCGCTGGGAAGCGAGACTTCTTTGGAGCGCTGATTGGCCTTTCCAGGTTGCTTGGTTGGCCAAAAAGGGGGTATGCGTTTTTTCCTGAATATATTCAGGAAAAAACGCATACGCCCTTTTTGGCCAAGGGCATCATTGTCCACGTTTTGCCGCTTTTCATGTGCTTTCAAGGCGATTCGAATCTACCTCCTGAAATCTGTTTCCTGCAATTCTGCCTTGCTTTCAAAGCCTCTTCGTTGCCTTCCCTTAATATATTTGTGGACGAGAGGTATCATTTAAAACTCTGCAGGTTTGTCAATTGCAGTGCCCCTGAGCTCCATTTTTCAACTCGCTTTTTTGGGAGCTGGCCACAAAAGCGCAGGATTGCTTCAGGCCCTCTTCTGGTTCTGGGGGGCAGGCTGAGCTTGTGCTTAATTCTTCTTCCTGATGGGAAAATAGAGTGACCTGTGCCTGTCCCAACCCCTAGAGCTAGTCTCTCATTGGTTCCCCCTCTTCCCGTTCATCCTCAGGACAAATTGCAACCTGTACGGAACAGGAGGTTAAAGGTGCTGATTCTCCAAGGAGGGAGATGGCTAGTAAATCGGCTGGTAAGGCGAACCCGAGCATAGGAGATGAGAAATGAGGTGCGTTCTAGAAACCTTTCCCGATCACACGGTGTACCATCTTCTGGGTTTCTCATGCCTGTTTTCGATGTAGGAAGATGCCCTTGAACCTGGAGATTTGGGACCCATGGGATGGGTACCATGCAGTATTACTTGAAAGGGTCTGCGTTGGCTCACCCAACCTCACCGAACCTCTCAGCCGCAAGAGTATCCACCCTTATGTCTCAATCAGCTGTGGGTCTAGATATGGTCAATCCAGGTTGCATCACAGCCCCTGAACGAATTTTGTAAGAATTTCTCTCTCTTTCACTGTCTTTGTTTCACGGGTTTTGAAAAGTAATTTATTTTTATAATGGGGTTTAGCTGCTTTTCACGGCTGTGTTTATGCCGCTTTACACCCCCTTGACTCACTTACAGAGAGATATCAATACATAGGTTTGAAGATTCTTACTAGTCAGACATATTCTTGTGCGGTGAATAGGGGGTGTTGAGTCCAGTTCACTGAAAAAGGAATAGGTCTTGTCTCTTACATATTGGGTTTATGGAACGGTATCTGAGCTAATTTGAAACCCTTGTTTTATGCATCACCCCACCTCACCTTTCCCGTTCAGCCGCCGTAGTGTGTTTCCTAAACGTGTGACTCTGTTCTGTTTTGTAATTCAGTTCAAGTGTAGCGGTTTTTACATTCCCTCTAGAAGTGATATCTTATGATAAGTGTCTTTTTCTGTGTGACTTATTTCACTTAGAATCGTCGTACCTAAATCCACTCATCGTGCTGCTACTAGCCTTATGACGTTGATATCATGGCTGAGTGATATTCCATTGTACATGAGGACCACAACTTCTTTATCCATTTTTCTCTTTCCTAGGATATTTAAGGTGTAATGAAGTGGGGGTTCTTGTCAACAGAGCAGCCCTAAACTTTGGGGTGCCTGTGTCTTGCTGATTTTTAGTTTTCCCAATTTATACGCCCATGAGTGGAAGTGCCCTATGCTCTCCAAGCTGTGTTTTTTAGATGTTTCAGAACACACCGTACACTTCTCCAGAGTGGCTGTTGGCAATTTACATCCCACCCATCAGCGTAGCAAGGCTCCCATTTCCCCATGGCCGGTCCTGCATTTCTGGTTTGGACACTTTTTTCCGCATGGCCCTTTTGCCCGCTGGGAAGCGAGACTTCTTTGGAGCGCTGATTGGCCTTTCCAGGTTGCTTGGTTGGCCAAAAAGGGCGTATGCCTTTTTTCCTGAATATATTCAGGAAAAAACGCATACGCCCTTTTTGGCCAAGGGCATCATTGTCCACGTTTTGCCGCTTTTCATGTGCTTTCAGGGCGATTCGAAACTACCTCCTGAAATCTGTTTCCTGCAATTCTGCCTTGCTTTCAAAGCCTCTTCGTTGCCTTCCCTTAATATATTTGTGGACGAGAGGTATCATTTAAAACTCTGCAGGTTTGTGAATTGCAGTGCCCCTGAGCTCCATTTTTCAACTCGCTTTTTTGGGAGCTGGCCGCAAAAGCGCAGGATTGCTTCAGGCCCTCTTCTGGTTCTGGGGGGCAGGCTGAGCTTGTGCTTAATTCTTCTTCCTGATGGGAAAATAGAGTGACCTGTGCCTGTCCCAACCCCTGGAGCTAGTCTCTCATTGGTTCCCCCTCTTCCCGTTCATCCTCAGGACAAATTGCAACCTGTACGGAACAGGAGGGTAAAGATGCTGATTCTCCAAGGAGGGAGATGTCTAGTAAATCGGCTGGAATGGCGAACCCGAGCAAAGGAGATGAGAAATGAGGTGCGTTTTAGAAACCTTTCCCGATCACACGGTGTACCATCTTCTGGGTTTCTCATGCCTGTTTTCGACGTAGGAAGATGCCCTTGAACCTGGAGATTTGGGACCCATGGGATGGGTACCATGCAGTATTACTTGAAAGGGTCTGCGTTGGCTCACCCAACCTCACCGAACCTCTCAGCCGCAAGAGTGTCCACCCTTATGTCTCAATCAGCTGTGGGTCTAGATATGGTCAATCCAGGTTGCATCACAGCCCCTGAACGAATTTTGTAAGAATTTCTCTCTCTTTCACTGTCTTTGTTTCACGGGTTTTGAAAAGTAATTTATTTTTATAATGGGGTTTAGCTGCTTTTCACGGCTGTGTTTATGCCGCTTTACACCCCCTTGACTCACTTACAGAGAGATATCAATACATAGGTTTGAAGATTCTTACTAGTCAGACATATTCTTGTGCGGTGAATAGGGGGTGTTGAGTCCAGTTCACTGAAAAAGGAATAGGTCTTGTCTCTTACATATTGGGTTTATGGAACGGTATCTGAGCTAATTTGAAACCCTTGTTTTATGCATCACCCCACCTCACCTTTCCCGTTCAGCCGCCGTAGTGTGTTTCCTAAACGTGTGACTCTGTTCTGTTTTGTAATTCAGTTCAAGTGTAGCGGTTTTTACATTCCCTCTAGAAGTGATATCTTATGATAAGTGTCTTTTTCTGTGTGACTTATTTCACTTAGAATCGTCGTACCTAAATCCACTCATCGTGCTGCTACTAGCCTTATGACGTTGATATCATGGCTGAGTGATATTCCATTGTACATGAGGACCACAACTTCTTTATCCATTTTTCTCTTTCTTAGGATATTGAAGGTGTAATGAAGTGGGGGTTCTTGTCAACAGAGCAGCCCTAAACTTTGGGGTGCCTGTGTCTTGCTGATTTTTAGTTTTCCCAATTTATACGCCCATGAGTGGAAGTGCCCTATGCTCTCCAAGCTGTGTTTTTTAGATGTTTCAGAACACACCGTACACTTCTCCAGAGTGGCTGTTGGCAATTTACATCCCACCCATCAGCGTAGCAAGGCTCCCATTTCCCCATGGCCGGTCCTGCATTTCTGGTTTGGACACTTTTTTCCGCATGGCCCTTTTGCCCGCTGGGAAGCGAGACTTCTTTGGAGCGCTGATTGGCCTTTCCAGGTTGCTTGGTTGGCCAAAAAGGGCGTATGCCTTTTTTCCTGAATATATTCAGGAAAAAACGCATACGCCCTTTTTGGCCAAGGGCATCATTGTCCACGTTTTGCCGCTTTTCATGTGCTTTCAGGGCGATTCGAAACTACCTCCTGAAATCTGTTTCCTGCAATTCTGCCTTGCTTTCAAAGCCTCTTCGTTGCCTTCCCTTAATATATTTGTGGACGAGAGGTATCATTTAAAACTCTGCAGGTTTGTGAATTGCAGTGCCCCTGAGCTCCATTTTTCAACTCGCTTTTTTGGGAGCTGGCCGCAAAAGCGCAGGATTGCTTCAGGCCCTCTTCTGGTTCTGGGGGGCAGGCTGAGCTTGTGCTTAATTCTTCTTCCTGATGGGAAAATAGAGTGACCTGTGCCTGTCCCAACCCCTGGAGCTAGTCTCTCATTGGTTCCCCCTCTTCCCGTTCATCCTCAGGACAAATTGCAACCTGTACGGAACAGGAGGGTAAAGATGCTGATTCTCCAAGGAGGGAGATGTCTAGTAAATCGGCTGGAATGGCGAACCCGAGCAAAGGAGATGAGAAATGAGGTGCGTTTTAGAAACCTTTCCCGATCACACGGTGTACCATCTTCTGGGTTTCTCATGCCTGTTTTCGACGTAGGAAGATGCCCTTGAACCTGGAGATTTGGGACCCATGGGATGGGTACCATGCAGTATTACTTGAAAGGGTCTGCGTTGGCTCACCCAACCTCACCGAACCTCTCAGCCGCAAGAGTGTCCACCCTTATGTCTCAATCAGCTGTGGGTCTAGATATGGTCAATCCAGGTTGCATCACAGCCCCTGAACGAATTTTGTAAGAATTTCTCTCTCTTTCACTGTCTTTGTTTCACGGGTTTTGAAAAGTAATTTATTTTTATAATGGGGTTTAGCTGCTTTTCACGGCTGTGTTTATGCCGCTTTACACCCCCTTGACTCACTCACAGAGAGATATCAATACATAGGTTTGAAGATTCTTACTAGTCAGATATATTCTTGTGCGGTGAATAGGGGGTGTTGAGTCCAGTTCACTGAAAAAGGAATAGGTCTTGTCTCTTACATATTGGGTTTATGGAACGGTATCGGAGCTAATTTGAAACCCTTGTTTTATGCATCACCCCACCTCACCTTTCCCGTTCAGCAGCCGTAGTGTGTTTCCTAAACGTGTGACTCTGTTCTGTTTTGTAATTCAGTTCAAGTGTAGCGGTTTTTACATTCCCTCTAGAAGTGATATCTTATGATAAGTGTCTTTTTCTGTGTGACTTATTTCACTTAGAATCGTCGTACCTAAATCCACTCATCGTGCTGCTACTAGCCTTATGACGTTGATTTCATGGCTGAGTGATATTCCATTGTACATGAGGACCCCAACTTCTTTATCCATTTTTCTCTTTCCTAGGATATTTAAGGTGTAATGAAGTGGGGGTTCTTGTCAACAGAGCAGCCCTAAACTTTGGGGTGCCTGTGTCTTGCTGATTTTTAGTTTTCCCAATTTATACGCCCATGAGTGGAAGTGCCCTATGCTCTCCAAGCTGTGTTTTTTAGATGTTTCAGAACACACCGTACACTTCTCCAGAGTGGCTGTTGGCAATTTACATCCCACCCATCAGCGTAGCAAGGCTCCCATTTCTCCATGGCCGGTCCTGCATTTCTGGTTTGGACACTTTTTTCCGCATGGCCCTTTTGCCCGCTGGGAAGCGATACTTCTTTGGAGCGCTGATTGGCCTTTCCAGGTTGCTTGGTTGGCCAAAAAGGGCGTATGCGTTTTTTCCTGAATATATTCAGGAAAAAACGCATACGCCCTTTTTGGCCAAGGGCATCCTTGTCCACGTTTTGCCGCTTTTCATGTGCTTTCAAGGCGATTCGAATCTACCTCCTGAAATCTGTTTCCTGCAATTCTGCCTTGCTTTCAAAGCCTCTTCCTTGCCTTCCCTTAATATATTTGTGGACGAGAGGTATCATTTAAAACTCTGCAGGTTTGTGAATTGCAGTGCCCCTGAGCTCCATTTTTCAACTCGCTTTTTTGGGAGCTGGCCGCAAAAGCGCAGGATTGCTTCAGGCCCTCTTCTGGTTCTGGGGGGCAGGCTGAGCTTGTGCTTAATTCTTCTTCCTGATGGGAAAATAGAGTGACCTGTGCCTGTCCCAACCCCTGGAGCTAGTCTCTCATTGGTTCCCCCTCTTCCCGTTCATCCTCAGGACAAATTGCAACCTGTACGGAACAGGAGGTTAAAGGTGCTGATTCTCCAAGGAGGGAGATGGCTAGTAAATCGGCTGGAATGGCGAACCCGAGCAAAGGAGATGAGAAATGAGGTGCGTTTTAGAAACCTTTCCCGATCACACGGTGTACCATCTTCTGGGTTTCTCATGCCTGTTTTCGACGTAGGAAGATGCCCTTGAACCTGGAGATTTGGGACCCATGGGATGGGTACCATGCAGTATTACTTGAAAGGGTCTGCGTTGGCTCACCCAACCTCACCGAACCTCTCAGCCCCAAGAGTGTCCACCCTTATGTCTCAATCAGCTGTGGGTCTAGATATGGTCAATCCAGGTTGCATCACAGCCCCTGAACGAATTTTGTAAGAATTTCTCTCTCTTTCACTGTCTTTGTTTCACGGGTTTTGAAAAGTAATTTATTTTTATAATGGGGTTTAGCTGCTTTTCACGGCTGTGTTTATGCCGCTTTACACCCCCTTGACTCACTTACAGAGAGATATCAATACATAGGTTTGAAGATTCTTACTAGTCAGATATATTCTTGTGCGGTGAATAGGGGGTGTTGAGTCCAGTTCACTGAAAAAGGAATAGGTCTTGTCTCTTACATATTGGGTTTATGGAACGGTATCGGAGCTAATTTGAAACCCTTGTTTTATGCATCACCCCACCTCACCTTTCCCGTTCAGCAGCCGTAGTGTGTTTCCTAAACGTGTGACTCTGTTCTGTTTTGTAATTCAGTTCAAGTGTAGCGGTTTTTACATTCCCTCTAGAAGTGATATCTTATGATAAGTGTCTTTTTCTGTGTGACTTATTTCACTTAGAATCGTCGTACCTAAATCCACTCATCGTGCTGCTACTAGCCTTATGACGTTGATTTCATGGCTGAGTGATATTCCATTGTACATGAGGACCCCAACTTCTTTATCCATTTTTCTCTTTCCTAGGATATTGAAGGTGTAATGAAGTGGGGGTTCTTGTCAACAGAGCAGCCCTAAACTTTGGGGTGCCTGTGTCTTGCTGATTTTTAGTTTTCCCAATTTATACGCCCATGAGTGGAAGTGCCCTATGCTCTCCAAGCTGTGTTTTTTAGATGTTTCAGAACACACCGTACACTTCTCCAGAGTGGCTGTTGGCAATTTACATCCCACCCATCAGCGTAGCAAGGCTCCCTTTTCTCCATGGCCGGTCCTGCATTTCTGGTTTGGACACTTTTTTCCGCATGGCCCTTTTGCCCGCTGGGAAGCGAGACTTCTTTGGAGCGCTGATTGGCCTTTCCAGGTTGCTTGGTTGGCCAAAAAGGGCGTATGCGTTTTTTCCTGAATATATTCAGGAAAAAACGCATACGCCCTTTTTGGCCAAGGGCATCCTTGTCCACGTTTTGCCGCTTTTCATGTGCTTTCAAGGCGATTCGAATCTACCTCCTGAAATCTGTTTCCTGCAATTCTGCCTTGCTTTCAAAGCCTCTTCGTTGCCTTCCCTTAATATATTTGTGGACGAGAGGTATCATTTAAAACTCTGCAGGTTTGTGAATTGCAGTGCCCCTGAGCTCCATTTTTCAACTCGCTTTTTTGGGAGCTGGCCGCAAAAGCGCAGGATTGCTTCAGGCCCTCTTCTGGTTCTGGGGGGCAGGCTGAGCTTGTGCTTAATTCTTCTTCCTGATGGGAAAATAGAGTGACCTGTGCCTGTCCCAACACCTAGAGCTAGTCTCTCATTGGTTCCCCCTCTTCCCGTTCATCCTCAGGACAAATTGCAACCTGTACGGAACAGGAGGTTAAAGGTGCTGATTCTCCAAGGAGGGAGATGGCTAGTAAATCGGCTGGAATGGCGAACCCGAGCAAAGGAGATGAGAAATGAGGTGCGTTTTAGAAACCTTTCCCGATCACACGGTGTACCATCTTCTGGGTTTCTCATGCCTGTTTTCGACGTAGGAAGATGCCCTTGAACCTGGAGATTTGGGACCCATGGGATGGGTACCATGCAGTATTACTTGAAAGGGTCTGCGTTGGCTCACCCAACCTCACCGAACCTCTCAGCCCCAAGAGTGTCCACCCTTATGTCTCAATCAGCTGTGGGTCTAGATATGGTCAATCCAGGTTGCATCACAGCCCCTGAACGAATTTTGTAAGAATTTCTCTCTCTTTCACTGTCTTTGTTTCACGGGTTTTGAAAAGTAATTTATTTTTATAATGGGGTTTAGCTGCTTTTCACGGCTGTGTTTATGCCGCTTTACACCCCCTTGACTCACTTACAGAGAGATATCAATACATAGGTTTGAAGATTCTTACTAGTCAGATATATTCTTGTGCGGTGAATAGGGGGTGTTGAGTCCAGTTCACTGAAAAAGGAATAGGTCTTGTCTCTTACATATTGGGTTTATGGAACGGTATCTGAGCTAATTTGAAACCCTTGTTTTATGCATCACCCCACCTCACCTTTCCCGTTCAGCAGCCGTAGTGTGTTTCCTAAACGTGTGACTCTGTTCTGTTTTGTAATTCAGTTCAAGTGTAGCGGTTTTTACATTCCCTCTAGAAGTGATATCTTATGATAAGTGTCTTTTTCTGTGTGACTTATTTCACTTAGAATCGTCGTACCTAAATCCACTCATCGTGCTGCTACTAGCCTTATGACGTTGATTTCATGGCTGAGTGATATTCCATTGTACATGAGGACCCCAACTTCTTTATCCATTTTTCTCTTTCCTAGGATATTGAAGGTGTAATGAAGTGGGGGTTCTTGTCAACAGAGCAGCCCTAAACTTTGGGGTGCCTGTGTCATGCTGATTTTTAGTTTTCCCAATTTATACGCCCATGAGTGGAAGTGCCCTATGCTCTCCAAGCTGTGTTTTTTAGATGTTTCAGAACACACCGTACACTTCTCCAGAGTGGCTGTTGGCAATTTACATCCCACCCATCAGCGTAGCAAGGCTCCCATTTCTCCATGGCCGGTCCTGCATTTCTGGTTTGGACACTTTTTTCCGCATGGCCCTTTTGCCCGCTGGGAAGCGAGACTTCTTTGGAGCGCTGATTGGCCTTTCCAGGTTGCTTGGTTGGCCAAAAAGGGCGTATGCCTTTTTTCCTGAATATATTCAGGAAAAAACGCATACGCCCTTTTTGGCCAAGGGCATCCTTGTCCACGTTTTGCCGCTTTTCATGTGCTTTCAAGGCGATTCGAATCTACCTCCTGAAATCTGTTTCCTGCAATTCTGCCTTGCTTTCAAAGCCTCTTCGTTGCCTTCCCTTAATATATTTGTGGACGAGAGGTATCATTTAAAACTCTGCAGGTTTGTGAATTGCAGTGCCCCTGAGCTCCATTTTTCAACTCGCTTTTTTGGGAGCTGGCCGCAAAAGCGCAGGATTGCTTCAGGCCCTCTTCTGGTTCTGGGGGGCAGGCTGAGCTTGTGCTTAATTCTTCTTCCTGATGGGAAAATAGAGTGACCTGTGCCTGTCCCAACACCTAGAGCTAGTCTCTCATTGGTTCCCCCTCTTCCCGTTCATCCTCAGGACAAATTGCAACCTGTACGGAACAGGAGGTTAAAGGTGCTGATTCTCCAAGGAGGGAGATGGCTAGTAAATCGTCTGGAATGGCGAACCCGAGCAAAGGAGATGAGAAATGAGGTGCGTTTTAGAAACCTTTCCCGATCACACGGTGTACCATCTTCTGGGTTTCTCATGCCTGTTTTCGACGTAGGAAGATGCCCTTGAACCTGGAGATTTGGGACCCATGGGATGGGTACCATGCAGTATTACTTGAAAGGGTCTGCGTTGGCTCACCCAACCTCACCGAACCTCTCAGCCCCAAGAGTGTCCACCCTTATGTCTCAATCAGCTGTGGGTCTAGATATGGTCAATCCAGGTTGCATCACAGCCCCTGAACGAATTTTGTAAGAATTTCTCTCTCTTTCACTGTCTTTGTTTCACGGGTTTTGAAAAGTAATTTATTTTTATAATGGGGTTTAGCTGCTTTTCACGGCTGTGTTTATGCCGCTTTACACCCCCTTGACTCACTTACAGAGAGATATCAATACATAGGTTTGAAGATTCTTACTAGTCAGATATATTCTTGTGCGGTGAATAGGGGGTGTTGAGTCCAGTTCACTGAAAAAGGAATAGGTCTTGTCTCTTACATATTGGGTTTATGGAACGGTATCGGAGCTAATTTGAAACCCTTGTTTTATGCATCACCCCACCTCACCTTTCCCGTTCAGCAGCCGTAGTGTGTTTCCTAAACGTGTGACTCTGTTCTGTTTTGTAATTCAGTTCAAGTGTAGCGGTTTTTACATTCCCTCTAGAAGTGATATCTTATGATAAGTGTCTTTTTCTGTGTGACTTATTTCACTTAGAATCGTCGTACCTAAATCCACTCATCGTGCTGCTACTAGCCTTATGACGTTGATTTCATGGCTGAGTGATATTCCATTGTACATGAGGACCCCAACTTCTTTATCCATTTTTCTCTTTCCTAGGATATTTAAGGTGTAATGAAGTGGGGGTTCTTGTCAACAGAGCAGCCCTAAACTTTGGGGTGCCTGTGTCTTGCTGATTTTTAGTTTTCCCAATTTATACGCCCATGAGTGGAAGTGCCCTATGCTCTCCAAGCTGTGTTTTTTAGATGTTTCAGAACACACCGTACACTTCTCCAGAGTGGCTGTTGGCAATTTACATCCCACCCATCAGCGTAGCAAGGCTCCCATTTCTCCATGGCCGGTCCTGCATTTCTGGTTTGGACACTTTTTTCCGCATGGCCCTTTTGCCCGCTGGGAAGCGAGACTTCTTTGGAGCGCTGATTGGCCTTTCCAGGTTGCTTGGTTGGCCAAAAAGGGCGTATGCGTTTTTTCCTGAATATATTCAGGAAAAAACGCATACGCCCTTTTTGGCCAAGGGCATCATTGTCCACGTTTTGCCGCTTTTCATGTGCTTTCAAGGCGATTCGAATCTACCTCCTGAAATCTGTTTCCTGCAATTCTGCCTTGCTTTCAAAGCCTCTTCGTTGCCTTCCCTTAATATATTTGTGGACGAGAGGTATCATTTAAAACTCTGCAGGTTTGTGAATTGCAGTGCCCCTGAGCTCCATTTTTCAACTCGCTTTTTTGGGAGCTGGCCGCAAAAGCGCAGGATTGCTTCAGGCCCTCTTCTGGTTCTGGGGGGCAGGCTGAGCTTGTGCTTAATTCTTCTTCCTGATGGGAAAATAGAGTGACCTGTGCCTGTCCCAACACCTAGAGCTAGTCTCTCATTGGTTCCCCCTCTTCCCGTTCATCCTCAGGACAAATTGCAACCTGTACGGAACAGGAGGTTAAAGGTGCTGATTCTCCAAGGAGGGAGATGGCTAGTAAATCGTCTGGAATGGCGAACCCGAGCAAAGGAGATGAGAAATGAGGTGCGTTTTAGAAACCTTTCCCGATCACACGGTGTACCATCTTCTGGGTTTCTCATGCCTGTTTTCGACGTAGGAAGATGCCCTTGAACCTGGAGATTTGGGACCCATGGGATGGGTACCATGCAGTATTACTTGAAAGGGTCTGCGTTGGCTCACCCAACCTCACCGAACCTCTCAGCCCCAAGAGTGTCCACCCTTATGTCTCAATCAGCTGTGGGTCTAGATATGGTCAATCCAGGTTGCATCACAGCCCCTGAACGAATTTTGTAAGAATTTCTCTCTCTTTCACTGTCTTTGTTTCACGGGTTTTGAAAAGTAATTTATTTTTATAATGGGGTTTAGCTGCTTTTCACGGCTGTGTTTATGCCGCTTTACACCCCCTTGACTCACTTACAGAGAGATATCAATACATAGGTTTGAAGATTCTTACTAGTCAGATATATTCTTGTGCGGTGAATAGGGGGTGTTGAGTCCAGTTCACTGAAAAAGGAATAGGTCTTGTCTCTTACATATTGGGTTTATGGAACGGTATCGGAGCTAATTTGAAACCCTTGTTTTATGCATCACCCCACCTCACCTTTCCCGTTCAGCAGCCGTAGTGTGTTTCCTAAACGTGTGACTCTGTTCTGTTTTGTAATTCAGTTCAAGTGTAGCGGTTTTTACATTCCCTCTAGAAGTGATATCTTATGATAAGTGTCTTTTTCTGTGTGACTTATTTCACTTAGAATCGTCGTACCTAAATCCACTCATCGTGCTGCTACTAGCCTTATGACGTTGATTTCATGGCTGAGTGATATTCCATTGTACATGAGGACCCCAACTTCTTTATCCATTTTTCTCTTTCCTAGGATATTGAAGGTGTAATGAAGTGGGGGTTCTTGTCAACAGAGCAGCCCTAAACTTTGGGGTGCCTGTGTCTTGCTGATTTTTAGTTTTCCCAATTTATACGCCCATGAGTGGAAGTGCCCTATGCTCTCCAAGCTGTGTTTTTTAGATGTTTCAGAACACACCGTACACTTCTCCAGAGTGGCTGTTGGCAATTTACATCCCACCCATCAGCGTAGCAAGGCTCCCATTTCCCCATGGCCGGTCCTGCATTTCTGGTTTGGACACTTTTTTCCGCATGGCCCTTTTGCCCGCTGGGAAGCGAGACTTCTTTGGAGCGCTGATTGGCCTTTCCAGGTTGCTTGGTTGGCCAAAAAGGGCGTATGCGTTTTTTCCTGAATATATTCAGGAAAAAACGCATACGCCCTTTTTGGCCAAGGGCATCCTTGTCCACGTTTTGCCGCTTTTCATGTGCTTTCAAGGCGATTCGAATCTACCTCCTGAAATCTGTTTCCTGCAATTCTGCCTTGCTTTCAAAGCCTCTTCGTTGCCTTCCCTTAATATATTTGTGGACGAGAGGTATCATTTAAAACTCTGCAGGTTTGTGAATTGCAGTGCCCCTGAGCTCCATTTTTCAACTCGCTTTTTTGGGAGCTGGCCGCAAAAGCGCAGGATTGCTTCAGGCCCTCTTCTGGTTCTGGGGGGCAGGCTGAGCTTGTGCTTAATTCTTCTTCCTGATGGGAAAATAGAGTGACCTGTGCCTGTCCCAACACCTAGAGCTAGTCTCTCATTGGTTCCCCCTCTTCCCGTTCATCCTCAGGACAAATTGCAACCTGTACGGAACAGGAGGTTAAAGGTGCTGATTCTCCAAGGAGGGAGATGGCTAGTAAATCGTCTGGAATGGCGAACCCGAGCAAAGGAGATGAGAAATGAGGTGCGTTTTAGAAACCTTTCCCGATCACACGGTGTACCATCTTCTGGGTTTCTCATGCCTGTTTTCGACGTAGGAAGATGCCCTTGAACCTGGAGATTTGGGACCCATGGGATGGGTACCATGCAGTATTACTTGAAAGGGTCTGCGTTGGCTCACCCAACCTCACCGAACCTCTCAGCCCCAAGAGTGTCCACCCTTATGTCTCAATCAGCTGTGGGTCTAGATATGGTCAATCCAGGTTGCATCACAGCCCCTGAACGAATTTTGTAAGAATTTCTCTCTCTTTCACTGTCTTTGTTTCACGGGTTTTGAAAAGTAATTTATTTTTATAATGGGGTTTAGCTGCTTTTCACGGCTGTGTTTATGCCGCTTTACACCCCCTTGACTCACTTACAGAGAGATATCAATACATAGGTTTGAAGATTCTTACTAGTCAGATATATTCTTGTGCGGTGAATAGGGGGTGTTGAGTCCAGTTCACTGAAAAAGGAATAGGTCTTGTCTCTTACATATTGGGTTTATGGAACGGTATCGGAGCTAATTTGAAACCCTTGTTTTATGCATCACCCCACCTCACCTTTCCCGTTCAGCAGCCGTAGTGTGTTTCCTAAACGTGTGACTCTGTTCTGTTTTGTAATTCAGTTCAAGTGTAGCGGTTTTTACATTCCCTCTAGAAGTGATATCTTATGATAAGTGTCTTTTTCTGTGTGACTTATTTCACTTAGAATCGTCGTACCTAAATCCACTCATCGTGCTGCTACTAGCCTTATGACGTTGATTTCATGGCTGAGTGATATTCCATTGTACATGAGGACCCCAACTTCTTTATCCATTTTTCTCTTTCCTAGGATATTGAAGGTGTAATGAAGTGGGGGTTCTTGTCAACAGAGCAGCCCTAAACTTTGGGGTGCCTGTGTCTTGCTGATTTTTAGTTTTCCCAATTTATACGCCCATGAGTGGAAGTGCCCTATGCTCTCCAAGCTGTGTTTTTTAGATGTTTCAGAACACACCGTACACTTCTCCAGAGTGGCTGTTGGCAATTTACATCCCACCCATCAGCGTAGCAAGGCTCCCTTTTCTCCATGGCCGGTCCTGCATTTCTGGTTTGGACACTTTTTTCCGCATGGCCCTTTTGCCCGCTGGGAAGCGAGACTTCTTTGGAGCGCTGATTGGCCTTTCCAGGTTGCTTGGTTGGCCAAAAAGGGCGTATGCGTTTTTTCCTGAATATATTCAGGAAAAAACGCATACGCCCTTTTTGGCCAAGGGCATCCTTGTCCACGTTTTGCCGCTTTTCATGTGCTTTCAAGGCGATTCGAATCTACCTCCTGAAATCTGTTTCCTGCAATTCTGCCTTGCTTTCAAAGCCTCTTCGTTGCCTTCCCTTAATATATTTGTGGACGAGAGGTATCATTTAAAACTCTGCAGGTTTGTGAATTGCAGTGCCCCTGAGCTCCATTTTTCAACTCGCTTTTTTGGGAGCTGGCCGCAAAAGCGCAGGATTGCTTCAGGCCCTCTTCTGGTTCTGGGGGGCAGGCTGAGCTTGTGCTTAATTCTTCTTCCTGATGGGAAAATAGAGTGACCTGTGCCTGTCCCAACACCTAGAGCTAGTCTCTCATTGGTTCCCCCTCTTCCCGTTCATCCTCAGGACAAATTGCAACCTGTACGGAACAGGAGGTTAAAGGTGCTGATTCTCCAAGGAGGGAGATGGCTAGTAAATCGGCTGGAATGGCGAACCCGAGCAAAGGAGATGAGAAATGAGGTGCGTTTTAGAAACCTTTCCCGATCACACGGTGTACCATCTTCTGGGTTTCTCATGCCTGTTTTCGACGTAGGAAGATGCCCTTGAACCTGGAGATTTGGGACCCATGGGATGGGTACCATGCAGTATTACTTGAAAGGGTCTGCGTTGGCTCACCCAACCTCACCGAACCTCTCAGCCCCAAGAGTGTCCACCCTTATGTCTCAATCAGCTGTGGGTCTAGATATGGTCAATCCAGGTTGCATCACAGCCCCTGAACGAATTTTGTAAGAATTTCTCTCTCTTTCACTGTCTTTGTTTCACGGGTTTTGAAAAGTAATTTATTTTTATAATGGGGTTTAGCTGCTTTTCACGGCTGTGTTTATGCCGCTTTACACCCCCTTGACTCACTTACAGAGAGATATCAATACATAGGTTTGAAGATTCTTACTAGTCAGATATATTCTTGTGCGGTGAATAGGGGGTGTTGAGTCCAGTTCACTGAAAAAGGAATAGGTCTTGTCTCTTACATATTGGGTTTATGGAACGGTATCTGAGCTAATTTGAAACCCTTGTTTTATGCATCACCCCACCTCACCTTTCCCGTTCAGCAGCCGTAGTGTGTTTCCTAAACGTGTGACTCTGTTCTGTTTTGTAATTCAGTTCAAGTGTAGCGGTTTTTACATTCCCTCTAGAAGTGATATCTTATGATAAGTGTCTTTTTCTGTGTGACTTATTTCACTTAGAATCGTCGTACCTAAATCCACTCATCGTGCTGCTACTAGCCTTATGACGTTGATTTCATGGCTGAGTGATATTCCATTGTACATGAGGACCCCAACTTCTTTATCCATTTTTCTCTTTCCTAGGATATTGAAGGTGTAATGAAGTGGGGGTTCTTGTCAACAGAGCAGCCCTAAACTTTGGGGTGCCTGTGTCATGCTGATTTTTAGTTTTCCCAATTTATACGCCCATGAGTGGAAGTGCCCTATGCTCTCCAAGCTGTGTTTTTTAGATGTTTCAGAACACACCGTACACTTCTCCAGAGTGGCTGTTGGCAATTTACATCCCACCCATCAGCGTAGCAAGGCTCCCATTTCTCCATGGCCGGTCCTGCATTTCTGGTTTGGACACTTTTTTCCGCATGGCCCTTTTGCCCGCTGGGAAGCGAGACTTCTTTGGAGCGCTGATTGGCCTTTCCAGGTTGCTTGGTTGGCCAAAAAGGGCGTATGCCTTTTTTCCTGAATATATTCAGGAAAAAACGCATACGCCCTTTTTGGCCAAGGGCATCCTTGTCCACGTTTTGCCGCTTTTCATGTGCTTTCAAGGCGATTCGAATCTACCTCCTGAAATCTGTTTCCTGCAATTCTGCCTTGCTTTCAAAGCCTCTTCGTTGCCTTCCCTTAATATATTTGTGGACGAGAGGTATCATTTAAAACTCTGCAGGTTTGTGAATTGCAGTGCCCCTGAGCTCCATTTTTCAACTCGCTTTTTTGGGAGCTGGCCGCAAAAGCGCAGGATTGCTTCAGGCCCTCTTCTGGTTCTGGGGGGCAGGCTGAGCTTGTGCTTAATTCTTCTTCCTGATGGGAAAATAGAGTGACCTGTGCCTGTCCCAACACCTAGAGCTAGTCTCTCATTGGTTCCCCCTCTTCCCGTTCATCCTCAGGACAAATTGCAACCTGTACGGAACAGGAGGTTAAAGGTGCTGATTCTCCAAGGAGGGAGATGGCTAGTAAATCGTCTGGAATGGCGAACCCGAGCAAAGGAGATGAGAAATGAGGTGCGTTTTAGAAACCTTTCCCGATCACACGGTGTACCATCTTCTGGGTTTCTCATGCCTGTTTTCGACGTAGGAAGATGCCCTTGAACCTGGAGATTTGGGACCCATGGGATGGGTACCATGCAGTATTACTTGAAAGGGTCTGCGTTGGCTCACCCAACCTCACCGAACCTCTCAGCCCCAAGAGTGTCCACCCTTATGTCTCAATCAGCTGTGGGTCTAGATATGGTCAATCCAGGTTGCATCACAGCCCCTGAACGAATTTTGTAAGAATTTCTCTCTCTTTCACTGTCTTTGTTTCACGGGTTTTGAAAAGTAATTTATTTTTATAATGGGGTTTAGCTGCTTTTCACGGCTGTGTTTATGCCGCTTTACACCCCCTTGACTCACTTACAGAGAGATATCAATACATAGGTTTGAAGATTCTTACTAGTCAGATATATTCTTGTGCGGTGAATAGGGGGTGTTGAGTCCAGTTCACTGAAAAAGGAATAGGTCTTGTCTCTTACATATTGGGTTTATGGAACGGTATCGGAGCTAATTTGAAACCCTTGTTTTATGCATCACCCCACCTCACCTTTCCCGTTCAGCAGCCGTAGTGTGTTTCCTAAACGTGTGACTCTGTTCTGTTTTGTAATTCAGTTCAAGTGTAGCGGTTTTTACATTCCCTCTAGAAGTGATATCTTATGATAAGTGTCTTTTTCTGTGTGACTTATTTCACTTAGAATCGTCGTACCTAAATCCACTCATCGTGCTGCTACTAGCCTTATGACGTTGATTTCATGGCTGAGTGATATTCCATTGTACATGAGGACCCCAACTTCTTTATCCATTTTTCTCTTTCCTAGGATATTTAAGGTGTAATGAAGTGGGGGTTCTTGTCAACAGAGCAGCCCTAAACTTTGGGGTGCCTGTGTCTTGCTGATTTTTAGTTTTCCCAATTTATACGCCCATGAGTGGAAGTGCCCTATGCTCTCCAAGCTGTGTTTTTTAGATGTTTCAGAACACACCGTACACTTCTCCAGAGTGGCTGTTGGCAATTTACATCCCACCCATCAGCGTAGCAAGGCTCCCATTTCTCCATGGCCGGTCCTGCATTTCTGGTTTGGACACTTTTTTCCGCATGGCCCTTTTGCCCGCTGGGAAGCGAGACTTCTTTGGAGCGCTGATTGGCCTTTCCAGGTTGCTTGGTTGGCCAAAAAGGGCGTATGCGTTTTTTCCTGAATATATTCAGGAAAAAACGCATATGCCCTTTTTGGCCAAGGGCATCATTGTCCACGTTTTGCCGCTTTTCATGTGCTTTCAAGGCGATTCGAATCTACCTCCTGAAATCTGTTTCCTGCAATTCTGCCTTGCTTTCAAAGCCTCTTCGTTGCCTTCCCTTAATATATTTGTGGACGAGAGGTATCATTTAAAACTCTGCAGGTTTGTAAATTGCAGTGCCCCTGAGCTCCATTTTTCAACTCGCTTTTTTGGGAGCTGGCCGCAAAAGCGCAGGATTGTTTCAGGCCCTCTTCTGGTTCTGGGGGGCAGGCTGAGCTTGTGCTTAATTCTTCTTCCTGATGGGAAAATAGAGTGACCTGTACCTGTCCCAACACCTAGAGCTAGTCTCTCATTGGTTCCCCCTCTTCCCGTTCATCCTCAGGACAAATTGCAACCTGTACGGAACAGGAGGTTAAAGGTGCTGATTCTCCAAGGAGGGAGATGGCTAGTAAATCGGCTGGTAAGGCGAACCCGAGCATAGAAGATGAGAAATGAGGTGCGTTTTAGAAACCTTTCCCGATCACACGGTGTACCATCTTCTGGGTTTCTCATGCCTGTTTTCGATGTAGGAAGATGCCCTTGAACCTGGAGATTTGGGACCCATGGGATGGGTACCATGCAGTATTACTTGAAAGGGTCTGCGTTGGCTCACCCAACCTCACCGAACCTCTCAGCCGCAAGAGTATCCACCCTTATGTCTCAATCAGCTGTGGGTCTAGATATGGTCAATCCAGGTTGCATCACAGCCCCTGAACGAATTTTGTAAGAATTTCTCTCTCTTTCACTGTCTTTGTTTCACGGGTTTTGAAAAGTAATTTATTTTTATAATGGGGTTTAGCTGCTTTTCACGGCTGTGTTTATGCCGCTTTACACCCCCTTGACTCACTCACAGAGAGATATCAATACATAGGTTTGAAGATTCTTACTAGTCAGATATATTCTTGTGCGGTGAATAGGGGGTGTTGAGTCCAGTTCACTGAAAAAGGAATAGGTCTTGTCTCTTACATATTGGGTTTATGGAACGGTATCTGAGCTAATTTGAAACCCTTGTTTTATGCATCACCCCACCTCACCTTTCCCGTTCAGCAGCCGTAGTGTGTTTCCTAAACGTGTGACTCTGTTCTGTTTTGTAATTCAGTTCAAGTGTAGCGGTTTTTACATTCCCTCTAGAAGTGATATCTTATGATAAGTGTCTTTTTCTGTGTGACTTATTTCACTTAGAATCGTCGTACCTAAATCCACTCATCGTGCTGCTACTAGCCTTATGACGTTGATTTCATGGCTGAGTGATATTCCATTGTACATGAGGACCCCAACTTCTTTATCCATTTTTCTCTTTCCTAGGATATTGAAGGTGTAATGAAGTGGGGGTTCTTGTCAACAGAGCAGCCCTAAACTTTGGGGTGCCTGTGTCTTGCTGATTTTTAGTTTTCCCAATTTATACGCCCATGAGTGGAAGTGCCCTATGCTCTCCAAGCTGTGTTTTTTAGATGTTTCAGAACACACCGTACACTTCTCCAGAGTGGCTGTTGGCAATTTACATCCCACCCATCAGCGTAGCAAGGCTCCCATTTCTCCATGGCCGGTCCTGCATTTCTGGTTTGGACACTTTTTTCCGCATGGCCCTTTTGCCCGCTGGGAAGCGAGACTTCTTTGGAGCGCTGATTGGCCTTTCCAGGTTGCTTGGTTGGCCAAAAAGGGCGTATGCGTTTTTTCCTGAATATATTCAGGAAAAAACGCATACGCCCTTTTTGGCCAAGGGCATCATTGTCCACGTTTTGCCGCTTTTCATGTGCTTTCAAGGCGATTCGAATCTACCTCCTGAAATCTGTTTCCTGCAATTCTGCCTTGCTTTCAAAGCCTCTTCGTTGCCTTCCCTTAATATATTTGTGGACGAGAGGTATCATTTAAAACTCTGCAGGTTTGTGAATTGCAGTGCCCCTGAGCTCCATTTTTCAACTCGCTTTTTTGGGAGCTGGCCGCAAAAGCGCAGGATTGCTTCAGGCCCTCTTCTGGTTCTGGGGGGCAGGCTGAGCTTGTGCTTAATTCTTCTTCCTGATGGGAAAATAGAGTGACCTGTGCCTGTCCCAACCCCTGGAGCTAGTCTCTCATTGGTTCCCCCTCTTCCCGTTCATCCTCAGGACAAATTGCAACCTGTACGGAACAGGAGGGTAAAGGTGCTGATTCTCCAAGGAGGGAGATGGCTAGTAAATCGGCTGGAATGGCGAACCCGAGCAAAGGAGATGAGAAATGAGGTGCGTTTTAGAAACCTTTCCCGATCACACGGTGTACCATCTTCTGGGTTTCTCATGCCTGTTTTCGACGTAGGAAGATGCCCTTGAACCTGGAGATTTGGGACCCATGGGATGGGTACCATGCAGTATTACTTGAAAGGGTCTGCGTTGGCTCACCCAACCTCACCGAACCTCTCAGCCCCAAGAGTGTCCACCCTTATGTCTCAATCAGCTGTGGGTCTAGATATGGTCAATCCAGGTTGCGTCACAGCCCCTGAACGAATTTTGTAAGAATTTCTCTCTCTTTCACTGTCTTTGTTTCACGGGTTTTGAAAAGTAATTTATTTTTATAATGGGGTTTAGCTGCTTTTCACGGCTGTGTTTATGCCGCTTTACACCCCCTTGACTCAATTACAGAGAGATATCAATACATAGGTTTGAAGATTCTTACTAGTCAGATATATTCTTGTGCGGTGAATAGGGGGTGTTGAGTTCAGTTCACTGAAAAAGGAATAGGTCTTGTCTCTTACATATTGGGTTTATGGAACGGTATCGGAGCTAATTTGAAACCCTTGTTTTATGCATCACCCCACCTCACCTTTCCCGTTCAGCAGCCGTAGTGTGTTTCCTAAACGTGTGACTCTGTTCTGTTTTGTAATTCAGTTCAAGTGTAGCGGTTTTTACATTCCCTCTAGAAGTGATATCTTATGATAAGTGTCTTTTTCTGTGTGACTTATTTCACTTAGAATCGTCGTACCTAAATCCACTCATCGTGCTGCTACTAGCCTTATGACGTTGATTTCATGGCTGAGTGATATTCCATTGTACATGAGGACCCCAACTTCTTTATCCATTTTTCTCTTTCCTAGGATATTTAAGGTGTAATGAAGTGGGGGTTCTTGTCAACAGAGCAGCCCTAAACTTTGGGGTGCCTGTGTCTTGCTGATTTTTAGTTTTCCCAATTTATAAGCCCATGAGTGGAAGTGCCCTATGCTCTCCAAGCTGTGTTTTTTAGATGTTTCAGAACACACCGTACACTTCTCCAGAGTGGCTGTTGGCAATTTACATCCCACCCATCAGCGTAGCAAGGCTCCCATTTCTCCATGGCCGGTCCTGCATTTCTGGTTTGGACACTTTTTTCCGCATGGCCCTTTTGCCCGCTGGGAAGCGAGACTTCTTTGGAGCGCTGATTGGCCTTTCCAGGTTGCTTGGTTGGCCAAAAAGGGCGTATGCGTTTTTTCCTGAATATATTCAGGAAAAAACGCATACGCCCTTTTTGGCCAAGGGCATCATTGTCCACGTTTTGCCGCTTTTCATGTGCTTTCAAGGCGATTCGAATCTACCTCCTGAAATCTGTTTCCTGCAATTCTGCCTTGCTTTCAAAGCCTCTTCGTTGCCTTCCCTTAATATATTTGTGGACGAGATGTATCATTTAAAACTCTGCAGGTTTGTGAATTGCAGTGCCCCTGAGCTCCATTTTTCAACTCGCTTTTTTGGGAGCTGGCCGCAAAAGCGCAGGATTGCTTCAGGCCCTCTTCTGGTTCTGGGGGGCAGGCTGAGCTTGTGCTTAATTCTTCTTCCTGATGGGAAAATAGAGTGACCTGTGCCTGTCCCAACCCCTGGAGCTAGTCTCTCATTGGTTCCCCCTCTTCCCGTTCATCCTCAGGACAAATTGCAACCTGTACGGAACAGGAGGGTAAAGGTGCTGATTCTCCAAGAAGGGAGATGGCTAGTAAATCGGCTGGAATGGCGAACCCGAGCAAAGGAGATGAGAAATGAGGTGCGTTTTAGAAACCTTTCCCGATCACACGGTGTACCATCTTCTGGGTTTCTCATGCCTGTTTTCGACGTAGGAAGATGCCCTTGAACCTGGAGATTTGGGACCCATGGGATGGGTACCATGCAGTATTACTTGAAAGGGTCTGCGTTGGCTCACCCAACCTCACCGAACCTCTCAGCCCCAAGAGTGTCCACCCTTATGTCTCAATCAGCTGTGGGTCTAGATATGGTCAATCCAGGTTGCATCACAGCCCCTGAACGAATTTTGTAAGAATTTCTCTCTCTTTCACTGTCTTTGTTTCACGGGTTTTGAAAAGTAATTTATTTTTATAATGGGGTTTAGCTGCTTTTCACGGCTGTGTTTATGCCGCTTTACACCCCCTTGACTCACTTACAGAGAGATATCAATACATAGGTTTGAAGATTCTTACTAGTCAGATATATTCTTGTGCGGTGAATAGGGGGTGTTGAGTCCAGTTCACTGAAAAAGGAATAGGTCTTGTCTCTTACATATTGGGTTTATGGAACGGTATCGGAGCTAATTTGAAACCCTTGTTTTATGCATCACCCCACCTCACCTTTCCCGTTCAGCAGCCGTAGTGTGTTTCCTAAACGTGTGACTCTGTTCTGTTTTGTAATTCAGTTCAAGTGTAGCGGTTTTTACATTCCCTCTAGAAGTGATATCTTATGATAAGTGTCTTTTTCTGTGTGACTTATTTCACTTAGAATCGTCGTACCTAAATCCACTCATCGTGCTGCTACTAGCCTTATGACGTTGATTTCATGGCTGAGTGATATTCCATTGTACATGAGGACCCCAACTTCTTTATCCATTTTTCTCTTTCCTAGGATATTTAAGGTGTAATGAAGTGGGGGTTCTTGTCAACAGAACAGCCCTAAACTTTGGGGTGCCTGTGTCTTGCTGATTTTTAGTTTTCCCAATTTATACGCCCATGAGTGGAAGTGCCCTATGCTCTCCAAGCTGTGTTTTTTAGATGTTTCAGAACACACCGTACACTTCTCCAGAGTGGCTGTTGGCAATTTACATCCCACCCATCAGCGTAGCAAGGCTCCCATTTCTCCATGGCCGGTCCTGCATTTCTGGTTTGGACACTTTTTTCCGCATGGCCCTTTTGCCCGCTGGGAAGCGAGACTTCTTTGGAGCGCTGATTGGCCTTTCCAGGTTGCTTGGTTGGCCAAAAAGGGCGTATGCGTTTTTTCCTGAATATATTCAGGAAAAAACGCATACGCCCTTTTTGGCCAAGGGCATCCTTGTCCACGTTTTGCCGCTTTTCATGTGCTTTCAAGGCGATTCGAATCTACCTCCTGAAATCTGTTTCCTGCAATTCTGCCTTGCTTTCAAAGCCTCTTCGTTGCCTTCCCTTAATATATTTGTGGACGAGAGGTATCATTTAAAACTCTGCAGGTTTGTGAATTGCAGTGCCCCTGAGCTCCATTTTTCAACTCGCTTTTTTGGGAGCTGGCCGCAAAAGCGCAGGATTGTTTCAGGCCCTCTTCTGGTTCTGGGGGGCAGGCTGAGCTTGTGCTTAATTCTTCTTCCTGATGGGAAAATAGAGTGACCTGTGCCTGTCCCAACACCTAGAGCTAGTCTCTCATTGGTTCCCCCTCTTCCCGTTCATCCTCAGGACAAATTGCAACCTGTACGGAACAGGAGGTTAAAGGTGCTGATTCTCCAAGGAGGGAGATGGCTAGTAAATCGGCTGGTAAGGCGAACCCGAGCATAGGAGATGAGAAATGAGGTGCGTTTTAGAAACCTTTCCCGATCACACGGTGTACCATCTTCTGGGTTTCTCATGCCTGTTTTCGATGAAGGAAGATGCCCTTGAACCTGTAGATTTGGGACCCATGGGATGGGTACCATGCAGTATTACTTGAAAGGGTCTGCGTTGGCTCACCCAACCTCACCGAACCTCTCAGCCGCAAGAGTGTCCACCCTTATGTCTCAATCAGCTGTGGGTCTAGATATGGTCAATCCAGGTTGCATCACAGCCCCTGAACGAATTTTGTAAGAATTTCTCTCTCTTTCACTGTCTTTGTTTCACGGGTTTTGAAAAGTAATTTATTTTTATAATGGGGTTTAGCTGCTTTTCACGGCTGTGTTTATGCCGCTTTACACCCCCTTGACTCACTTACAGAGAGATATCAATACATAGGTTTGAAGATTCTTACTAGTCAGACATATTCTTGTGCGGTGAATAGGGGGTGTTGAGTCCAGTTCACTGAAAAAGGAATAGGTCTTGTCTCTTACATATTGGGTTTATGGAACGGTATCTGAGCTAATTTGAAACCCTTGTTTTATGCATCACCCCACCTCACATTTCCCGTTCAGCAGCCGTAGTGTGTTTCCTAAACGTGTGACTCTGTTCTGTTTTGTAATTCAGTTCAAGTGTAGCGGTTTTTACATTCCTTCTAGAAGTGATATCTTATGATAAGTGTCTTTTTCTGTGTGACTTATATCACTTAGAATCGTCGTACCTAAATCCACTCATCGTGCTGCTACTAGCCTTATGACGTTGATTTCATGGCTGAGTGATATTCCATTGTACATGAGGACCACAACTTCTTTATCCATTTTTCTCTTTCCTAGGATATTTAAGGTGTAATGAAGTGGGGGTTCTTGTCAACAGAGCAGCCCTAAACTTTGGGGTGCCTGTGTCTTGCTGATTTTTAGTTTTCCCAATTTATACGCCCATGAGTGGAAGTGCCCTATGCTCTCCAAGCTGTGTGTTTTAGATGTTTCAGAACACACCGTACACTTCTCCAGAGTGGCTGTTGGCAATTTACATCCCACCCATCAGCGTAGCAAGGCTCCCATTTCTCCATGGCCGGTCCTGCATTTCTGGTTTGGACACTTTTTTCCGCATGGCCCTTTTGCCCGCTGGGAAGCGAGACTTCTTTGGAGCGCTGATTGGCCTTTCCAGGTTGCTTGGTTGGCCAAAAAGGGCGTATGCGTTTTTTCCTGAATATATTCAGGAAAAAACGCATACGCCCTTTTTGGCCAAGGGCATCATTGTCCACGTTTTGCCGCTTTTCATGTGCTTTCAAGGCGATTCGAATCTACCTCCTGAAATCTGTTTCCTGCAATTCTGCCTTGCATTCAAAGCCTCTTCGTTGCCTTCCCTTAATATATTTGTGGACGAGAGGTATCATTTAAAACTCTGCAGGTTTGTGAATTGCAGTGCCCCTGAGCTCCATTTTTCAACTCGCTTTTTTGGGAGCTGCCCGCAAAAGCGCAGGATTGCTTCAGGCCCTCTTCTGGTTCTGGGGGGCAGGCTGAGCTTGTGCTTAATTCTTCTTCCTGATGGGAAAATAGAGTGACCTGTGCCTGTCCCAACACCTAGAGCTAGTCTCTCATTGGTTCCCCCTCTTCCCGTTCATCCTCAGGACAAATTGCAACCTGTACGGAACAGGAGGTTAAAGGTGCTGATTCTCCAAGGAGGGAGATGGCTAGTAAATCGGCTGGTAAGGCGAACCCGAGCATAGGAGATGAGAAATGAGGTGCGTTTTAGAAACCTTTCCCGATCACACGGTGTACCATCTTCTGGGTTTCTCATGCCTGTTTTCGATGTAGGAAGATGCCCTTGAACCTGGAGATTTGGGACCCATGGGATGGGTACCATGCAGTATTACTTGAAAGGGTCTGCGTTGGCTCACCCAACCTCACCGAACCTCTCAGCCGCAAGAGTATCCACCCTTATGTCTCAATCAGCTGTGGGTCTAGATATGGTCAATCCAGGTTGCATAACAGCCCCTGAACGAATTTTGTAAGAATTTCTCTCTCTTTCACTGTCTTTGTTTCACGGGTTTTGAAAAGTGATTTATTTTTATAATGGGGTTTAGCTGCTTTTTACGGCTGTGTTTATGCCGCTTTAAACCCCCTTGACTCACTTACAGAGAGATATCAATACGTAGGTTTGAAGATTCTTACTAGTCAGACATATTCTTGTGCGGTGAATAGGGGGTGTTGAGTCCAGTTCACTGAAAAAGGAATAGGTCTTGTCTCTTACATATTGGGTTTATGGAACGGTATCTGAGCTAATTTGAAACCCTTGTTTTATGCATCACCCCACCTCACCTTTCCCGTTCAGCAGCCGTAGTGTGTTTCCTAAACGTGTGACTCTGTTCTGTTTTGTAATTCAGTTCAAGTGTAGCGGTTTTTACATTCCCTCTAGAAGTGATATCTTATGATAAGTGTCTTTTTCTGTGTGACTTATTTCACTTAGAATCGTCGTACCTAAATCCACTCATCGTGCTGCTACTAGCCTTATGACGTTGATTTCATGGCTGAGTGATATTCCATAGTACATGAGGACCACAACTTCTTTATCCATTTTTCTCTTTCCTAGGATATTTCAGGTGTAATGAAGTGGGGGTTCTTGTCAACAGAGCAGCCCTAAACTTTGGGGTGCCTGTGTCTTGCTGATTTTTAGTTTTCCCAATTTATACGCCCATGAGTGGAAGTGCCCTATGCTCTCCAAGCTGTGTTTTTTAGATGTTTCAGAACACACCGTACACTTCTCCAGAGTGGCTGTTGGCAATTTACATCCCACCCATCAGCTTAGCAAGGCTCCCATTTCCCCATGGCCGGTCCTGCATTTCTGGTTTGGACACTATTTTCCGCATGGCCCTTTTGCCCGCTGGGAAGCGAGACTTCTTTGGAGCGCTGATTGGCCTTTCCAGGTTGCTTGGTTGGCCAAAAAGGGCGTATGCGTTTTTTCCTGAATATATTCAGGAAAAAACGCATACGCCCTTTTTGGCCAAGGGCATCATTGTCCACGTTTTGCCGCTTTTCATGTGCTTTCAAGGCGATTCGAATCTACCTCCTGAAATCTGTTTCCTGCAATTCTGCCTTGCTTTCAAAGCCTCTTCGTTGCCTTCCCTTAATATATTTGTGGACGAGAGGTATCATTTAAAACTCTGCAGGTTTGTGAATTGCAGTGCCCCTGAGCTCCATTTTTCAACTCGCTTTTTTGGGAGCTGGCCGCAAAAGTGCAGGATTGCTTCAGGCCCTCTTCTGGTTCTGGGGGGCAGGCTGAGCTTGTGCTTAATTCTTCTTCCTGATGGGAAAATAGAGTGACCTGTGCCTGTCCCAACACCTAAAGCTAGTCTCTCATTGGTTCCCCCTCTTCCCGTTCATCCTCAGGACAAATTGCAACCTGTACGGAACAGGAGGTTAAAGGTGCTGATTCTCCAAGGAGGGAGATGGCTAGTAAATCGGCTGGAATGGCGAACCCGAGCAAAAGAGATGAGAAATGAGGTGCGTTTTAGAAACCTTTCCCGATCACACGGTGTACCATCTTCTGGGTTTCTCATGCCTGTTTTCGACGTAGGAAGATGCCCTTGAACCTGGAGATTTGGGACCCATGGGATGGGTACCATGCAGTATTACTTGAAAGGGTCTGCGTTGGCTCACCCAACCTCACCGAACCTCTCAGCCGCAAGAGTGTCCACCCTTATGTCTCAATCAGCTGTGGGTCTAGATATGGTCAATCCAGGATGCATCACAGCCCCTGAACGAATTTTGTAAGAATTTCTCTCTCTTTCACTGTCTTTGTTTCACGGGTTTTGAAAAGTAATTTATTTTTATAATGGGGTTTAGCTGCTTTTCACGGCTGTGTTTATGCCGCTTTACACCCCCTTGACTCACTTACATAGAGATATCAAAACATAGGTTTGAAGATTCTTACTAGTCAGATATATTCTTGTGCGGTGAATAGGGGGTGTTGAGTCCAGTTCACTGAAAAAGGAATAGGTCTTGTCTCTTACATATTGGGTTTATGGAACGGTATCTGAGCTAATTTGAAACCCTTGTTTTATGCATCACCCCACCTCACCTTTCCCGTTCAGCAGCCGTAGTGTGTTTCCTAAACGTGTGACTCTGTTCTGTTTTGTAATTCAGTTCAAGTGTAGCGGTTTTTACATTCCCTCTAGAAGTGATATCTTATGATAAGTGTCTTTTTCTGTGTGACTTATTTCACTTAGAATCGTCGTACCTAAATCCACTCATCGTGCTGCTACTAGCCTTATGACGTGGATTTCATGGCTGAATGATATTCCATTGTACATGAGGACCACAACTTCTTTATCCATTTTTCTCTTTCCTAGGATATTTAAGGTGTAATGAAGTGGGGGTTCTTGTCAACAGAGCAGCCCTAAACTTTGGGGTGCCTGTGTCTTGCTGATTTTTAGTTTTCCCAATTTATACGCCCATGAGTGGAAGTGCCCTATGCTCTCCAAGCTGTGTTTTTTAGATGTTTCAGAACACACCGTACACTTCTCCAGAGTGGCTGTTGGCAATTTACATCCCACCCATCAGCGTAGCAAGGCTCCCATTTCTCCATGGCCGGTCCTGCATTTCTGGTTTGGACACTTTTTTCCGCATGGCCCTTTTGCCCGCTGGGAAGCGAGACTTCTTTGGAGCGCTGATTGGCCTTTCCAGGTTGCTTGGTTGGCCAAAAAGGGCGTATGCGTTTTTTCCTGAATATATTCAGGAAAAAACGCATACGCCCTTTTTGGCCAAGGGCATCATTGTCCACGTTTTGCCGCTTTTCATGTGCTTTCAAGGCGATTCGAATCTACCTCCTGAAATCTGTTTCCTGCAATTCTGCCTTGCTTTCAAAGCCTCTTCGTTGCCTTCCCTTAATATATTTGTGGACGAGAGGTATCATTTAAAACTCTGCAGGTTTGTGAATTGCAGTGCCCCTGAGCTCCATTTTTCAACTCGCTTTTTTGGGAGCTGGCCGCAAAAGCGCAGGATTGCTTCAGGCCCTCTTCTGGTTCTGGGGGGCAGGCTGAGCTTGTGCTTAATTCTTCTTCCTGATGGGAAAATAGAGTGACCTGTGCCTGTCCCAACACCTAGAGCTAGTCTCTCATTGGTTCCCCCTCTTCCCGTTCATCCTCAGGACAAATTGCAACCTGTACGGAACAGGAGGTTAAAGGTGCTGATTCTCCAAGGAGGGAGATGGCTAGTAAATCGGCTGGAATGGCGAACCCGAGCAAAGGAGATGAGAAATGAGGTGCGTTTTAGAAACCTTTCCCGATCACACGGTGTACCATCTTCTGGGTTTCTCATGCCTGTTTTCGATGTAGGAAGATGCCCTTGAACCTGGAGATTTGGGACCCATGGGATGGGTACCATGCAGTATTACTTGAAAGGGTCTGCGTTGGCTCACCCAACCTCACCGAACCTCTCAGCCCTAAGAGTGTCCACCCTTATGTCTCAATCAGCTGTGGGTCTAGATATGGTCAATCCAGGTTGCATCACAGCCCCTGAACGAATTTTGTAAGAATTTCTCTCTCTTTCACTGTCTTTGTTTCACGGGTTTTGAAAAGTAATTTATTTTTATAATGGGGTTTAGCTGCTTTTCACGGCTGTGTATATGCCGCTTTACACCCCCTTGACTCACTTACAGAGAGATATCAATACATAGGTTTGAAGATTCTTACTAGTCAGATATATTCTTGTGCGGTGAATAGGGGGTGTTGAGTCCAGTTCACTGAAAAAGGAATAGGTCTTGTCTCTTACATATTGGGTTTATGGAACGGTATCTGAGCTAATTTGAAACCCTTGTTTTATGCATCACCCCACCTCACCTTTCCCGTTCAGCAGCCATAGTGTGTTTCCTAAACGTGTGACTCTGTTCTGTTTTGCAATTCAGTTCAAGTGTAGCGGTTTTTACATTCCCTCTATAAGTGATATCTTAGGATAAGTGTCTTTTTCTGTGTGCCTTATTTCACTTAGAATCGTCGTACCTAAATCCACTCATCGTGCTGCTACTAGCCTTATGACGTTGATTTCATGGCTGAGTGATATTCCATTGTACATGAGGACCCCAACTTCTATATCCATTTTTCTCTTTCCTAGGATATTTAAGGTGTAATGAAGTGGGGGTTCTTGTCAACAGAGCAGCCCTAAACTTTGGGGTGCCTGTGTCTTGCTGATTTTTAGTTTTCCCAATTTATACGCCCATGAGTGGAAGTGCCCTATGCTCTCCAAGCCGTGTTTTTTAGATGTTTCAGAACACACCGTACACTTCTCCAGCGTGGCTGTTGGCAATTTACATCCCACCCATCAGCGTAGCAAGGCTCCCATTTCTCCATGGCCGGTCCTGCATTTCTGGTTTGGACACTTTTTTCCGCATGGCCCTTTTGCCCGCTGGGAAGCGAGACTTCTTTGGAGCGCTGATTGGCCTTTCCAGGTTGCTTGGTTGGCCAAAAAGGGCGTATGCGTTTTTTCCTGAATATATTCAGGAAAAAACGCATACGCCCTTTTTGGCCAAGGGCATCATTGTCCACGTTTTGCCGCTTTTCATGTGCTTTCAAGGCGATTCGAATCTACCTCCTGAAATCTGTTTCCTGCAATTCTGCCTTGCTTTCAAAGCCTCTTCGTTGCCTTCCCTTAATATATTTGTGGACGAGAGGTATCATTTAAAACTCTGCAGGTTTGTGAATTGCAGTGCCCCTGAGCTCCATTTTTCAACTCGCTTTTTTGGGAGCTGGCCGCAAAAGCGCAGGATTGCTTCAGGCCCTCTTCTGGTTCTGGGGGGCAGGCTGAGCTTGTGCTTAATTCTTCTTCCTGATGGGAAAATAGAGTGACCTGTGCCTGTCCCAACCCCTGGAGCTAGTCTCTCATTGGTTCCCCCTCTTCCCGTTCATCCTCAGGACAAATTGCAACCTGTACGGAACAGGAGGGTAAAGGTGCTGATTCTCCAAGGAGGGAGATGGCTAGTAAATCGGCTGGAATGGCGAACCCGAGCAAAGGAGATGAGAAATGAGGTGCGTTTTAGAAACCTTTCCCGATCACACGGTGTACCATCTTCTGGGTTTCTCATGCCTGTTTTCGACGTAGGAAGATGCCCTTGAACCTGGAGATTTGGGACCCATGGGATGGGTACCATGCAGTATTACTTGAAAGGGTCTGCGTTGGCTCACCCAACCTCACCGAACCTCTCAGCCCCAAGAGTGTCCACCCTTATGTCTCAATCAGCTGTGGGTCTAGATATGGTCAATCCAGGTTGCATCACAGCCCCTGAACGAATTTTGTAAGAATTTCTCTCTCTTTCACTGTCTTTGTTTCACGGGTTTTGAAAAGTAATTTATTTTTATAATGGGGTTTAGCTGCTTTTCACGGCTGTGTATATGCCGCTTTACACCCCCTTGACTCACTTACAGAGAGATATCAATACATAGGTTTGAAGATTCTTACTAGTCAGATATATTCTTGTGCGGTGAATAGGGGGTGTTGAGTCCAGTTCACTGAAAAAGGAATAGGTCTTGTCTCTTACATATTGGGTTTATGGAACGGTATCTGAGCTAATTTGAAACCCTTGTTTTATGCATCACCCCACCTCACCTTTCCCGTTCAGCAGCCATAGTGTGTTTCCTAAACGTGTGACTCTGTTCTGTTTTGCAATTCAGTTCAAGTGTAGCGGTTTTTACATTCCCTCTATAAGTGATATCTTAGGATAAGTGTCTTTTTCTGTGTGCCTTATTTCACTTAGAATCGTCGTACCTAAATCCACTCATCGTGCTGCTACTAGCCTTATGACGTTGATTTCATGGCTGAGTGATATTCCATTGTACATGAGGACCCCAACTTCTTTATCCATTTTTCTCTTTCCTAGGATATTTAAGGTGTAATGAAGTGGGGGTTCTTGTCAACAGAGCAGCCCTAAACTTTGGGGTGCCTGTGTCTTGCTGATTTTTAGTTTTCCCAATTTATACGCCCATGAGTGGAAGTGCCCTATGCTCTCCAAGCTGTGTTTTTTAGATGTTTCAGAACACACCGTACACTTCTCCAGCGTGGCTGTTGGCAATTTACATCCCACCCATCAGCGTAGCAAGGCTCCCATTTCTCCATGGCCGGTCCTGCATTTCTGGTTTGGACACTTTTTTCCGCATGGCCCTTTTGCCCGCTGGGAAGCGAGACTTCTTTGGAGCGCTGATTGGCCTTTCCAGGTTGCTTGGTTGGCCAAAAAGGGCGTATGCGTTTTTTCCTGAATATATTCAGGAAAAAACGCATACGCCCTTTTTGGCCAAGGGCATCATTGTCCACGTTTTGCCGCTTTTCATGTGCTTTCAAGGCGATTCGAATCTACCTCCTGAAATCTGTTTCCTGCAATTCTGCCTTGCTTTCAAAGCCTCTTCGTTGCCTTCCCTTAATATATTTGTGGACGAGAGGTATCATTTAAAACTCTGCAGGTTTGTGAATTGCAGTGCCCCTGAGCTCCATTTTTCAACTCGCTTTTTTGGGAGCTGGCCGCAAAAGCGCAGGATTGCTTCAGGCCCTCTTCTGGTTCTGGGGGGCAGGCTGAGCTTGTGCTTAATTCTTCTTCCTGATGGGAAAATAGAGTGACCTGTGCCTGTCCCAACCCCTGGAGCTAGTCTCTCATTGGTTCCCCCTCTTCCCGTTCATCCTCAGGACAAATTGCAACCTGTACGGAACAGGAGGGTAAAGGTGCTGATTCTCCAAGGAGGGAGATGGCTAGTAAATCGGCTGGAATGGCGAACCCGAGCAAAGGAGATGAGAAATGAGGTGCGTTTTAGAAACCTTTCCCGATCACACGGTGTACCATCTTCTGGGTTTCTCATGCCTGTTTTCGACGTAGGAAGATGCCCTTGAACCTGGAGATTTGGGACCCATGGGATGGGTACCATGCAGTATTACTTGAAAGGGTCTGCGTTGGCTCACCCAACCTCACCGAACCTCTCAGCCCCAAGAGTGTCCACCCTTATGTCTCAATCAGCTGTGGGTCTAGATATGGTCAATCCAGGTTGCATCACAGCCCCTGAACGAATTTTGTAAGAATTTCTCTCTCTTTCACTGTCTTTGTTTCACGGGTTTTGAAAAGTAATTTATTTTTATAATGGGGTTTAGCTGCTTTTCACAGCTGTGTTTATGCCGCTTTACACCCCCTTGACTCACTTACAGAGAGATATCAATACATAGGTTTGAAGATTCTTACTAGTCAGATATATTCTTGTGCGGTGAATAGGGGGTGTTGAGTCCACTTTACTGAAAAAGGATTAGGTCTTGTCTCTTACATATTGGGTTTATGGAACGGTATCGGAGCTAATTTGAAACCCTTGTTTTATGCATCACCCCACCTCACCTTTCCCGTTCAGCAGCCGTAGTGTGTTTCCTAAACGTGTTACTCTGTTCTGTTTTGTAATTCAGTTCAAGTGTAGCGGTTTTTACATTCCCTCTAGAAGTGATATCTTATGATAAGTGTCTTTTTCTGTGTGACTTATTTCACTTAGAATCGTCGTACCTAAATCCACTCATCGTGCTGCTACTAGCCTTATGACGTTGATTTCATGGCTGAGTGATATTCCATTGTACATGAGGACCCCAACTTCTTTATCCATTTTTCTCTTTCCTAGGATATTTAAGGTGTAATGAAGTGGGGGTTCTTGTCAACAGAGCAGCCCTAAACTTTGGGGTGCCTGTGTCTTGCTGATTTTTAGTTTTCCCAATTTATACGCCCATGAGTGGAAGTGCCCTATGCTCTCCAAGCTGTGTTTTTTAGATGTTTCAGAACACACCGTACACTTCTCCAGAGTGGCTGTTGGCAATTTACATCCCACCCATCAGCGTAGCAAGGCTCCCATTTCTCCATGGCCGGTCCTGCATTTCTGGTTTGGACACTTTTTTCCGCATGGCCCTTTTGCCCGCTGGGAAGCGAGACTTCTTTGGAGCGCTGATTGGCCTTTCCAGGTTGCTTGGTTGGCCAAAAAGGGCGTATGCGTTTTTTCCTGAATATGTTCAGGAAAAAACGCATACGCCCTTTTTGGCCAAGGGCATCATTGTCCACGTTTTGCCGCTTTTCATGTGCTTTCAAGGCGATTCGAATCTACCTCCTGAAATCTGTTTCCTGCAATTCTGCCTTGCTTTCAAAGCCTCTTCGTTGCCTTCCCTTAATATATTTGTGGACGAGAGGTATCATTTAAAACTCTGCAGGTTTGTGAATTGCAGTGCCCCTGAGCTCCATTTTTCAACTCGCTTTTTTGGGAGCTGGCCGCAAAAGCGCAGGATTGCTTCAGGCCCTCTTCTGGTTCTGGGGGGCAGGCTGAGCTTGTGCTTAATTCTTCTCCCTGATGGGAAAATAGAGTGACCTGTGCCTGTCCCAACCCCTGGAGCTAGTCTCTCATTGGTTCCCCCTCTTCCCGTTCATCCTCAGGACAAATTGCAACCTGTACGGAACAGGAGGGTAAAGGTGCTGATTCTCCAAGGAGGGAGATGGCTAGTAAATCGGCTGGAATGGCGAACCCGAGCAAAGGAGATGAGAAATGAGGTGCGTTTTAGAAACCTTTCCCGATCACACGGTGTACCATCTTCTGGGTTTCTCATGCCTGTTTTCGACGTAGGAAGATGCCCTTGAACCTGGAGATTTGGGACCCATGGGATGGGTACCATGCAGTATTACTTGAAAGGGTCTGCGTTGGCTCACCCAACCTCACCGAACCTCTCAGCCCCAAGAGTGTCCACCTTTATGTCTCAATCAGCTGTGGGTCTAGATATGGTCAATCCAGGTTGCATCACAGCCCCTGAACGAATTTTGTAAGAATTTCTCTCTCTTTCACTGTCTTTGTTTCACGGGTTTTGAAAAGTAATTTATTTTTATAATGGGGTTTAGCTGCTTTTCACGGCTGTGTTTATGCCGCTTTACACCCCCTTGACTCACTTACAGAGAGATATCAATACATAGGTTTGAAGATTCTTACTAGTCAGATATATTCTTGTGCGGTGAATAGGGGGTGTTGAGTCCAGTTCACTGAAAAAGGAATAGGTCTTGTCTCTTACATATTGGGTTTATGGAACGGTATCGGAGCTAATTTGAAACCCTTGTTTTATGCATCACCCCACCTCACCTTTCCCGTTCAGCAGCCGTAGTGTGTTTCCTAAACGTGTGACTCTGTTCTGTTTTGTAATTCAGTTCAAGTGTAGCGGTTTTTACATTCCCTCTAGAAGTGATATCTTATGATAAGTGTCTTTTTCTGTGTGACTTATTTCACTTAGAATCGTCGTACCTAAATCCACTCATCGTGCTGCTACTAGCCTTATGACGTTGATTTCATGGCTGAGTGATATTCCATTGTACATGAGGACCCCAACTTCTTTATCCATTTTTCTCTTTCCTAGGATATTTAAGGTGTAATGAAGTGGGGGTTCTTGTCAACAGAGCAGCCCTAAACTTTGGGGTGCCTGTGTCTTGCTGATTTTTAGTTTTCCCAATTTATACGCCCATGAGTGGAAGTGCCCTATGCTCTCCAAGCTGTGTTTTTTAGATGTTTCAGAACACACCGTACACTTCTCCAGAGTGGCTGTTGGCAATTTACATCCCACCCATCAGCGTAGCAAGGCTCCCATTTCTCCATGGCCGGTCCTGCATTTCTGGTTTGGACACTTTTTTCCGCATGGCCCTTTTGCCCGCTGGGAAGCGAGACTTCTTTGGAGCGCTGATTGGCCTTTCCAGGTTGCTTGGTTGGCCAAAAAGGGCGTATGCGTTTTTTCCTGAATATATTCAGGAAAAAACGCATACGCCCTTTTTGGCCAAGGGCATCATTGTCCACGTTTTGCCGCTTTTCATGTGCTTTCAAGGCGATTCGAATCTACCTCCTGAAATCTGTTTCCTGCAATTCTGCCTTGCTTTCAAAGCCTCTTCGTTGCCTTCCCTTAATATATTTGTGGACGAGAGGTATCATTTAAAACTCTGCAGGTTTGTGAATTGCAGTGCCCCTGAGCTCCATTTTTCAACTCGCTTTTTTGGGAGCTGGCCGCAAAAGCGCAGGATTGCTTCAGGCCCTCTTCTGGTTCTGGGGTCAGGCTGAGCTTGTGCTTAATTCTTCTTCCTGATGGGAAAATAGAGTGACCTGTGCCTGTCCCAACCCCTGGAGCTAGTCTCTCATTGGTTCCCCCTCTTCCCGTTCATCCTTAGGACAAATTGCAACCTGTACGGAACAGGAGTGTAAAGGTGCTGATTCTCCAAGGAGGGAGATGGCTAGTAAATCGGCTGGAATGGCGAACCCGAGCAAAGGAGATGAGAAATGAGGTGCGTTTTAGAAACCTTTCCCGATCACACGGTGTACCATCTTCTGGGTTTCTCATGCCTGTTTTCGACGTAGGAAGATGCCCTTGAACCTGGAGATTTGGGACCCATGGGATGGGTACCATGCAGTATTACTTGAAAGGGTCTGCGTTGGCTCACCCAACCTCACCGAACCTCTCAGCCCCAAGAGTGTCCACCCTTATGTCTCAATCAGCTGTGGGTCTAGATATGGTCAATCCAGGTTGCATCACAGCCCCTGAACGAATTTTGTAAGAATTTCTCTCTCTTTCACTGTCTTTGTTTCACGGGTTTTGAAAAGTAATTTATTTTTATAATGGGGTTTAGCTGCTTTTCACGGCTGTGTTTATGCCGCTTTACACCCCCTTGACTCACTTACAGAGAGATATCAATACATAGGTTTGAAGATTCTTACTAGTCAGATATATTCTTGTGCGGTGAATAGGGGGTGTTGAGTCCAGTTCACTGAAAAAGGAATAGGTCTTGTCTCTTACATATTGGGTTTATGGAACGGTATCTGAGCTAATTTGAAACCCTTGTTTTATGCATCACCCCACCTCACCTTTCCCGTTCAGCAGCCGTAGTGTGTTTCCTAAACGTGTGACTCTGTTCTGTTTTGTAATTCAGTTCAAGTGTAGCGGTTTTTACATTCCCTCTAGAAGTGATATCTTATGATAAGTGTCTTTTTCTGTGTGACTTATTTCACTTAGAATCGTCGTACCTAAATCCACTCATCGTGCTGCTACTAGCCTTATGACGTTGATTTCATGGCTGAGTGATATTCCATTGTACATGAGGACCCCAACTTCTTTATCCATTTTTCTCTTTCCTAGGATATTTAAGGTGTAATGAAGTGGGGGTTCTTGTCAACAGAGCAGCCCTAAACTTTGGGGTGCCTGTGTCTTGCTGATTTTTAGTTTTCCCAATTTATACGCCCATGAGTGGAAGTGCCCTATGCTCTCCAAGCTGTGTTTTTTAGATGTTTCAGAACACACCGTACACTTCTCCAGAGTGGCTGTTGGCAATTTACATCCCACCCATCAGCGTAGCAAGGCTCCCATTTCTCCATGGCCGGTCCTGCATTTCTGGTTTGGACACTTTTTTCCGCATGGCCCTTTTGCCCGCTGGGAAGCGAGACTTCTTTGGAGCGCTGATTGGCCTTTCCAGGTTGCTTGGTTGGCCAAAAAGGGCGTATGCGTTTTTTCCTGAATATATTCAGGAAAAAACGCATACGCCCTTTTTGGCCAAGGGCATCATTGTCCACGTTTTGCCGCTTTTCATGTGCTTTCAAGGCGATTCGAATCTACCTCCTGAAATCTGTTTCCTGCAATTCTGCCTTGCTTTCAAAGCCTCTTCGTTGCCTTCCCTTAATATATTTGTGGACGAGAGGTATCATTTAAAACTCTGCAGGTTTGTGAATTGCAGTGCCCCTGAGCTGCATTTTTCAACTCGCTTTTTTGGGAGCTGGCCGCAAAAGCGCAGGATTGCTTCAGGCCCTCTTCTGGTTCTGGGGGGCAGGCTGAGCTTGTGCTTAATTCTTCTTCCTGATGGGAAAATAGAGTGACCTGTGCCTGTCCCAACCCCTGGAGCTAGTCTCTCATTGGTTCCCCCTCTTCCCGTTCATCCTCAGGACAAATTGCAACCTGTACGGAACAGGAGGGTAAAGGTGCTGATTCTCCAAGGAGGGAGATGGCTAGTAAATCGGCTGGAATGGCGAACCCGAGCAAAGGAGATGAGAAATGAGGTGCGTTTTAGAAACCTTTCCCGATCACACGGTGTACCATCTTCTGGGTTTCTCATGCCTGTTTTCGACGTAGGAAGATGCCCTTGAACCTGGAGATTTGGGACCCATGGGATGGGTACCATGCAGTATTACTTGAAAGGGTCTGCGTTGGCTCACCCAACCTCACCGAAACTCTCAGCCCCAAGAGTGTCCACCCTTATGTCTCAATCAGCTGTGGGTCTAGATATGGTCAATCCAGGTTGCATCACAGCCCCTGAACGAATTTTGTAAGAATTTCTCTCTCTTTCACTGTCTTTGTTTCACGGGTTTTGAAAAGTAATTTATTTTTATAATGGGGTTTAGCTGCTTTTCACGGCTGTGTTTATGCCGCTTTACACCCCCTTGACTCACTTACAGAGAGATATCAATACATAGGTTTGCAGATTCTTACTAGTCAGATATATTCTTGTGCTGTGAATAGGGGGTGTTGAGTCCAGTTCACTGAAAAAGGAATAGGTCTTGTCTCTTACATATTGGGTTTATGGAACGGTATCGGAGCTAATTTGAAACCCTTGTTTTATGCATCACCCCACCTCACCTTTCCCGTTCAGCAGCCGTAGTGTGTTTCCTAAACGTGTGACTCTGTTCTGTTTTGTAATTCAGTTCAAGTGTAGCGGTTTTTACATTCCCTCTAGAAGTGATATCTTATGATAAGTGTCTTTTTCTGTGTGACTTATTTCACTTAGAATCGTCGTACCTAAATCCACTCATCGTGCTGCTACTAGCCTTATGACGTTGATTTCATGGCTGAGTGATATTCCATTGTACATGAGGACCCCAACTTCTTTATCCATTTTTCTCTTTCCTAGGATATTTAAGGTGTAATGAAGTGGGGGTTCTTGTCAACAGAGCAGCCCTAAACTTTGGGGTGCCTGTGTCTTGCTGATTTTTAGTTTTCCCAATTTATACGCCCATGAGTGGAAGTGCCCTATGCTCTCCAAGCTGTGTTTTTTAGATGTTTCAGAACACACCGTACACTTCTCCAGAGTGGCTGTGGGCAATTTACATCCCACCCATCAGCGAAGCAAGGCTCCCATTTCTCCATGGCCGGTCCTGCATTTCTGGTTTGGACACTTTTTTCCGCATGGCCCTTTTGCCCGCTGGGAAGCGAGACTTCTTTGGAGCGCTGATTGGCCTTTCCAGGTTGCTTGGTTGGCCAAAAAGGGCGTATGCGTTTTTTCCTGAATATATTCAGGAAAAAACGCATACGCCCTTTTTGGCCAAGGGCATCATTGTCCACGTTTTGCCGCTTTTCATGTGCTTTCAAGGCGATTCGAATCTACCTCCTGAAATCTGTTTCCTGCAATTCTGCCTTGCTTTTAAAGCCTCTTCGTTGCCTTCCCTTAATATATTTGTGGACGAGACGTATCATTTAAAACTCTGCAGGTTTGTGAATTGCAGTGCCCCTGAGCTCCATTTTTCAACTCGCTTTTTTGGGAGCTGGCCGCAAAAGCGCAGGATTGCTTCAGGCCCTCTTCTGGTTCTGGGGGGCAGGCTGAGCTTGTGCTTAATTCTTCTTCCTGATGGGAAAATAGAGTGACCTGTGCCTGTCCCAACCCCTGGAGCTAGTCTCTCATTGGTTCCCCCTCTTCCCGTTCATCCTCAGGACAAATTGCAACCTGTACGGAACAGGAGGGTAAAGGTGCTGATTCTCCAAGGAGGGAGATGGCTAGTAAATCGGCTGGAATGGCGAACCCGAGCAAAGGAGATGAGAAATGAGGTGCGTTTTAGAAACCTTTCCCGATCACACGGTGTACCATCTTCTGGGTTTCTCATGCCTGTTTTCGACGTAGGAAGATGCCCTTGAACCTGGAGATTTGGGACCCATGGGATGGGTACCATGCAGTATTACTTGAAAGGGTCTGCGTTGGCTCACCCAACCTCACCGATCCTCTCAGCCCCAAGAGTGTCCACCCTTATGTCTCAATCAGCTGTGGGTCTAGATATGGTCAATCCAGGTTGCATCACAGCCCCTGAACGAATTTTGTAAGAATTTCTCTCTCTTTCACTGTCTTTGTTTCACGGGTTTTGAAAAGTAATTTATTTTTATAATGGGGTTTAGCTGCTTTTCACGGCTGTGTTTATGCCGCTTTACACCCCCTTAACTCACTTACAGAGAGATATCAATACATAGGTTTGAAGATTCTTACTAGTCAGATATATTCTTGTGCGGTGAATAGGGGGTGTTGAGTCCAGTTCACTGAAAAATGAATAGGTCTTGTCTCTTACATATGGGGTTTATGGAACGGTATCTGAGCTAATTTGAAACCCTTGTTTTATGCATCACCCCACCTCACCTTTCCCGTTCAGCAGCCGTAGTGTGTTTCCTAAACGTGTGACTCTGTTCTGTTTTGTAATTCAGTTCAAGTGTAGCGGTTTTTACATTCCCTCTAGAAGTGATATCTTATGATAAGTGTCTTTTTCTGTGTGACTTATTTCACTTAGAATCGTCGTACCTAAATCCACTCATCGTGCTGCTACTAGCCTTATGACGTTGATTTCATGGCTGAGTGATATTCCATTGTACATGAGGACCCCAACTTCTTTATCCATTTTTCTCTTTCCTAGGATATTTAAGGTGTAATGAAGTGGGGATTCTTGCCAACAGAGCAGCCCTAAACTTTGGGGTGCCTGTGTCTTGCTGATTTTTAGTTTTCCCAATTTATACGCCCATGAGTGGAAGTGCCCTATGCTCTCCAAGCTGTGTTTTTTAGATGTTTCAGAACACACCGTACACTTCTCCAGAGTGGCTGTTGGTAATTTACATCTCACCCATCAGCGTAGCAAGGCTCCCATTTCTCCATGGCCAGTCCTGCATTTCTGGTTTGGACACTTTTTTCCGCATGGCCCTTTTGCCCGCTGGGAAGCGAGACTTCTTTGGAGCGCTGATTGGCCTTTCCAGGTTGCTTGGTTGGCCAAAAAGGGCGTATGCGTTTTTTCCTGAATATATTCAGGAAAAAATGCATACGCCCTTTTTGGCCAAGGGCATCATTGTCCACGTTTTGCCGCTTTTCATGTGCTTTCAAGGCGATTCGAATCTACCTCCTGAAATCTGTTTCCTGCAATTCTGCCTTGCTTTCAAAGCCTCTTCGTAGCCTTCCCCTTAATATATTTGTGGACGAGAGGTATCATTTAAAACTCTGCAGGTTTGTGAATTGCAGTGCCCCTGAGCTCCATTTTTCAACTCGCTTTTTTGGGAGCTGGCCGCAAAAGCGCAGGATTGCTTCAGGCCCTCTTCTGGTTCTGGGGGGCAGGCTGAGCTTGTGCTTAATTCTTCTTCCTGATGGGAAAATAGAGTGACCTGTGCCTGTCCCAACCCCTGGAGCTAGTCTCTCATTGGTTCCCCCTCTTCCCGTTCATCCTCAGGACAAATTGCAACCTGTACGGAACAGGAGGGTAAAGGTGCTGATTCTCCAAGGAGGGAGATGGCTAGTAAATCGGCTGGAATGGCGAACCCGAGCAAAGGAGATGAGAAATGAGGTGCGTTTTAGAAACCTTTCCCGATCACACGGTGTACCATCTTCTGGGTTTCTCATGCCTGTTTTCGACGTAGGAAGATGCCCTTGAACCTGGAGATTTGGGACCCATGGGATGGGTACCATGCAGTATTACTTGAAAGGGTCTGCGTTGGCTCACCCAACCTCACCGAACCTCTCAGCCCCAAGAGTGTCCACCCTTATGTCTCAATCAGCTGTGGGTCTAGATATGGTCAATCCAGGTTGCATCACAGCCCCTGAACGAATTTTGTAAGAATTTCTCTCTCTTTCACTGTCTTTGTTTCACGGGTTTTGAAAAGTAATTTATTTTTATAATGGGGTTTAGCTGCTTTTCACGGCTGTGTTTATGCCGCTTTACACCCCCTTGACTCACTTACAGAGAGATATCAATACATAGGTTTGAAGATTCTTACTAGTCAGATATATTCTTGTGCGGTGAATAGGGGGTGTTGAGTCCAGTTCACTGAAAAAGGAATAGGTCTTGTCTCTTACATATTGGGTTTATGGAACGGTATCTGAGCTAATTTGAAACCCTTGTTTTATGCATCACCCCACCTCACCTTTCCCGTTCAGCAGCCATAGTGTGTTTCCTAAACGTGTGACTCTGTTCTGTTTTGTAATTCAGTTCAAGTGTAGCAGTTTTTACATTCCCTCTAGAAGTGATATCTTATGATAAGTGTCTTTTTCTGTGTGACTTATTTCACTTAGAATCGTCGTACCTAAATCCACTCATCGTGCTGCTACTAGCCTTATGACGTTGATTTCATGGCTGAGTGATATTCCATTGTACATGAGGACCCCAACTTCTTTATCCATTTTTCTCTTTCCTAGGATATTTAAGGTGTAATGAAGTGGGGGTTCTTGTCAACAGAGCAGCCCTAAACTTTGGGGTGCCTGTGTCTTGCTGATTTTTAGTTTTCCCAATTTATACGCCCATGAGTGGAAGTGCCCTATGCTCTCCAAGCTGTGTTTTTTAGATGTTTCAGGACACACCGTACACTTCTCCAGCGTGGCTGTTGGCAATTTACATCCCACCCATCAGCGTAGCAAGGCTCCCATTTCTCCATGGCCGGTCCTGCATTTCTGGTTTGGACACTTTTTTCCGCATGGCCCTTTTGCCCGCTGGGAAGCGAGACTTCTTTGGAGCGCTGATTGACCTTTCCAGGTTGCTTGGTTGGCCAAAAAGGGCGTATGCGTTTTTTCCTGAATATATTCAGGAAAAAACGCATACGCCCTTTTTGGCCAAGGGCATCATTGTCCACGTTTTGCCGCTTTTCATGTGCTTTCAAGGCGATTCGAATCTACCTCCTGAAATCTGTTTCCTGCAATTCTGCCTTGCTTTCAAAGCCTCTTCGTTGCCTTCCCTTAATATATTTGTGGACGAGAGGTATCATTTAAAACTCTGCAGGTTTGTGAATTGCAGTGCCCCTGAGCTCCATTTTTCAACTCGCTTTTTTGGGAGCTGGCCGCAAAAGCGCAGGATTGCTTCAGGCCCTCTTCTGGTTCTGGGGGGCAGGCTGAGCTTGTGCTTAATTCTTCTTCCTGATGGGAAAATAGAGTGACCTGTGCCTGTCCCAACACCTAGAGCTAGTCTCTCATTGGTTCCCCCTCTTCCTGTTCATCCTCAGGACAAATTGCAACCTGTACGGAACAGGAGGTTAAAGGTGCTGATTCTCCAAGGAGGGAGATGGCTAGTAAATCGGCTGGTAAGGCGAACCCGAGCATAGGAGATGAGAAATGAGGTGCGTTTTAGAAACCTTTCCCGATCACACGGTGTACCATCTTCTGGGTTTCTCATGCCTGTTTTCGATGTAGGAAGATGCCCTTGAACCTGGAGATTTGGGACCCATGGGATGGGTACCATGCAGTATTACTTGAAAGGGTCTGCGTTGGCTCACCCAACCTCACCGAACCTCTCAGCCGCAAGAGTATCCAGCCTTATGTCTCAATCAGCTGTGCGTCTAGATATGGTCAATCCAGGTTGCATCACAGCCCCTGAACGAATTTTGTAAGAATTTCTCTCTCTTTCACTGTCTTTGTTTCACGGGTTTTGAAAAGTCATTTATTTTTATAATGGGGTTTAGCTGCTTTTCACGGCTGTGTTTATGCCGCTTTACACCCCCTTGACTCACTTACAGAGAGATATCAATACATAGGTTTGAAGATTCTTTCTAGTCAGATATATTCTTGTGCGGTGAATAGGGGGTGTTGAGTCCAGTTCACTGAAAAAGGAATAGGTCTTGTCTCTTACATATTGGGTTTATGGAACGGTATCTGAGCTAATTTGAAACCCTTGTTTTATGCATCACCCCACCTCACCTTTCCCGTTCAGCAGCCATAGTGTGTTTTCTAAACGTGTGACTCTGTTCTGTTTTGTAATTCATTTCAAGTGTAGCGGTTTTTACATTCCCTCTCTAAGTGATATCTTATGATAAGTGTCTTTTTCTGTGTGACTTATTTCACTTAGAATCGTCGTACCTAAATCCACTCATCGTGCTGCTACTAGCCTTATGACGTTGATTTCATGGCTGAGTGATATTCCATTGTACATGAGGACCCCAACTTCTTTATCCATTTTTCTCTTTCCTAGGATATTTAAGGTGTAATGAAGTGGGGGTTCTTGTCAACAGAGCAGCCCTAAACTTTGGGGTGCCTGTGTCTTGCTGATTTTTAGTTTTCCCAATTTATACGCCCATGAGTGGAAGTGCCCTATGCTCTCCAAGCTGTGTTTTTTAGATGTTTCAGAACACACCGTACACTTCTCCAGAGTGGCTGTTGGCAATTTACATCCCACCCATCAGCGTAGCAAGGCTCCCATTTCCCCATGGCCGGTCCTGCATTTCTGGTTTGACACTTTTTTCCGCATGGCCCTTTTGCCCGCTGGGAAGCGAGACTACTTTGGAGCGCTGATTGGCCTTTCCAGGTTGCTTGGTTGGCCAAAAAGGGCGTATGCGTTTTTTCCTGAATATATTCAGGAAAAAACGTATACGCCCTTTTTGGCCAAGGGCATCATTGTCCACGTTTTGCCGCTTTTCATGTGCTTTCAAGGCGATTCGAATCTACCTCCTGAAATCTGTTTCCTGCAATTCTGCCTTGCTTTCAAAGCCTCTTCGTTGCCTTCCCTTAATATATTTGTGGACGAGAGGTATCATTTAAAACTCTGCAGGTTTGTGAATTGCAGTGCCCCTGAGCTCCATTTTTCAACTCGCTTTTTTGGGAGCTGGCCACAAAAGCGCAGGATTGCTTCAGGCCCTCTTCTGGTTCTGGGGGGCAGGCTGAGCTTGTGCTTAATTCTTCTTCCTGATGGGAAAATAGAGTGACCTGTGCCTGTCCCAACACCTAAAGCTAGTCTCTCATTGGTTCCCCCTCTTCCCGTTCATCCTCAGGACAAATTGCAACCTGTACGGAACAGGAGGTTAAAGGTGCTGATTCTCCAAGGAGGGAGATGTCTAGTAAATCGGCTGGTAAGGCGAACCCGAGCATAGGAGATGAGAAATGAGGTGCGTTTTAGAAACCTTCCCCCATCACACGGTGTACCATCTTCTGGGTTTCTCATGCCTGTTTTCGATGTAGGAAGATGCCCTTGAACCTGGAGATTTGGGACCCATGGGATGGGTACCATGCAGTATTACTTGAAAGGGTCTGCGTTGGCTCACCCAACCTCACCGAACCTCTCAGCCGCAAGAGTGTCCACCCTTATGTCTCAATCAGCTGTGGGTCTAGATATGGTCAATCCAGGTTGCATCACAGCCCCTGAACGAATTTTGTAAGAATTTCTCTCTCTTTCACTGTCTTTGTTTCACGGGTTTTGAAAAGTAATTTATTTTTATAATGGGGTTTAGCTGCTTTTCACGGCTGTGTTTATGCCGCTTTACACCCCCTTGACTCACTTACAGAGAGATATCAATACATAGGTTTGAAGATTCTTACTAGTCAGATATATTCTTGTGCGGTGAATAGGGGGTGTTGAGTCCAGTTCACTGAGCAAGGAATAGGTCTTGTCTCTTACATATTGGGTTTATGGAACGGTATCGGAGCTAATTTGAAACCCTTGTTTTATGCATCACCCCACCTCACCTTTCCCGTTCAGCAGCCATAGTGTGTTTTCTAAACGTGTGACTCTGTTCTGTTTTGTAATTCAGTTCAAGTGTAGTGGTTTTTACATTCCCTCTAGAAGTGATATCTTATGATAAGTGTCTTTTTCTGTGTGACTTATTTCACTTAGAATCGTCGTACCTAAATCCACTCATCGTGCTGCTACTAGCCTTATGACGTTGATTTCATGGCTGAGTGATATTCCATTGTACATGAGGACCCCAACTTCTTTATCCATTTTTCTCTTTCCTAGGATATTTAAGGTGTAATGAAGTGGGGGTTCTTGTCAACAGAGCAGCCCTAAACTTTGGGGTGCCTGTGTCTTGCTGATTTTTAGTTTTCCCAATTTATACGCCCATGAGTGGAAGTGCCCTATGCTCTCCAAGCTGTGTTTTTTAGATGTTTCAGGACACACCGTACACTTCTCCAGCGTGGCTGTTGGCAATTTACATCCCACCCATCAGCGTAGCAAGGCTCCCATTTCTCCATGGCCGGTCCTGCATTTCTGGTTTGGACACTTTTTTCCGCATGGCCCTTTTGCCCGCTGGGAAGCGAGACTTCTTTGGAGCGCTGATTGGCCTTTCCAGGTTGCTTGGTTGGCCAAAAAGGGCGTATGCGTTTTTTCCTGAATATATTCAGGAAAAAACGCATACGCCCTTTTTGGCCAAGGGCATCATTGTCCACGTTTTGCCGCTTTTCATGTGCTTTCAAGGCGATTCGAATCTACCTCCTGAAATCTGTTTCCTGCAATTCTGCCTTGCATTCAAAGCCTCTTCGTTGCCTTCCCTTAATATATTTGTGGACGAGAGGTATCATTTAAAACTCTGCAGGTTTGTGAATTGCAGTGCCCCTGAGCTGCATTTTCCACTCGCTTTTTTGGGAGCTGGCCGCAAAAGCGCAGGATTGCTTCAGGCCCTCTTCTGGTTCTGGGGGGCAGGCTGAGCTTGTGCTTAATTCTTCTTCCTGATGGGAAAATAGAGTGACCTGTGCCTGTCCCAACACCTAGAGCTAGTCTCTCATTGGTTCCCCCTCTTCCCGTTCATCCTCAGGACAAATTGCAACCTGTACGGAACAGGAGGGTAAAGGTGCTGATTCTCCAAGGAGGGAGATGGCTAGTAAATCGGCTGGAATGGCGAACCCGAGCAAAGGAGATGAGAAATGAGGTGCGTTTTAGAAACCTTTCCCGATCACACGGTGTACCATCTTCTGGGTTTCTCATGCCTGTTTTCGACGTAGGAAGATGCCCTTGAACCTGGAGATTTGGGACCCATGGGATGGGTACCATGCAGTATTACTTGAAAGGGTCTGCGTTGGCTCACCCAACCTCACCGAACCTCTCAGCCCCAAGAGTGTCCACCCTTATGTCTCAATCAGCTGTGGGTCTAGATATGGTCAATCCAGGTTGCATCACAGCCCCTGAACGAATTTTGTAAGAATTTCTCTCTCTTTCACTGTCTTTGTTTCACGGGTTTTGAAAAGTAATTTATTTTTATAATGGGGTTTAGCTGCTTTTCACGGCTGTGTTTATGCCGCTTTACACCCCCTTGACTCACTTACAGAGAGATATCAATACATAGGTTTGAAGATTCTTACTAGTCAGATATATTCTTGTGCGGTGAATAGGGGGTGTTGAGTCCAGTTCACTGAAAAAGGATTAGGTCTTGTCTCTTACATATTGGGTTTATGGAACGGTATCGGAGCTAATTTGAAACCCTTGTTTTATGCATCACCCCACCTCACCTTTCCCGTTCAGCAGCCGTAGTGTGTTTCCTAAACGTGTGACTCTGTTCTGTTTTGTAATTCAGTTCAAGTGTAGCGGTTTTTACATTCCCTCTAGAAGTGATATCTTATGATAAGTGTCTTTTTCTGTGTGACTTATTTCACTTAGAATCGTCGTACCTAAATCCACTCATCGTGCTGCTACTAGCCTTATGACGTTGATTTCATGGCTGAGTGATATTCCATTGTACATGAGGACCCCAACTTCTTTATCCATTTTTCTCTTTCCTATGATATTTAAGGTGTAATGAAGTGGGGGTTCTTGTCAACAGAGCAGCCCTAAACGTTGGGGTGCCTGTGTCTTGCTGATTTTTAGTTTTCCCAATTTATACGCCCATGAGTGGAAGTGCCCTATGCTCTCCAAGCTGTGTTTTTTAGATGTTTCAGAACACACCGTACACTTCTCCAGAGTGGCTGTTGGCAATTTACATCCCACCCATCAGCGTAGCAAGGCTCCCATTTCTCCATGGCCGGTCCTGCATTTCTGGTTTGGACACTTTTTTCCGCATGGCCCTTTTGCCCGCTGGGAAGCGAGACTTCTTTGGAGCGCTGATTGGCCTTTCCAGGTTGCTTGGTTGGCCAAAAAGGGCGTATGCGTTTTTTCCTGAATATATTCAGGAAAAAACGCATACGCCCTTTTTGGCCAAGGGCATCATTGTCCACGTTTTGCCGCTTTTCATGTGCTTTCAAGGCGATTCGAATCTACCTCCTGAAATCTGTTTCCTGCAATTCTGCCTTGCTTTCAAAGCCTCTTCGTAGCCTTCCCTTAATATATTTGTGGACGAGAGGTATCATTTAAAACTCTGCAGGTTTGTGAATTGCAGTGTCCCTGAGCTCCATTTTTCAACTCGCTTTTTTGGGAGCTGGCCGCAAAAGCGCAGGATTGCTTCAGGCCCTCTTCTGGTTCTGGGGGGCAGGCTGAGCTTGTGCTTAATTCTTCTTCCTGATGGGAAAATAGAGTGACCTGTGCCTGTCCCAACACCTAGAGCTAGTCTCTCATTGGTTCCCCCTCTTCCCGTTCATCCTCAGGACAAATTGCAACCTGTACGGAACAGGAGGGTAAAGGTGCTGATTCTCCAAGGAGGGAGATGGCTAGTAAATCGGCTGGAATGGCGAACCCGAGCAAAGGAGATGAGAAATGAGGTGCGTTTTAGAAACCTTTCCCGATCACACGGTGTACCATCTTCTGGGTTTCTCATGCCTGTTTTCGACGTAGGAAGATGCCCTTGAACCTGGAGAGTTGGGACCCATGGGATGGGTACCATGCAGTATTACTTGAAAGGGTCTGCGTTGGCTCACCCAACCTCACCGAACCTCTCAGCCCCAAGAGTGTCCACCCTTATGTCTCAATCAGCTGTGGGTCTAGATATGGTCAATCCAGGTTGCATCACAGCCCCTGAACGAATTTTGTAAGAATTTCTCTCTCTTTCACTGTCTTTGTTTCACGGGTTTTGAAAAGTAATTTATTTTTATAATGGGGTTTAGCTGCTTTTCACGGCTGTGTTTATGCCGCTTTACACCCCCTTGACTCACTTACAGAGAGATATCAATACATAGGTTTGAAGATTCTTACTAGTCAGATATATTCTTGTGCGGTGAATAGGGGGTGTTGAGTCCAGTTCACTGAAAAAGGAATAGGTCTTGTCTCTTATATATTGGGTTTATGGAACGGTATCGGAGCTAATTTGAAACCCTTGTTTTATGCATCACCCCACCTCACCTTTCCCGTTCAGCAGCCGTAGTGTGTTTCCTAAACGTGTGACTCTGTTCTGTTTTGTAATTCAGTTCAAGTGTAGCGGTTTTTACATTCCCTCTAGAAGTGATATCTTATGATAAGTGTCTTTTTCTGTGTGACTTATTTCACTTAGAATCGTCGTACCTAAATCCACTCATCGTGCTGCTACTAGCCTTATGACGTTGATTTCATGGCTGAGTGATATTCCATTGTACATGAGGACCACAACTTCTTTATCCATTTTTCTCTTTCCTAGGATATTTAAGGTGTAATGAAGTGGGGGTTCTTGTCAACAGAGCAGCCCTAAACTTTGGGGTGCCTGTGTCTTGCTGATTTTTAGTTTTCCCAATTTATACGCCCATGAGTGGAAGTGCCCTATGCTCTCCAAGCTGTGTTTCTTAGATGTTTCAGAACACACCGTACACTTCTCCAGAGTGGCTGTTGGCAATTTACATCCCACCCATCAGCGTAGCAAGGCTCCCATTTCTCCATGGCCGGTCCTGCATTTCTGGTTTGGACACTTTTTTCCGCATGGCCCTTTTGCCCGCTGGGAAGCGAGACTTCTTTGGAGCGCTGATTGGCCTTTCCAGGTTGCTTGGTTGGCCAAAAAGGGCGTATGCGTTTTTTCCTGAATATATTCAGGAAAAAACGCATACGCCCTTTTTGGCCAAGGGCATCATTGTCCACGTTTTGCCGCTTTTCATGTGCTTTCAAGGCGATTCGAATCTACCTCCTGAAATCTGTTTCCTGCAATTCTGCCTTGCTTTCAAAGCCTCTTCGTAGCCTTCCCTTAATATATTTGTGGACGAGAGATATCATTTAAAACTCTGCAGGTTTGTGAATTGCAGTGTCCCTGAGCTCCATTTTTCAACTCGTTTTTTTGGGAGCTGGCCGCAAAAGCGCAGGATTGCTTCAGGCCCTCTTCTGGTTCTGGGGGGCAGGCTGAGCTTGTGCTTAATTCTTCTTCCTGATGGGAAAATAGAGTGACCTGTGCCTGTCCCAACACCTAGAGCTAGTCTCTCATTGGTTCCCCCTCTTCCCGTTCATCCTCAGGACAAATTGCAACCTGTACGGAACAGGAGGGTAAAGGTGCTGATTCTCCAAGGAGGGAGATGGCTAGTAAATCGGCTGGAATGGCGAACCCGAGCAAAGGAGATGAGAAATGAGGTGCGTTTTAGAAACCTTTCCCGATCACACGGTGTACCATCTTCTGGGTTTCTCATGCCTGTTTTCGACGTAGGAAGATGCCCTTGAACCTGGAGATTTGGGACCCATGGGATGGGTACCATGCAGTATTACTTGAAAGGGTCTGCGTTGACTCACCCAACCTCACCGAACCTCTCAGCCCCAAGAGTGTCCACCCTTATGTCTCAATCAGCTGTGGGTCTAGATATGGTCAATCCAGGTTGCATCACAGCCCCTGAACGAATTTTGTAAGAATTTCTCTCTCTTTCACTGTCTTTGTTTCACGGGTTTTGAAAAGTAATTTATTTTTATAATGGGGTTTAGCTGCTTTTCACGGCTGTGTTTATGCCGCTTTACACCACCTTGACTCACCTACAGAGAGATATCAATACATAGGTTTGAAGATTCTTACTAGTCAGATATATTCTTGTGCGGTGAATAGGGGGTGTTGAGTCCAGTTCACTGAAAAAGGAATAGGTCTTGTCTCTTATATATTGGGTTTATGGAACGGTATCGGAGCTAATTTGAAACCCTTGTTTTATGCATCACCCCACCTCACCTTTCCCGTTCAGCAGCCGTAGTGTGTTTCCTAAACGTGTCACTCTGTTCTGTTTTGTAATTCAGTTCAAGTGTAGCGGTTTTTACATTCCCTCTAGAAGTGATATCTTATGATAAGTGTCTTTTTCTGTGTGACTTATTTCACTTAGAATCGTCGTACCTAAATCCACTCATCGTGCTGCTACTAGCCTTATGACGTTGATTTCATGGCTGAGTGATATTCCATTGTACAGGAGGACCACAACTTCTTTATCCATTTTTCTCTTTCCTAGGATATTTAAGGTGTAATGAAGTGGGGGTTCTTGTCAACAGAGCAGCCCTAAACTTTGGGGTGCCTGTGTCTTGCTGATTTTTAGTTTTCCCAATTTATACACCCATGAGTGGAAGTGCCCTATGCTCTCCAAGCTGTGTTTCTTAGATGTTTCAGAACACACCGTACACTTCTCCAGAGTGGCTGTTGGCAATTTACATCCCACCCATCAGCGTAGCAAGGCTCCCATTTCTCCATGGCCGGTCCTGCATTTCTGGTTTGGACACTTTTTTCCGCATGGCCCTTTTGCCCGCTGGGAAGCGAGACTTCTTTGGAGCGCTGATTGGCCTTTCCAGGTTGCTTGGTTGGCCAAAAAGGGCGTATGCGTTTTTTCCTGAATATATTCAGGAAAAAACGCATATGCCCTTTTTGGCCAAGGGCATCATTGTCCACGTTTTGCCGCTTTTCATGTGCTTTCAAGGCGATTCGAATCTACCTCCTGAAATCTGTTTCCTGCAATTCTGCCTTGCTTTCAAAGCCTCTTCGTAGCCTTCCCTTAATATATTTGTGGACGAGAGGTATCATTTAAAACTCTGCAGGTTTGTGAATTGCAGTGTCCCTGAGCTCCATTTTTCAACTCGCTTTTTTGGGAGCTGGCCGCAAAAGCGCAGGATTGCTTCAGGCCCTCTTCTGGTTCTGGGGGGCAGGCTGAGCTTGTGCTTAATTCTTCTTCCTGATGGGAAAATAGAGTGACCTGTGCCTGTCCCAACACCTAGAGCTAGTCTCTCATTGGTTCCCCCTCTTCCGGTTCATCCTCAGGACAAATTGCAACCTGTACGGAACAGGAGGGTAAAGGTGCTGATTCTCCAAGGAGGGAGATGGCTAGTAAATCGGCTGGAATGGCGAACCCGAGCAAAGGAGATGAGAAATGAGGTGCGTTTTAGAAACCTTTCCCGATCACACGGTGTACCATCTTCTGGGTTTCTCATGCCTGTTTTCGACGTAGGAAGATGCCCTTGAACCTGGAGAGTTGGGACCCATGGGATGGGTACCATGCAGTATTACTTGAAAGGGTCTGCGTTGGCTCACCCAACCTCACCGAACCTCTCAGCCCCAAGAGTGTCCACCCTTATGTCTCAATCAGCTGTGGGTCTAGATATGGTCAATCCAGGTTGCATCACAGCCCCTGAGCGAATTTTGTAAGAATTTCTCTCTCTTTCACTGTCTTTGTTTCACGGGTTTTGAAAAGTAATTTATTTTTATAATGGGGTTTAGCTGCTTTTCACGGCTGTGTTTATGCCGCTTTACACCCCCTTGACTCACTTACAGAGAGATATCAATACATAGGTTTGAAGATTCTTACTAGTCAGATATATTCTTGTGCGGTGAATAGGGGGTGTTGAGTCCAGTTCACTGAAAAAGGAATAGGTCTTGTCTCTTATATATTGGGTTTATGGAACGGTATCGGAGCTAATTTGAAACCCTTGTTTTATGCATCACCCCACCTCACCTTTCCCGTTCAGCAGCCGTAGTGTGTTTCCTAAACGTGTGACTCTGTTCTGTTTTGTAATTCAGTTCAAGTGTAGCGGTTTTTACATTCCCTCTAGAAGTGATATCTTATGATAAGTGTCTTTTTCTGTGTGACTTATTTCACTTAGAATCGTCGTACCTAAATCCACTCATCGTGCTGCTACTAGCCTTATGACGTTGATTTCATGGCTGAGTGATATTCCATTTTACATGAGGACCCCAACTTCTTTATCCATTTTTCTCTTTCCTAGGATATTTAAGGTGTAATGAAGTGGGGGTTCTTGTCAACAGAGCAGCCCTAAACTTTGGGGTGCCTGTGTCTTGCTGATTTTTAGTTTTCCCAATTTATACGCCCATGAGTGGAAGTGCCCTATGCTCTCCAAACTGTGTTTTTTAGATGTTTCAGAACACACCGTACACTTCTCCAGAGTGGCTGTTGGCAATTTACATCCCACCCATCAGCGTAGCAAGGCTCCCATTTCTCCATGGCCGGTCCTGCATTTCTGGTTTGGACACTTTTTTCCGCATGGCCCTTTTGCCCGCTGGGAAGCGAGACTTCTTTGGAGCGCTGATTGGCCTTTCCAGGTTGCTTGGTTGGCCAAAAAGGGCGTATGCGTTTTTTCCTGAATATATTCAGGAAAAAACGCATACGCCCTTTTTGGCCAAGGGCATCATTGTCCACGTTTTGCCGCTTTTCATGTGCTTTCAAGGCGATTCGAATCTACCTCCTGAAATCTGTTTCCTGCAATTCTGCCTTGCTTTCAAAGCCTCTTCGTTGCCTTCCCTTAATATATTTGTGGACGAGAGGTATCATTTAAAACTCTGCAGGTTTGTGAATTGCAGTGCCCCTGAGCTCCATTTTTCAACTCGCTTTTTTGGGAGCTGGCCGCAAAAGCGCAGGATTGCTTCAGGCCCTCTTCTGGTTCTGGGGGGCAGGCTGAGCTTGTGCTTAATTCTACTTCCTGATGGGAAAATAGAGTGACCTGTGCCTGTCCCAACCCCTGGAGCTAGTCTCTCATTGGTTCCCCCTCTTCCCGTTCATCCTCAGGACAAATTGCAACCTGTACGGAACAGGAGGGTAAAGGTGCTGATTCTCCAAGGAGGGAGATGGCTAGTAAATCGGCTGGAATGGCGAACCCGAGCAAAGGAGATGAGAAATGAGGTGCGTTTTAGAAACCTTTCCCGATCACACGGTGTACCATCTTCTGGGTTTCTCATGCCTGTTTTCGACGTAGGAAGATGCCCTTGAACCTGGAGATTTGGGACCCATGGGATGGGTACCATGCAGTATTACTTGAAAGGGTCTGCGTTGGCTCACCCAACCTCACCGAACCTCTCAGCCCCAAGAGTGTCCACCCTTATGTCTCAATCAGCTGTGGGTCTAGATATGGTCAATCCAGGTTGCATCACAGCCCCTGAACGAATTTTGTAAGAATTTCTCTCTCTTTCACTGTCTTTGTTTCACGGGTTTTGAAAAGTAATTTATTTTTATAATGGGGTTTAGCTGCTTTTCACGGCTGTGTTTATGCCGCTTTACACCCCCTTGACTCACTTACAGAGAGATATCAATACATAGGTTTGAAGATTCTTACTAGTCAGATATATTCTTGTGCGGTGAATAGGGGGTGTTGAGTCCAGTTCACTGAAAAAGGAATAGGTCTTGTCTCTTACATATTGGGTTTATGGAACGGTATCGGAGCTAATTTGAAACCCTTGTTTTATGCATCACCCCACCTCACCTTTCCCGTTCAGCAGCCGTAGTGTGTTTCCTAAACGTGTGACTCTGTTCTGTTTTGTAATTCAGTTCAAGTGTAGCGGTTTTTACATTCCCTCTAGAAGTGATATCTTATGATAAGTGTCTTTTTCTGTGTGACTTATTTCACTTAGAATCGTCGTACCTAAATCCACTCATCGTGCTGCTACTAGCCTTATGACGTTGATTTCATGGCTGAGTGATATTCCATTGTACATGAGGACCCCAACTTCTTTATCCATTTTTCTCTTTCCTAGGATATTTAAGGTGTAATGAAGTGGGGGTTCTTGTCAACAGAGCAGCCCTAAACTTTGGGGTGCCTGTGTCTTGCTGATTTTTAGTTTTCCCAATTTATACGCCCATGAGTGGAAGTGCCCTATGCTCTCCAAGCTGTGTTTTTTAGATGTTTCAGAACACACCGTACACTTCTCCAGAGTGGCTGTTGGCAATTTACATCCCACCCATCAGCGTAGCAAGGCTCCCATTTCTCCATGGCCGGTCCTGCATTTCTGGTTTGGACACTTTTTTCCGCATGGCCCTTTTGCCCGCTGGGAAGCGAGACTTCTTTGGAGCGCTGATTGGCCTTTCCAGGTTGCTTGGTTGGCCAAAAAGGGCGTATGCGTTTTTTCCTGAATATATTCAGGAAAAAACGCATACGCCCTTTTTGGCCAAGGGCATCATTGTCCACGTTTTGCCGCTTTTCATGTGCTTTCAAGGCGATTCGAATCTACCTCCTGAAATCTGTTTCCTGCAATTCTGCCTTGCTTTCAAAGCCTCTTCGTTGCCTTCCCTTAATATATTTGTGGACGAGAGGTATCATTTAAAACTCTGCAGGTTTGTGAATTGCAGTGTCCCTGAGCTCCATTTTTCAACTCGCTTTTTTGGGAGCTGGCCGCAAAAGCGCAGGATTGCTTCAGGCCCTCTTCTGGTTCTGGGGGGCAGGCTGAGCTTGTGCTTAATTCTTCTTCCTGATGGGAAAATAGAGTGACCTGTGCCTGTCCCAACACCTAGAGCTAGTCTCTCATTGGTTCCCCCTCTTCCCGTTCATCCTCAGGACAAATTGAACCTGTACGGAACAGGAGGGTAAAGGTGCTGATTCTCCAAGGAGGGAGATGGCTAGTAAATCGGCTGGAATGGCGAACCCGAGCAAAGGAGATGAGAAATGAGGTGCGTTTTAGAAACCTTTCCCGATCACACGGTGTACCATCTTCTGGGTTTCTCATGCCTGTTTTCGACGTAGGAAGATGCCCTTGAACCTGGAGATTTGGGACCCATGGGATGGGTACCATGCAGTATTACTTGAAAGGGTCTGCGTTGGCTCACCCAACCTCACCGAACCTCTCAGCCCCAAGAGTGTCCACCCTTATGTCTCAATCAGCTGTGGGTCTAGATATGGTCAATCCAGGTTGCATCACAGCCCCTGAACGAATTTTGTAAGAATTTCTCTCTCTTTCACTGTCTTTGTTTCACGGGTTTTGAAAAGTAATTTATTTTTATAATGGGGTTTAGCTGCTTTTCACGGCTGTGTTTATGCCGCTTTACACCCCCTTGACTCACTTACAGAGAGATATCAATACATAGGTTTGAAGATTCTTACTAGTCAGATATATTCTTGTGCGGTGAATAGGGGGTGTTGAGTCCAGTTCACTGAAAAAGGAATAGGTCTTGTCTCTTACATATTGGGTTTATGGAACGGTATCGGAGCTAATTTGAAACCCTTGTTTTATGCATCACCCCACCTCACCTTTCCCGTTCAGCAGCCGTAGTGTGTTTCCTAAACGTGTGACTCTGTTCTGTTTTGTAATTCAGTTCAAGTGTAGCGGTTTTTACATTCCCTCTAGAAGTGATATCTTATGATAAGTGTCTTTTTCTGTGTGACTTATTTCACTTAGAATCGTCGTACCTAAATCCACTCATCGTGCTGCTACTAGCCTTATGACGTTGATTTCATGGCTGAGTGATATTCCATTGTACATGAGGACCCCAACTTCTTTATCCATTTTTCTCTTTCCTAGGATATTTAAGGTGTAATGAAGTGGGGGTTCTTGTCAACAGAGCAGCCCTAAACTTTGGGGTGCCTGTGTCTTGCTGATTTTTAGTTTTCCCAATTTATACGCCCATGAGTGGAAGTGCCCTATGCTCTCCAAGCTGTGTTTTTTAGATGTTTCAGAACACACCGTACACTTCTCCAGAGTGGCTGTTGGCAATTTACATCCCACCCATCAGCGTAGCAAGGCTCCCATTTCTCCATGGCCGGTCCTGCATTTCTGGTTTGGACACTTTTTTCCGCATGGCCCTTTTGCCCGCTGGGAAGCGAGACTTCTTTGGAGCGCTGATTGGCCTTTCCAGGTTGCTTGGTTGGCCAAAAAGGGCGTATGCGTTTTTTCCTGAATATATTCAGGAAAAAACGCATACGCCTTTTTGGCCAAGGGCATCATTGTCCACGTTTTGCCGCTTTTCATGTGCTTTCAAGGCGATTCGAATCTACCTCCTGAAATCTGTTTCCTGCAATTCTGCCTTGCTTTCAAAGCCTCTTCGTTGCCTTCCCTTAATATATTTGTGGACGAGAGGTATCATTTAAAACTCTGCAGGTTTGTGAATTGCAGTGTCCCTGAGCTCCATTTTTCAACTCGCTTTTTTGGGAGCTGGCCGCAAAAGCGCAGGATTGCTTCAGGCCCTCTTCTGGTTCTGGGGGGCAGGCTGAGCTTGTGCTTAATTCTTCTTCCTGATGGGAAAATAGAGTGACCTGTGCCTGTCCCAACACCTAGAGCTAGTCTCTCATTGGTTCCCCCTCTTCCCGTTCATCCTCAGGACAAATTGAACCTGTACGGAACAGGAGGGTAAAGGTGCTGATTCTCCAAGGAGGGAGATGGCTAGTAAATCGGCTGGAATGGCGAACCCGAGCAAAGGAGATGAGAAATGAGGTGCGTTTTAGAAACCTTTCCCGATCACACGGTGTACCATCTTCTGGGTTTCTCATGCCTGTTTTCGACGTAGGAAGATGCCCTTGAACCTGGAGATTTGGGACCCATGGGATGGGTACCATGCAGTATTACTTGAAAGGGTCTGCGTTGGCTCACCCAACCTCACCGAACCTCTCAGCCCCAAGAGTGTCCACCCTTATGTCTCAATCAGCTGTGGGTCTAGATATGGTCAATCCAGGTTGCATCACAGCCCCTGAACGAATTTTGTAAGAATTTCTCTCTCTTTCACTGTCTTTGTTTCACGGGTTTTGAAAAGTAATTTATTTTTATAATGGGGTTTAGCTGCTTTTCACGGCTGTGTTTATGCCGCTTTACACCCCCTTGACTCACTTACAGAGAGATATCAATACATAGGTTTGAAGATTCTTACTAGTCAGATATATTCTTGTGCGGTGAATAGGGGGTGTTGAGTCCAGTTCACTGAAAAAGGAATAGGTCTTGTCTCTTACATATTGGGTTTATGGAACGGTATCGGAGCTAATTTGAAACCCTTGTTTTATGCATCACCCCACCTCACCTTTCCCGTTCAGCAGTCGTAGTGTGTTTCCTAAACGTGTGACTCTGTTCTGTTTTGTAATTCAGTTCAAGTGTAGCGGTTTTTACATTCCCTCTAGAAGTGATATCTTATGATAAGTGTCTTTTTCTGTGTGACTTATTTCACTTAGAATCGTCGTACCTAAATCCACTCATCGTGCTGCTACTAGCCTTATGACGTTGATTTCATGGCTGAGTGATATTCCATTGTACATGAGGACCCCAACTTCTTTATCCATTTTTCTCTTTCCTAGGATATTTAAGGTGTAATGAAGTGGGGGTTCTTGTCAACAGAGCAGCCCTAAACTTTGGGGTGCCTGTGTCTTGCTGATTTTTAGTTTTCCCAATTTATACGCCCATGAGTGGAAGTGCCCTATGCTCTCCAAGCTGTGTTTTTTAGATGTTTCAGAACACACCGTACACTTCTCCAGAGTGGCTGTTGGCAATTTACATCCCACCCATCAGCGTAGCAAGGCTCCCATTTCTCCATGGCCGGTCCTGCATTTCTGGTTTGGACACTTTTTTCCGCATGGCCCTTTTGCCCGCTGGGAAGCGAGACTTCTTTGGAGCGCTGATTGGCCTTTCCAGGTTGCTTGGTTGGCCAAAAAGGGCGTATGCGTTTTTTCCTGAATATATTCAGGAAAAAACGCATACGCCCTTTTTGGCCAAGGGCATCATTGTCCACGTTTTGCCGCTTTTCATGTGCTTTCAAGGCGATTCGAATCTACCTCCTGAAATCTGTTTCCTGCAATTCTGCCTTGCTTTCAAAGCCTCTTCGTTGCCTTCCCTTAATATATTTGTGGACGAGAGGTATCATTTAAAACTCTGCAGGTTTGTGAATTGCAGTGTCCCTGAGCTCCATTTTTCAACTCGCTTTTTTGGGAGCTGGCCGCAAAAGCGCAGGATTGCTTCAGGCCCTCTTCTGGTTCTGGGGGGCAGGCTGAGCTTGTGCTTAATTCTTCTTCCTGATGGGAAAATAGAGTGACCTGTGCCTGTCCCAACACCTAGAGCTAGTCTCTCATTGGTTCCCCCTCTTCCCGTTCATCCTCAGGACAAATTGAACCTGTACGGAACAGGAGGGTAAAGGTGCTGATTCTCCAAGGAGGGAGATGGCTAGTAAATCGGCTGGAATGGCGAACCCGAGCAAAGGAGATGAGAAATGAGGTGCGTTTTAGAAACCTTTCCCGATCACACGGTGTACCATCTTCTGGGTTTCTCATGCCTGTTTTCGACGTAGGAAGATGCCCTTGAACCTGGAGATTTGGGACCCATGGGATGGGTACCATGCAGTATTACTTGAAAGGGTCTGCGTTGGCTCACCCAACCTCACCGAACCTCTCAGCCCCAAGAGTGTCCACCCTTATGTCTCAATCAGCTGTGGGTCTAGATATGGTCAATCCAGGTTGCATCACAGCCCCTGAACGAATTTTGTAAGAATTTCTCTCTCTTTCACTGTCTTTGTTTCACGGGTTTTGAAAAGTAATTTATTTTTATAATGGGGTTTAGCTGCTTTTCACGGCTGTGTTTATGCCGCTTTACACCCCCTTGACTCACTTACAGAGAGATATCAATACATAGGTTTGAAGATTCTTACTAGTCAGATATATTCTTGTGCGGTGAATAGGGGGTGTTGAGTCCAGTTCACTGAAAAAGGAATAGGTCTTGTCTCTTACATATTGGGTTTATGGAACGGTATCGGAGCTAATTTGAAACCCTTGTTTTATGCATCACCCCACCTCACCTTTCCCGTTCAGCAGCCGTAGTGTGTTTCCTAAACGTGTGACTCTGTTCTGTTTTGTAATTCAGTTCAAGTGTAGCGGTTTTTACATTCCCTCTAGAAGTGATATCTTATGATAAGTGTCTTTTTCTGTGTGACTTATTTCACTTAGAATCGTCGTACCTAAATCCACTCATCGTGCTGCTACTAGCCTTATGACGTTGATTTCATGGCTGAGTGATATTCCATTGTACATGAGGACCCCAACTTCTTTATCCATTTTTCTCTTTCCTAGGATATTTAAGGTGTAATGAAGTGGGGGTTCTTGTCAACAGAGCAGCCCTAAACTTTGGGGTGCCTGTGTCTTGCTGATTTTTAGTTTTCCCAATTTATACGCCCATGAGTGGAAGTGCCCTATGCTCTCCAAGCTGTGTTTTTTAGATGTTTCAGAACACACCGTACACTTCTCCAGAGTGGCTGTTGGCAATTTACATCCCACCCATCAGCGTAGCAAGGCTCCCATTTCTCCATGGCCGGTCCTGCATTTCTGGTTTGGACACTTTTTTCCGCATGGCCCTTTTGCCCGCTGGGAAGCGAGACTTCTTTGGAGCGCTGATTGGCCTTTCCAGGTTGCTTGGTTGGCCAAAAAGGGCGTATGCGTTTTTTCCTGAATATATTCAGGAAAAAACGCATACGCCCTTTTTGGCCAAGGGCATCATTGTCCACGTTTTGCCGCTTTTCATGTGCTTTCAAGGCGATTCGAATCTACCTCCTGAAATCTGTTTCCTGCAATTCTGCCTTGCTTTCAAAGCCTCTTCGTTGCCTTCCCTTAATATATTTGTGGACGAGAGGTATCATTTAAAACTCTGCAGGTTTGTGAATTGCAGTGTCCCTGAGCTCCATTTTTCAACTCGCTTTTTTGGGAGCTGGCCGCAAAAGCGCAGGATTGCTTCAGGCCCTCTTCTGGTTCTGGGGGGCAGGCTGAGCTTGTGCTTAATTCTTCTTCCTGATGGGAAAATAGAGTGACCTGTGCCTGTCCCAACACCTAGAGCTAGTCTCTCATTGGTTCCCCCTCTTCCCGTTCATCCTCAGGACAAATTGCAACCTGTACGGAACAGGAGGGTAAAGGTGCTGATTCTCCAAGGAGGGAGATGGCTAGTAAATCGGCTGGAATGGCGAACCCGAGCAAAGGAGATGAGAAATGAGGTGCGTTTTAGAAACCTTTCCCGATCACACGGTGTACCATCTTCTGGGTTTCTCATGCCTGTTTTCGACGTAGGAAGATGCCCTTGAACCTGGAGATTTGGGACCCATGGGATGGGTACCATGCAGTATTACTTGAAAGGGTCTGCGTTGGCTCACCCAACCTCACCGAACCTCTCAGCCCCAAGAGTGTCCACCCTTATGTCTCAATCAGCTGTGGGTCTAGATATGGTCAATACAGGTTGCATCACAGCCCCTGAACGAATTTTGTAAGAATTTCTCTCTCTTTCACTGTCTTTGTTTCACGGGTTTTGAAAAGTAATTTATTTTTATAATGGGGTTTAGCTGCTTTTCACGGCTGTGTTTATGCCGCTTTACACCCCCTTGACTCACTTACAGAGAGATATCAATACATAGGTTTGAAGATTCTTACTAGTCAGATATATTCTTGTGCGGTGAATAGGGGGTGTTGAGTCCAGTTCACTGAAAAAGGAATAGGTCTTGTCTCTTACATATTGGGTTTATGGAACGGTATCGGAGCTAATTTGAAACCCTTGTTTTATGCATCACCCCACCTCACCTTTCCCGTTCAGCAGCCGTAGTGTGTTTCCTAAACGTGTGACTCTGTTCTGTTTTGTAATTCAGTTCAAGTGTAGCGGTTTTTACATTCCCTCTAGAAGTGATATCTTATGATAAGTGTCTTTTTCTGTGTGACTTATTTCACTTAGAATCGTCGTACCTAAATCCACTCATCGTGCTGCTACTAGCCTTATGACGTTGATTTCATGGCTGAGTGATATTCCATTGTACATGAGGACCCCAACTTCTTTATCCATTTTTCTCTTTCCTAGGATATTTCAGGTGTAATGAAGTGGGGGTTCTTGTCAACAGAGCAGCCCTAAACTTTGGGGTGCCTGTGTCTTGCTGATTTTTAGTTTTCCCAATTTATACGCCCATGAGTGGAAGTGCCCTATGCTCTCCAAGCTGTGTTTTTTAGATGTTTCAGAACACACCGTACACTTCTCCAGAGTGGCTGTTGGCAATTTACATCCCACCCATCAGCGTAGCAAGGCTCCCATTTCTCCATGGCCGGTCCTGCATTTCTGGTTTGGACACTTTTTTCCGCATGGCCCTTTTGCCCGCTGGGAAGCGAGACTTCTTTGGAGCGCTGATTGGCCTTTCCAGGTTGCTTGGTTGGCCAAAAAGGGCGTATGCGTTTTTTCCTGAATATATTCAGGAAAAAACGCATACGCCCTTTTTGGCCAAGGGCATCATTGTCCACGTTTTGCCGCTTTTCATGTGCTTTCAAGGCGATTCGAATCTACCTCCTGAAATCTGTTTCCTGCAATTCTGCCTTGCTTTCAAAGCCTCTTCGTTGCCTTCCCTTAATATATTTGTGGACGAGAGGTATCATTTAAAACTCTGCAGGTTTGTGAATTGCAGTGTCCCTGAGCTCCATTTTTCAACTCGCTTTTTTGGGAGCTGGCCGCAAAAGCGCAGGATTGCTTCAGGCCCTCTTCTGGTTCTGGGGGGCAGGCTGAGCTTGTGCTTAATTCTTCTTCCTGATGGGAAAATAGAGTGACCTGTGCCTGTCCCAACACCTAGAGCTAGTCTCTCATTGGTTCCCCCTCTTCCCGTTCATCCTCAGGACAAATTGCAACCTGTACGGAACAGGAGTTTAAAGGTGCTGATTCTCCAAGGAGGGAGATGGCTAGTAAATCGGCTGGAATGGCGAACCCGAGCAAAGGAGATGAGAAATGAGGTGCGTTTTAGAAACCTTTCCCGATCACACGGTGTACCATCTTCTGGGTTTCTCATGCCTGTTTTCGACGTAGGAAGATGCCCTTGAACCTGGAGATTTGGGACCCATGGGATGGGTACCATGCAGTATTACTTGAAAGGGTCTGCGTTGGCTCACCCAACCTCACCGAACCTCTCAGCCCCAAGAGTGTCCACCCTTATGTCTCAATCAGCTGTGGGTCTAGATATGGTCAATCCAGGTTGCATCACAGCCCCTGAACGAATTTTGGAAGAATTTCTCTCTCTTTCACTGTCTTTGTTTCACGGGTTTTGAAAAGTAATTTATTTTTATAATGGGGTTTAGCTGCTTTTCACGGCTGTGTTTATGCCGCTTTACACCCCCTTGACTCACTTACAGAGAGATATCAATACATAGGTTTGAAGATTCTTACTAGTCAGATATATTCTTGTGCGGTGAATAGGGGGTGTTGAGTCCAGTTCACTGAAAAAGGAATAGGTCTTGTCTCTTACATATTGGGTTTATGGAACGGTATCTGAGCTAATTTGAAACCCTTGTTTTATGCATCACCCCACCTCACCTTTCCCGTTCAGCAGCCGTAGTGTGTTTCCTAAACGTGTGACTCTGTTCTGTTTTGTAATTCAGTTCAAGTGTAGCGGTTTTTACATTCCCTCTAGAAGTGATATCTTATGATAAGTGTCTTTTTCTGTGTGACTTATTTCACTTAGAATCGTCGTACCTAAATCCACTCATCGTGCTGCTACTAGCCTTATGACGTGGATTTCATGGCTGAGTGATATTCCATTGTACATGAGGACCCCAACTTCTTTATCCATTTTTCTCTTTCCTAGGATATTTAAGGTGTAATGAAGTGGGGGTTCTTGTCAACAGAGCAGCCCTAAACTTTGGGGTGCCTGTGTCTTGCTGATTTTTAGTTTTCCCAATTTATACGCCCATGAGTGGAAGTGCCCTATGCTCTCCAAGCTGTGTTTTTTAGATGTTTCAGAACACACCGTACACTTCTCCAGAGTGGCTGTTGGCAATTTACATCCCACCCATCAGCGTAGCAAGGCTCCCATTTCTCCATGGCCGGTCCTGCATTTCTGGTTTGGACACTTTTTTCCGCATGGCCCTTTTGCCCGCTGGGAAGCGAGACTTCTTTGGAGCGCTGATTGGCCTGTCCAGGTTGCTTGGTTGGCCAAAAAGGGCGTATGCGTTTTTTCCTGAATATATTCAGGAAAAAACGCATACGCCCTTTTTGGCCAAGGGCATCATTGTCCACGTTTTGCCGCTTTTCATGTGCTTTCAAGGCGATTCGAATCTACCTCCTGAAATCTGTTTCCTGCAATTCTGCCTTGCTTTCAAAGCCTCTTCGTTGCCTTCCCTTAATATATTTGTGGACGAGAGGTATCATTGAAAACTCTGCAGGTTTGTGAATTGCAGTGCCCCTGAGCTCCATTTTTCAACTCGCTTTTTTGGGAGCTGGCCGCAAAAGCGCAGGATTGCTTCAGGCCCTCTTCTGGTTCTGGGGGGCAGGCTGAGCTTGTGCTTAATTCTTCTTCCTGATGGGAAAATAGAGTGACCTGTGCCTGTCCCAACCCCTGGAGCTAGTCTCTCATTGGTTCCCCCTCTTCCCGTTCATCCTCAGGACAAATTGCAACCTGTACGGAACAGGAGGGTAAAGGTGCTGATTCTCCAAGGAGGGAGATGGCTAGTAAATCGGCTGGAATGGCGAACCCGAGCAAAGGAGATGAGAAATGAGGTGCGTTTTAGAAACCTTTCCCGATCAAACGGTGTACCATCTTCTGGGTTTCTCATGCCTGTTTTCGACGTAGGAAGATGCCCTTGAACCTGGAGATTTGGGACCCATGGGATGGGTACCATGCAGTATTACTTGAAAGGGTCTGCGTTGGCTCACCCAACCTCACCGAACCTCTCAGCCCCAAGAGTGTCCACCCTTATGTCTCAATCAGCTGTGGGTCTAGATATGGTCAATCCAGGTTGCATCACAGCCCCTGAACGAATTTTGTAAGAATTTCTCTCTCTTTCACTGTCTTTGTTTCACGGGTTTTGAAAAGTAATTTATTTTTATAATGGGGTTTAGCTGCTTTTCACGGCTGTGTTTATGCCGCTTTACACCCCCTTGACTCACTTACAGAGAGATATCAATACATAGGTTTGAAGATTCTTACTAGTCAGATATATTCTTGTGCGGTGAATAGGGGGTGTTGAGTCCAGTTCACTGAAAAAGGAATAGGTCTTGTCTCTTACATATTGGGTTTATGGAACGGTATCGGAGCTAATTTGAAACCCTTGTTTTATGCATCACCCCACCTCACCTTTCCCGTTCAGCAGCCGTAGTGTGTTTCCTAAACGTGTGACTCTGTTCTGTTTTGTAATTCAGTTCAAGTGTAGCGGTTTTTACATTCCCTCTCGAAGTGATATCTTATGATAAGTGTCTTTTTCTGTGTGACTTATTTCACTTAGAATCGTCGTACCTAAATCCACTCATCGTGCTGCTACTAGCCTTATGACGTTGATTTCATGGCTGAGTGATATTCCATTGTACATGAGGACCCCAACTTCTTTATCCATTTTTCTCTTTCCTAGGATATTTAAGGTGTAATGAAGTGGGGGTTCTTGTCAACAGAGCAGCCCTAAACTTTGGGGTGCCTGTGTCTTGCTGATTTTTAGTTTTCCCAATTTATACGCCCATGAGTGGAAGTGCCCTATGCTCTCCAAGCTGTGTTTTTTAGATGTTTCAGAACACACCGTACACTTCTCCAGAGTGGCTGTTTGCAATTTACATCCCACCCATCAGCGTAGCAAGGCTCCCATTTCTCCATGGCCGGTCCTGCATTTCTGGTTTGGACACTTTTTTCCGCATGGCCCTTTTGCCCGCTGGGAAGCGAGACTTCTTTGGAGCGCTGATTGGCCTTTCCAGGTTGCTTGGTTGGCCAAAAAGGGCGTATGCGTTTTTTCCTGAATATATTCAGGAAAAAACGCATACGCCCTTTTTGGCCAAGGGCATCATTGTCCACGTTTTGCCGCTTTTCATGTGCTTTCAAGGCGATTCGAATCTACCTCCTGAAATCTGTTTCCTGCAATTCTGCCTTGCTTTCAAAGCCTCTTCGTTGCCTTCCCTTAATATATTTGTGGACGAGAGGTATCATTTAAAACTCTGCAGGTTTGTGAATTGCAGTGCCCCTGAGCTCCATTTTTCAACTCGCTTTTTTGGGAGCTGGCCGCAAAAGCGCAGGATTGCTTCAGGCCCTCTTCTGGTTCTGGGGGGCAGGCTGAGCTTGTGCTTAATTCTTCTTCCTGATGGGAAAATAGAGTGACCTGTGCCTGTCCCAACCCCTGGAGCTAGTCTCTCATTGGTTCCCCCTCTTCCCGTTCATCCTCAGGACAAATTGCAACCTGTACGGAACAGGAGGGTAAAGGTGCTGATTCTCCAAGGAGGGAGATGGCTAGTAAATCGGCTGGAATGGCGAACCCGAGCAAAGGAGATGAGAAATGAGGTGCGTTTTAGAAACCTTTCCCGATCACACGGTGTACCATCTTCTGGGTTTCTCATGCCTGTTTTCGACGTAGGAAGATGCCCTTGAACCTGGAGATTTGGGACCCATGGGATGGGTACCATGCAGTATTACTTGAAAGGGTCTGCGTTGGCTCACCCAACCTCACCGAACCTCTCAGCCCCAAGAGTGTCCACCCTTATGTCTCAATCAGCTGTGGGTCTAGATATGGTCAATCCAGGTTGCATCACAGCCCCTGAACGAATTTTGTAAGAATTTCTCTCTCTTTCACTGTCTTTGTTTCACGGGTTTTGAAAAGTAATTTATTTTTATAATGGGGTTTAGCTGCTTTTCACGGCTGTGTTTATGCCGCTTTACACCCCCTTGACTCACTTACAGAGAGATATCAATACATAGGTTTGAAGATTCTTACTAGTCAGATATATTCTTGTGCGGTGAATAGGGGGTGTTGAGTCCAGTTCACTGAAAAAGGAATAGGTCTTGTCTCTTACATATTGGGTTTATGGAACGGTATCGGAGCTAATTTGAAACCCTTGTTTTATGCATCACCCCACCTCACCTTTCCCGTTCAGCAGCGTAGTGTGTTTCCTAAACGTGTGACTCTGTTCTGTTTTGTAATTCAGTTCAAGTGTAGCGGTTTTTACATTCCCTCTAGAAGTGATATCTTATGATAAGTGTCTTTTTCTGTGTGACTTATTTCACTTAGAATCGTCGTACCTAAATCCACTCATCGTGCTGCTACTAGCCTTATGACGTTGATTTCATGGCTGAGTGATATTCCATTGTACATGAGGACCCCAACTTCTTTATCCATTTTTCTCTTTCCTAGGATATTTAAGGTGTAATGAAGTGGGGGTTCTTGTCAACAGAGCAGCCCTAAACTTTGGGGTGCCTGTGTCTTGCTGATTTTTAGTTTTCCCAATTTATACGCCCATGAGTGGAAGTGCCCTATGCTCTCCAAGCTGTGTTTTTTAGATGTTTCAGAACACACCGTACACTTCTCCAGAGTGGCTGTTGGCAATTTACATCCCACCCATCAGCGTAGCAAGGCTCCCATTTCTCCATGGCCGGTCCTGCATTTCTGGTTTGGACACTTTTTTCCGCATGGCCCTTTTGCCCGCTGGGAAGCGAGACTTCTTTGGAGCGCTGATTGGCCTTTCCAGGTTGCTTGGTTGGCCAAAAAGGGCGTATGCGTTTTTTCCTGAATATATTCAGGAAAAAACGCATACGCCCTTTTTGGCCAAGGGCATCATTGTCCACGTTTTGCCGCTTTTCATGTGCTTTCAAGGCGATTCGAATCTACCTCCTGAAATCTGTTTCCTGCAATTCTGCCTTGCTTTCAAAGCCTCTTCGTTGCCTTCCCTTAATATATTTGTGGACGAGAGGTATCATTTAAAACTCTGCAGGTTTGTGAATTGCAGTGCCCCTGAGCTCCATTTTTCAACTCGCTTTTTTGGGAGCTGGCCGCAAAAGCGCAGGATTGTTTCAGGCCCTCTTCTGGTTCTGGGGGGCAGGCTGAGCTTGTGCTTAATTCTTCTTCCTGATGGGAAAATAGAGTGACCTGTGCCTGTCCCAACACCTAGAGCTAGTCTCTCATTGGTTCCCCCTCTTCCCGTTCATCCTCAGGACAAATTGCAACCTGTACGGAACAGGAGGGTAAAGGTGCTGATTCTCCAAGGAGGGAGATGGCTAGTAAATCGGCTGGAATGGCGAACCCGAGCAAAGGAGATGAGAAATGAGGTGCGTTTTAGAAACCTTTCACGATCACACGGTGTACCATCTTCTGGGTTTCTCATGCCTGTTTTCGACGTAGGAAGATGCCCTTGAACCTGGAGATTTGGGACCCATGGGATGGGTACCATGCAGTATTACTTGAAAGGGTCTGCGTTGGCTCACCTAACCTCACCGAACCTCTCAGCCCCAAGAGTGTCCACCCTTATGTCTCAATCAGCTGTGGGTCTAGATATGGTCAATCCAGGTTGCATCACAGCCCCTGAACGAATTTTGTAAGAATTTCTCTCTCTTTCACTGTCTTTGTTTCACGGGTTTTGAAAAGTAATTTATTTTTCTAATGGGGTTTAGCTGCTTTTCACGGCTGTGTTTATGCCGCTTTACACCCCCTTGACTCACTTACAGAGAGATATCAATACATAGGTTTGAAGATTCTTACTAGTCAGATATATTCTTGTGCGGTGAATAGGGGGTGTTGAGTCCAGTTCACTGAAAAAGGAATAGGTCTTGTCTCTTACATATTGGGTTTATGGAACGGTATCGGAGCTAATTTGAAACCCTTGTTTTATGCATCACCCCACCTCACCTTTCCCGTTCAGCAGCGTAGTGTGTTTCCTAAACGTGTGACTCTGTTCTGTTTTGTAATTCAGTTCAAGTGTAGCGGTTTTTACATTCCCTCTAGAAGTGATATCTTATGATAAGTGTCTTTTTCTGTGTGACTTATTTCACTTAAAATCGTCGTACCTAAATCCACTCATCGTGCTGCTACTAGCCTTATGACGTTGATTTCATGGCTGAGTGATATTCCATTGTACATGAGGACCCCAACTTCTTTATCCATTTTTCTCTTTCCTAGGATATTTCAGGTGTAATGAAGTGGGGGTTCTTGTCAACAGAGCAGCCCTAAACTTTGGGGTGCCTGTGTCTTGCTGATTTTTAGTTTTCCCAATTTATACGCCCATGAGTGGAAGTGCCCTATGCTCTCCAAGCTGTGTTTTTTAGATGTTTCAGAACACACCGTACACTTCTCCAGAGTGGCTGTTGGCAATTTACATCCCACCCATCAGCGTAGCAAGGCTCCCATTTCTCCATGGCCGGTCCTGCATTTCTGGTTTGGACACTTTTTTCCGCATGGCCCTTTTGCCCGCTGGGAAGCGAGACTTCTTTGGAGCGCTGATTGGCCTTTCCAGGTTGCTTGGTTGGCCAAAAAGGGCGTATGCGTTTTTTCCTGAATATATTCAGGAAAAAACGCATACGCCCTTTTTGGCCAAGGGCATCATTTTCCACGTTTTGCCGCTTTTCATGTGCTTTCAAGGCGATTCGAATCTACCTCCTGAAATCTGTTTCCTGCAATTCTGCCTTGCTTTCAAAGCCTCTTCGTTGCCTTCCCTTAATATATTTGTGGACGAGAGGTATCATTTAAAACTCTGCAGGTTTGTGAATTGCAGTGCCCCTGAGCTCCATTTTTCAACTCACTTTTTTGGGAGCTGGCCGCAAAAGCGCAGGATTGTTTCAGGCCCTCTTCTGGTTCTGGGGGGCAGGCTGAGCTTGTGCTTAATTCTTCTTCCTGATGGGAAAATAGAGTGACCTGTGCCTGTCCCAACACCTAGAGCTAGTCTCTCATTGGTTCCCCCTCTTCCCGTTCATCCTCAGGACAAATTGCAACCTGTACGGAACAGGAGGGTAAAGGTGCTGATTCTCCAAGGAGGGAGATGGCTAGTAAATCGGCTGGAATGGCGAACCCGAGCAAAGGAGATGAGAAATGAGGTGCGTTTTAGAAACCTTTCACGATCACACGGTGTACCATCTTCTGGGTTTCTCATGCCTGTTTTCGACGTAGGAAGATGCCCTTGAACCTGGAGATTTGGGACCCATGGGATGGGTACCATGCAGTATTACTTGAAAGGGTCTGCGTTGGCTCACCCAACCTCACCGAACCTCTCAGCCCCAAGAGTGTCCACCCTTATGTCTCAATCAGCTGTGGGTCTAGATATGGTCAATCCAGGTTGCATCACAGCCCCTGAACGAATTTTGTAAGAATTTCTCTCTCTTTCACTGTCTTTGTTTCACGGGTTTTGAAAAGTAATTTATTTTTATAATGGGGTTTAGCTGCTTTTCACGGCTGTGTTTATGCCGCTTTACACCCCCTTGACTCACTTACAGAGAGATATCAATACATAGGTTTGAAGATTCTTACTAGTCAGATATATTCTTGTGCGGTGAATAGGGGGTGTTGAGTCCAGTTCACTGAAAAAGGAATAGGTCTTGTCTCTTACATATTGGGTTTATGGAACGGTATCGGAGCTAATTTGAAACCCTTGTTTTATGCATCACCCCACCTCACCTTTCCCGTTCAGCAGCGTAGTGTGTTTCCTAAACGTGTGACTCTGTTCTGTTTTGTAATTCAGTTCAAGTGTAGCGGTTTTTACATTCCCTCTAGAAGTGATATCTTATGATAAGTGTCTTTTTCTGTGTGACTTATTTCACTTAAAATCGTCGTACCTAAATCCACTCATCGTGCTGCTACTAGCCTTATGACGTTGATTTCATGGCTGAGTGATATTCCATTGTACATGAGGACCACAACTTCTTTATCCATTTTTCTCTTTCCTAGGATATTTAAGGTGTAATGAAGTGGGGGTTCTTGTCAACAGAGCAGCCCTAAACTTTGGGGTGCCTGTGTCTTGCTGATTTTTAGTTTTCCCAATTTATACGCCCATGAGTGGAAGTGCCCTATGCTCTCCAAGCTGTGTTTTTTAGATGTTTCAGAACACACCGTACACTTCTCCAGAGTGGCTGTTGGCAATTTACATCCCACCCATCAGCGTAGCAAGGCTCCCATTTCTCCATGGCCGGTCCTGCATTTCTGGTTTGGACACTTTTTTCCGCATGGCCCTTTTGCCCGCTGGGAAGCGAGACTTCTTTGGAGCGCTGATTGGCCTTTCCAGGTTGCTTGGTTGGCCAAAAAGGGCGTATGCGTTTTTTCCTGAATATATTCAGGAAAAAACGCATACGCCCTTTTTGGCCAAGGGCATCATTGTCCACGTTTTGCCGCTTTTCATGTGCTTTCAAGGCGATTCGAATCTACCTCCTGAAATCTGTTTCCTGCAATTCTGCCTTGCTTTCAAAGCCTCTTCGTTGCCTTCCCTTAATATATTTGTGGTCGAGAGGTATCATTTAAAACTCTGCAGGTTTGTGAATTGCAGTGTCCCTGAGCTCCATTTTTCAACTCGCTTTTTTGGGAGCTGGCCGCAAAAGCGCAGGATTGCTTCAGGCCCTCTTCTGGTTCTGGGGGGCAGGCTGAGCTTGTGCTTAATTCTTCTTCCTGATGGGAAAATAGAGTGACCTGTGCCTGTCCCAACACCTAGAGCTAGTCTCTCATTGGTTCCCCCTCTTCCCGTTCATCCTCAGGACAAATTGCAACCTGTACGGAACAGGAGGGTAAAGGTGCTGATTCTCCAAGGAGGGAGATGGCTAGTAAATCGGCTGGAATGGCGAACCCGAGCAAAGGAGATGAGAAATGAGGTGCGTTTTAGAAACCTTTCCCGATCACACGGTGTACCATCTTCTGGGTTTCTCATGCCTGTTTTCGACGTAGGAAGATGCCCTTGAACCTGGAGATTTGGGACCCATGGGATGGGTACCATGCAGTATTACTTGAAAGGGTCTGCGTTGGCTCACCCAACCTCACCGAACCTCTCAGCCCCAAGAGTGTCCACCCTTATGTCTCAATCAGCTGTGCGTCTAGATATGGTCAATCCAGGTTGCATCACAGCCCCTGAACGAATTTTGTAAGAATTTCTCTCTCTTTCACTGTCTTTGTTTCACGGGTTTTGAAAAGTAATTTATTTTTATAATGGGGTTTAGCTGCTTTTCACGGCTGTGTTTATGCCGCTTTACACCCCCTTGACTCACTTACAGAGAGATATCAATACATAGGTTTGAAGATTCTTACTAGTCAGATATATTCTTGTGCGGTGAATAGGGGGTGTTGAGTCCAGTTCACTGAAAAAGGAATAGGTCTTGTCTCTTACATATTGGGTTTATGGAACGGTATCGGAGCTAATTTGAAACCCTTGTTTTATGCATCACCCCACCTCACCTTTCCCGTTCAGCAGCCGTAGTGTGTTTCCTAAACGTGTGACTCTGTTCTGTTTTGTAATTCAGTTCAAGTGTAGCGGTTTTTACATTCCCTCTAGAAGTGATATCTTATGATAAGTGTCTTTTTCTGTGTGACTTATTTCACTTAGAATCGTCGTACCTAAATCCACTCATCGTGCTGCTACTAGCCTTATGACGTTGATTTCATGACTGAGTGATATTCCATTGTACATGAGGACCCCAACTTCTTTATCCATTTTTCTCTTTCCTAGGATATTTCAGGTGTAATGAAGTGGGGGTTCTTGTCAACAGAGCAGCCCTAAACTTTGGGGTGCCTGTGTCTTGCTGATTTTTAGTTTTCCCAATTTATACGCCCATGAGTGGAAGTGCCCTATGCTCTCCAAGCTGTGTTTTTTAGAAGTTTCAGAACACACCGTACACTTCTCCAGAGTGGCTGTTGGCAATTTACATCCCACCCATCAGCGTAGCAAGGCTCCCATTTCTCCATGGCCGGGCCTGCATTTCTGGTTTGGACACTTTTTTCCGCATGGCCCTTTTGCCCGCTGGGAAGCGAGACTTCTTTGGAGCGCTGATTGGCCTTTCCAGGTTGCTTGGTTGGCCAAAAAGGGCGTATGCGTTTTTTCCTGAATATATTCAGGAAAAAACGCATACGCCCTTTTTGGCCAAGGGCATCATTGTCCACGTTTTGCCGCTTTTCATGTGCTTTCAAGGTGATTCGAATCTACCTCCTGAAATCTGTTTCCTGCAATTCTGCCTTGCATTCAAAGCCTCTTCGTTGCCTTCCCTTAATATATTTGTGGACGAGAGGTATCATTTAAAACTCTGCAGGTTTGTGAATTGCAGTGCCCCTGAGCTCCATTTTTCAACTCGCTTTTTTGGGAGCTGGCCGCAAAAGCGCAGGATTGCTTCAGGCCCTCTTCTGGTTCTGGGGGGCAGGCTGAGCTTGTGCTTAATTCTTCTTCCTGATGGGAAAATAGAGTGACCTGTGCCTGTCCCAACACCTAGAGCTAGTCTCTCATTGGTTCCCCCTCTTCCCGTTCATCCTCAGGACAAATTGCAACCTGTACGGAACACGAGGTTAAAGGTGCTGATTCTCCAAGGAGGGAGATGGCTAGTAAATCGGCTGGAATGGCGAACCCGAGCCAAGGAGATGAGAAATGAGGTGCGTTTTAGAAACCTTTCCCGATCACACGGTGTACCATCTTCTGGGTTTCTCATGCCTGTTTTCGACGTAGGAAGATGCCCTTGAACCTGGAGATTTGGGACCCATGGGATGGGTACCATGCAGTATTACTTGAAAGGGTCTGCGTTGGCTCACCCAACCTCACCGAACCTCTCAGCCCCAAGAGTGTCCACCCTTATGTCTCAATCAGCTGTGGGTCTAGATATGGTCAATCCAGGTTGCATCACAGCCCCTGAACGAATTTTGTAAGAATTTCTCTCTCTTTCACTGTCTTTGTTTCACGGGTTTTGAAAAGTAATTTATTTTTATAATGGGGTTTAGCTGCTTTTCACGGCTGTGTTTATGCCGCTTTACACCCCCTTGACTCACTTACAGAGAGATATCAATACATAGGTTTGAAGATTCTTACTAGTCAGATATATTCTTGTGCGGTGAATAGGGGGTGTTGAGTCCAGTTCACTGAAAAAGGAATAGGTCTTGTCTCTTGCATATTGGGTTTATGGAACGGTATCGGAGCTAATTTGAAACCCTTGTTTTATGCATCACCCCACCTCACCTTTCCCGTTCAGCAGCCGTAGTGTGTTTCCTAAACGTGTGACTCTGTTCTGTTTTGTAATTCAGTTCAAGTGTAGCGGTTTTTACATTCCCTCTAGAAGTGATATCTTATGATAAGTGTCTTTTTCTGTGTGACTTATTTCACTTAGAATCGTCGTACCTAAATCCACTTATCGTGCTGCTACTAGCCTTATGACGTTGATTTCATGGCTGAGTGATATTCCATTGTACATGAGGACCCCAACTTCTTTATCCATTTTTCTCTTTCCTAGGATATTTAAGGTGTAATGAAGTGGGGGTTCTTGTCAACAGAGCAGCCCTAAACTTTGGGGTGCCTGTGTCTTGCTGATTTTTAGTTTTCCCAATTTATACGCCCATGAGTGGAAGTGCCCTATGCTCTCCAAGCTGTGTTTTTTAGATGTTTCAGAACACACCGTACACTTCTCCAGAGTGGCTGTTGGCAATTTACATCCCACCCATCAGCGTAGCAAGGCTCCCATTTCTCCATGGCCGGTCCTGCATTTCTGGTTTGGACACTTTTTTCCGCATGGCCCTTTTGCCCGCTGGGAAGCGAGACTTCTTTGGAGCGCTGATTGGCCTTTCCAGGTTGCTTGGTTGGCCAAAAAGGGCGTATGCGTTTTTTCCTGAATATATTCAGGAAAAAACGCATACGCCCTTTTTGGCCAAGGGCATCATTGTCCACGTTTTGCCGCTTTTCATGTGCTTTCAAGGCGATTCGAATCTACCTCCTGAAATCTGTTTCCTGCAATTCTGCCTTGCTTTCAAAGCCTCTTCGTTGCCTTCCCTTAATATATTTGTGGACGATAGGTATCATTTAAAACTCTGCAGGTTTGTGAATTGCAGTGTCCCTGAGCTCCATTTTTCAACTCGCTTTTTTGGGAGCTGGCCGCAAAAGCGCAGGATTGCTTCAGGCCCTCTTCTGGTTCTGGGGGGCAGGCTGAGCTTGTGCTTAATTCTTCTTCCTGATGGGAAAATAGAGTGACCTGTGCCTGTCCCAACACCTAGAGCTAGTCTCTCATTGGTTCCCCCTCTTCCCGTTCATCCTCAGGACAAATTGCAACCTGTACGGAACAGGAGGGTAAAGGTGCTGATTCTCCAAGGAGGGAGATGGCTAGTAAATCGGCTGGAATGGCGAACCCGAGCAAAGGAGATGAGAAATGAGGTGCGTTTTAGAAACCTTTCCCGATCACACGGTGTACCATCTTCTGGGTTTCTCATGCCTGTTTTCGACGTAGGAAGATGCCCTTGAACCTGGAGATTTGGGACCCATGGGATGGGTACCATGCAGTATTACTTGAAAGGGTCTGCGTTGGCTCAACCAACCTCACCGAACCTCTCAGCCCCAAGAGTGTCCACCCTTATGTCTCAATCAGCTGTGGGTCTAGATATGGTCAATCCAGGTTGCATCACAGCCCCTGAACGAATTTTGTAAGAATTTCTCTCTCTTTCACTGTCTTTGTTTCACGGGTTTTGAAAAGTAATTTATTTTTATAATGGGGTTTAGCTGCTTTTCACGGCTGTGTTTATGCCGCTTTACACCCCCTTGACTCACTTACAGAGAGATATCAATGCATAGGTTTGAAGATTCTTACTAGTCAGATATATTCTTGTGCGGTGAATAGGGGGTGTTGAGTCCAGTTCACTGAAAAAGGAATAGGTCTTGTCTCTTACATATTGGGTTTATGGAACGGTATCGGAGCTAATTTGAAACCCTTGTTTTATGCATCACCCCACCTCACCTTTCCCGTTCAGCAGCCGTAGTGTGTTTCCTAAACGTGTGACTCTGTTCTGTTTTGTAATTCAGTTCAAGTGTAGCGGTTTTTACATTCCCTCTAGAAGTGATATCTTATGATAAGTGTCTTTTTCTGTGTGACTTATTTCACTTAGAATCGTCGTACCTAAATCCACTCATCGTGCTGCTACTAGCCTTATGACGTTGATTTCATGGCTGAGTGATATTCCATTGTACATGAGGACCCCAACTTCTTTATCCATTTTTCTCTTTCCTAGGATATTTAAGGTGTAATGAAGTGGGGGTTCTTGTCAACAGAGCAGCCCTAAACTTTGGGGTGCCTGTGTCTTGCTGATTTTTAGTTTTCCCAATTTATACACCCATGAGTGGAAGTGCCCTATGCTCTCCAAGCTGTGTTTTTTAGATGTTTCAGAACACACCGTACACTTCTCCAGAGTGGCTGTTGGCAATTTACATCCCACCCATCAGCGTAGCAAGGCTCCCATTTCTCCATGGCCGGTCCTGCATTTCTGGTTTGGACACTTTTTTCCGCATGGCCCTTTTGCCCGCTGGGAAGCGAGACTTCTTTGGAGCGCTGATTGGCCTTTCCAGGTTGCTTGGTTGGCCAAAAAGGGCGTATGCGTTTTTTCCTGAATATATTCAGGAAAAAACGCATACGCCCTTTTTGGCCAAGGGCATCATTGTCCACGTTTTGCCGCTTTTCATGTGCTTTCAAGGCGATTCGAATCTACCTCCTGAAATCTGTTTCCTGCAATTCTGCCTTGCTTTCAAAGCCTCTTCGTTGCCTTCCCTTAATATATTTGTGGACGAGAGGTATCATTTAAAACTCTGCAGGTTTGTGAATTGCAGTGTCCCTGAGCTCCATTTTTCAACTCGCTTTTTTGGGAGCTGGCCGCAAAAGCGCAGGATTGCTTCAGGCCCTCTTCTGGTTCTGGGGGGCAGGCTGAGCTTGTGCTTAATTCTTCTTCCTGATGGGAAAATAGAGTGACCTGTGCCTGTCCCAACACCTAGAGCTAGTCTCTCATTGGTTCCCCCTCTTCCCGTTCATCCTCAGGACAAATTGCAACCTGTACGGAACAGGAGGGTAAAGGTGCTGATTCTCCAAGGAGGGAGATGGCTAGTAAATCGGCTGGAATGGCGAACCCGAGCAAAGGAGATGAGAAATGAGGTGCGTTTTAGAAACCTTTCCCGATCACACGGTGTACCATCTTCTGGGTTTCTCATGCCTGTTTTCGACGTAGGAAGATGCCCTTGAACCTGGAGATTTGGGACCCATGGGATGGGTACCATGCAGTATTACTTGAAAGGGTCTGCGTTGGCTCAACCAACCTCACCGAACCTCTCAGCCCCAAGAGTGTCCACCCTTATGTCTCAATCAGCTGTGGGTCTAGATATGGTCAATCCAGGTTGCATCACAGCCCCTGAACGAATTTTGTAAGAATTTCTCTCTCTTTCACTGTCTTTGTTTCACGGGTTTTGAAAAGTAATTTATTTTTATAATGGGGTTTAGCTGCTTTTCACGGCTGTGTTTATGCCGCTTTACACCCCCTTGACTCACTTACAGAGAGATATCAATGCATAGGTTTGAAGATTCTTACTAGTCAGATATATTCTTGTGCGGTGAATAGGGGGTGTTGAGTCCAGTTCACTGAAAAAGGAATAGGTCTTGTCTCTTACATATTGGGTTTATGGAACGGTATCGGAGCTAATTTGAAACCCTTGTTTTATGCATCACCCCACCTCACCTTTCCCGTTCAGCAGCCGTAGTGTGTTTCCTAAACGTGTGACTCTGTTCTGTTTTGTAATTCAGTTCAAGTGTAGCGGTTTTTACATTCCCTCTAGAAGTGATATCTTATGATAAGTGTCTTTTTCTGTGTGACTTATTTCACTTAGAATCGTCGTACCTAAATCCACTCATCGTGCTGCTACTAGCCTTATGACGTTGATTTCATGACTGAGTGATATTCCATTGTACATGAGGACCCCAACTTCTTTATCCATTTTTCTCTTTCCTAGGATATTTCAGGTGTAATGAAGTGGGGGTTCTTGTCAACAGAGCAGCCCTAAACTTTGGGGTGCCTGTGTCTTGCTGATTTTTAGTTTTCCCAATTTATACGCCCATGAGTGGAAGTGCCCTATGCTCTCCAAGCTGTGTTTTTTAGATGTTTCAGAACACACCGTACACTTCTCCAGAGTGGCTGTTGGCAATTTACATCCCACCCATCAGCGTAGCAAGGCTCCCATTTCTCCATGGCCGGTCCTGCATTTCTGGTTTGGACACTTTTTTCCGCATGGCCCTTTTGCCCGCTGGGAAGCGAGACTTCTTTGGAGCGCTGATTGGCCTTTCCAGGTTGCTTGGTTGGCCAAAAAGGGCGTATGCGTTTTTTCCTGAATATATTCAGGAAAAAACGCATACGCCCTTTTTGGCCAAGGGCATCATTGTCCACGTTTTGCCGCTTTTCATGTGCTTTCAAGGCGATTCGAATCTACCTCCTGAAATCTGTTTCCTGCAATTCTGCCTTGCATTCAAAGCCTCTTCGTTGCCTTCCCTTAATATATTTGTGGACGAGAGGTATCATTTAAAACTCTGCAGGTTTGTGAATTGCAGTGCCCCTGAGCTCCATTTTTCAACTCGCTTTTTTGGGAGCTGGCCGCAAAAGCGCAGGATTGCTTCAGGCCCTCTTCTGGTTCTGGGGGGCAGGCTGAGCTTGTGCTTAATTCTTCTTCCTGATGGGAAAATAGAGTGACCTGTGCCTGTCCCAACACCTAGAGCTAGTCTCTCATTGGTTCCCCCTCTTCCCGTTCATCCTCAGGACAAATTGCAACCTGTACGGAACAGGAGGGTAAAGGTGCTGATTCTCCAAGGAGGGAGATGGCTAGTAAATCGGCTGGAATGGCGAACCCGAGCAAAGGAGATGAGAAATGAGGTGCGATTTAGAAACCTTTCCCGATCACACGGTGTACCATCTTCGGGGTTTCTCATGCCTGTTTTCGACGTAGGAAGATGCCCTTGAACCTGGAGATTTGGGACCCATGGGATGGGTACCATGCAGTATTACTTGAAAGGGTCTGCGTTGGCTCACCCAACCTCACCGAACCTCTCAGCCCCAAGAGTGTCCACCCTTATGTCTCAATCAGCTGTGGGTCTAGATATGGTCAATCCAGGTTGCATCACAGCCCCTGAACGAATTTTGTAAGAATTTCTCTCTCTTTCACTGTCTTTGTTTCACGGGTTTTGAAAAGTAATTTATTTTTATAATGGGGTTTAGCTGCTTTTCACGGCTGTGTTTATGCCGCTTTACACCCCCTTGACTCACTTACAGAGAGATATCAATGCATAGGTTTGAAGATTCTTACTAGTCAGATATATTCTTGTGCGGTGAATAGGGGGTGTTGAGTCCAGTTCACTGAAAAAGGAATAGGTCTTGTCTCTTACATATTGGGTTTATGGAACGGTATCGGAGCTAATTTGAAACCCTTGTTTTATGCATCACCCCACCTCACCTTTCCCGTTCAGCAGCCGTAGTGTGTTTCCTAAACGTGTGACTCTGTTCTGTTTTGTAATTCAGTTCAAGTGTAGCGGTTTTTACATTCCCTCTAGAAGTGATATCTTATGATAAGTGTCTTTTTCTGTGTGACTTATTTCACTTAGAATCGTCGTACCTAAATCCACTCATCGTGCTGCTACTAGCCTTATGACGTTGATTTCATGACTGAGTGATATTCCATTGTACATGAGGACCCCAACTTCTTTATCCATTTTTCTCTTTCCTAGGATATTTCAGGTGTAATGAAGTGGGGGTTCTTGTCAACAGAGCAGCCCTAAACTTTGGGGTGCCTGTGTCTTGCTGATTTTTAGTTTTCCCAATTTATACGCCCATGAGTGGAAGTGCCCTATGCTCTCCAAGCTGTGTTTTTTAGATGTTTCAGAACACACCGTACACTTCTCCAGAGTGGCTGTTGGCAATTTACATCCCACCCATCAGCGTAGCAAGGCTCCCATTTCTCCATGGCCGGTCCTGCATTTCTGGTTTGGACACTTTTTTCCGCATGGCCCTTTTGCCCGCTGGGAAGCGAGACTTCTTTGGAGCGCTGATTGGCCTTTCCAGGTTGCTTGGTTGGCCAAAAAGGGCGTATGCGTTTTTTCCTGAATATATTCAGGAAAAAACGCATACGCCCTTTTTGGCCAAGGGCATCATTGTCCACGTTTTGCCGCTTTTCATGTGCTTTCAAGGTGATTCGAATCTACCTCCTGAAATCTGTTTCCTGCAATTCTGCCTTGCATTCAAAGCCTCTTCGTTGCCTTCCCTTAATATATTTGTGGACGAGAGGTATCATTTAAAACTCTGCAGGTTTGTGAATTGCAGTGCCCCTGAGCTCCATTTTTCAACTCGCTTTTTTGGGAGCTGGCCGCAAAAGCGCAGGATTGCTTCAGGCCCTCTTCTGGTTCTGGGGGGCAGGCTGAGCTTGTGCTTAATTCTTCTTCCTGATGGGAAAATAGAGTGACCTGTGCCTGTCCCAACACCTAGAGCTAGTCTCTCATTGGTTCCCCCTCTTCCCGTTCATCCTCAGGACAAATTGCAACCTGTACGGAACAGGAGGGTAAAGGTGCTGATTCTCCAAGGAGGGAGATGGCTAGTAAATCGGCTGGAATGGCGAACCCGAGCAAAGGAGATGAGAAATGAGGTGCGATTTAGAAACCTTTCCCGATCACACGGTGTACCATCTTCGGGGTTTCTCATGCCTGTTTTCGACGTAGGAAGATGCCCTTGAACCTGGAGATTTGGGACCCATGGGATGGGTACCATGCAGTATTACTTGAAAGGGTCTGCGTTGGCTCACCCAACCTCACCGAACCTCTCAGCCCCAAGAGTGTCCACCCTTATGTCTCAATCAGCTGTGGGTCTAGATATGGTCAATCCAGGTTGCATCACAGCCCCTGAACGAATTTTGTAAGAATTTCTCTCTCTTTCACTGTCTTTGTTTCACGGGTTTTGAAAAGTAATTTATTTTTATAATGGGGTTTAGCTGCTTTTCACGGCTGTGTTTATGCCGCTTTACACCCCCTTGACTCACTTACAGAGAGATATCAATGCATAGGTTTGAAGATTCTTACTAGTCAGATATATTCTTGTGCGGTGAATAGGGGGTGTTGAGTCCAGTTCACTGAAAAAGGAATAGGTCTTGTCTCTTACATATTGGGTTTATGGAACGGTATCGGAGCTAATTTGAAACCCTTGTTTTATGCATCACCCCACCTCACCTTTCCCGTTCAGCAGCCGTAGTGTGTTTCCTAAACGTGTGACTCTGTTCTGTTTTGTAATTCAGTTCAAGTGTAGCGGTTTTTACATTCCCTCTAGAAGTGATATCTTATGATAAGTGTCTTTTTCTGTGTGACTTATTTCACTTAGAATCGTCGTACCTAAATCCACTCATCGTGCTGCTACTAGCCTTATGACGTTGATTTCATGACTGAGTGATATTCCATTGTACATGAGGACCCCAACTTCTTTATCCATTTTTCTCTTTCCTAGGATATTTCAGGTGTAATGAAGTGGGGGTTCTTGTCAACAGAGCAGCCCTAAACTTTGGGGTGCCTGTGTCTTGCTGATTTTTAGTTTTCCCAATTTATACGCCCATGAGTGGAAGTGCCCTATGCTCTCCAAGCTGTGTTTTTTAGATGTTTCAGAACACACCGTACACTTCTCCAGAGTGGCTGTTGGCAATTTACATCCCACCCATCAGCGTAGCAAGGCTCCCATTTCTCCATGGCCGGTCCTGCATTTCTGGTTTGGACACTTTTTTCCGCATGGCCCTTTTGCCCGCTGGGAAGCGAGACTTCTTTGGAGCGCTGATTGGCCTTTCCAGGTTGCTTGGTTGGCCAAAAAGGGCGTATGCGTTTTTTCCTGAATATATTCAGGAAAAAACGCATACGCCCTTTTTGGCCAAGGGCATCATTGTCCACGTTTTGCCGCTTTTCATGTGCTTTCAAGGTGATTCGAATCTACCTCCTGAAATCTGTTTCCTGCAATTCTGCCTTGCATTCAAAGCCTCTTCGTTGCCTTCCCTTAATATATTTGTGGACGAGAGGTATCATTTAAAACTCTGCAGGTTTGTGAATTGCAGTGCCCCTGAGCTCCATTTTTCAACTCGCTTTTTTGGGAGCTGGCCGCAAAAGCGCAGGATTGCTTCAGGCCCTCTTCTGGTTCTGGGGGGCAGGCTGAGCTTGTGCTTAATTCTTCTTCCTGATGGGAAAATAGAGTGACCTGTGCCTGTCCCAACACCTAGAGCTAGTCTCTCATTGGTTCCCCCTCTTCCCGTTCATCCTCAGGACAAATTGCAACCTGTACGGAACAGGAGGGTAAAGGTGCTGATTCTCCAAGGAGGGAGATGGCTAGTAAATCGGCTGGAATGGCGAACCCGAGCAAAGGAGATGAGAAATGAGGTGCGTTTTAGAAACCTTTCCCGATCACACGGTGTACCATCTTCTGGGTTTCTCATGCCTGTTTTCGACGTAGGAAGATGCCCTTGAACCTGGAGATTTGGGACCCATGGGATGGGTACCATGCAGTATTACTTGAAAGGGTCTGCGTTGGCTCAACCAACCTCACCGAACCTCTCAGCCCCAAGAGTGTCCACCCTTATGTCTCAATCAGCTGTGGGTCTAGATATGGTCAATCCAGGTTGCATCACAGCCCCTGAACGAATTTTGTAAGAATTTCTCTCTCTTTCACTGTCTTTGTTTCACGGGTTTTGAAAAGTAATTTATTTTTATAATGGGGTTTAGCTGCTTTTCACGGCTGTGTTTATGCCGCTTTACACCCCCTTGACTCACTTACAGAGAGATATCAATGCATAGGTTTGAAGATTCTTACTAGTCAGATATATTCTTGTGCGGTGAATAGGGGGTGTTGAGTCCAGTTCACTGAAAAAGGAATAGGTCTTGTCTCTTACATATTGGGTTTATGGAACGGTATCGGAGCTAATTTGAAACCCTTGTTTTATGCATCACCCCACCTCACCTTTCCCGTTCAGCAGCCGTAGTGTGTTTCCTAAACGTGTGACTCTGTTCTGTTTTGTAATTCAGTTCAAGTGTAGCGGTTTTTACATTCCCTCTAGAAGTGATATCTTATGATAAGTGTCTTTTTCTGTGTGACTTATTTCACTTAGAATCGTCGTACCTAAATCCACTCATCGTGCTGCTACTAGCCTTATGACGTTGATTTCATGGCTGAGTGATATTCCATTGTACATGAGGACCCCAACTTCTTTATCCATTTTTCTCTTTCCTAGGATATTTCAGGTGTAATGAAGTGGGGGTTCTTGTCAACAGAGCCAGCCCTAAACTTTGGGGTGCCTGTGTCTTGCTTACTTTTAGTTTTCCCAATTTATACGCCCATGAGTGGTAGTGCCCTATGCGCTCCAAGCTGTGTTTTTTAGATGTTTCAGGACACACCGTACACTTCTCCAGAGTGGCTGTTTGCAATTTACATCCCGCCCATCAGCGTAGCAAGTCTCCCATTTCTCCATGGCCGCTCCTGCATTTCTGGTTTTGAAACTTTTTTCTGCATGGCCCTTTTGACCGCTGGGATGCGAGACTTCTTTGTAGCGCTGATTTGCCTTTCCAGGTTGCTTGGTTGGCCAAAAAGGGCGTATGCTTTTTTTCCTGAATATATTCAGGAGAAAACGCATACGCCCTTTTTAGCCAAGTGCATCATTGTCCACGTTTTGCCGCTTTTCATGTGCTTTCAAGGCGATTCGAATCTACCTCCTGAAATCTGTTTCCTACAATTCTGCCTTGCTTTCAAAGCCTCTTCGTTGCCTTCCCTTAATATATTTGTGGACGAGAGTTTTCATTTAAAACACTGCAGGTTTGTGAATTGCAGTGCCCCTGAGCTCCATTTTTCAACTCGCTTTTTTGGGAGCTGGCCGCAAAAGCGCAGGATTGCTTCAGGCCCTCTTCTGGTTCTGGGGGGCAGGCTGAGCTTGTGGTTAATTCTTCTTCCTGATGGGAAAATAGAGTGACCTGTGCCTGTCCCAAACCCTAGAGATAGTCTCTCATTGGTTCCCCCTCTTCCCGTTCATCCTCAGGACAAATTGCAACCTGTACGGAACAGGAGGTTAAAGGTGCTGATTCTCCAAGGACGGAGATGGCTAGTAAAGCGGCTGGAATGGCGAAACCGAGCACAAGGAGATGAGAAATGAGGTGCGTTTTAGAAACCATTCCCGATCACACGGTGTATCATCTTCTGGGTTTCTCATGCATGTTTTCGACGTAGGAAGATGCCCTTGAACCTGGAGATTTGGGACCCATGGGATGGGTACCATGCAGTATTACTTTAAAGGGTCTGCGTTGGCTCACGCAACCTCACCAAACCTCTCAGCCCCAAGAGTGTTCACCCTTATGTCTCAATCAGCTGTGGGTCTAGATAAGGTCAATCCAGGTTGCATCACAGCCCCTGAACGAATTTTGTAAGAATTTCTCTCTCTTTCACTGTCTTTGTTTCACGGGTTTTGAAAAGTAATTTATTTTTATAATGGGGTTTAGCTGCTTTTCACGGCTGTGTTTATGCCGCTTTACACCCCCGTGACTCACTTACAGAGCGATATCAATACATAGGTTTGAAGATTCTTACTAGTCAGATATATTCTTCTGCGGTGAATAGGGGGTGTTGAGTCCAGTTCACTGAGCAAGGAGTACGTCTTGTCTACTACATATTGGGTTTATGGAACGGTATCAGAGCTAATTTGAAACCCTTGTTTTATGCATCACCCCACCTCACCTTTCCCGTTCAGCAGCCATAGTGTGTTTTCTGAACGAGTGACTCTGTTCTGTTTTGTAATTCAGTTCAAGTGTAGCGGTTTTTACATTCCCTCTATGAGTGATATCCTATGATAAGTGTCTTTTTCTGTGTGACTTATTTCACTTAGAATCGTCGTACCTAAATCCACTCATCGTGCTGCTACTAGCCTTATGACGTGGATTTCATGGCTGAGTGATATTCCATTGTACATGAGGACCCCAACTTCTTTATCCATTTTTCTCTTTCCTAGGATATTTAAGATGTAATGAAGTGGTGGTTCTTGTCAACAGAGCAGCCCTAAACTTTGGAGTGCCTGTGTCTTGCTGATTTTTAGTTTTCCCAATTTACACGCCCATGAGTGGAAGTGCCCTATGCGCTCCAAGCTGTGTTTTTTAGATGTTTCAGGACACACCGTACACTTCTCCAGAGTGGCTGTTGGCAATTTACATCCCTCCCATCAGCGTAGCAAGGCTCCCATTTCTCCATGGCCGCTCCTGCATTTCTGGTTTTGACACTTTTTTCCGCATGGCCCTTTTTCCCCTGAGAAGCGAGACTTCTTTGTAGCACTGATTTGCCTTTCCAGGTTGTTTGGTTGGCCAGAAAGGGCGTATGCGTTTTTTCCTGAATATATTCAGGAAAAAACGCATACGCCCTTTTTGGCCAAGGGCATCATTGTCCACGTTTTCCCACTTTTCATGTGCTTTAAAAGCGATTCGAATCTACCTCCTGAAATCTGTTTCCTGCAATTCTGCCTTGCTTTCAAAGCCTCTTCGTTGCCTTCCCTCAATATATTTGTGGACGAGAGTTATCATTTATAACTCTGCAGGTTTGTGAATTGCAGTGCCCATGAGCTCCATTTCTCAAGTCGCTTTTTGGGAGCTGGCCGCAAAAGCGCAGGATTGCTTCAGGCCCTCTTCTGGTTCTGGGGGGCAGGCTGAGGCTGTGGTTAATTCTTTTTCCTGATGGGAAAATAGAGGGACCTGTGCCTGTCCCAACACCTAGAGCTAGTCTCTCATTGGTTCCCCCTCTTCCCGTTCATCCTCAGGACAAATTGCAACCTGTACGGAACAGGAGGGTAAAGGTGCTGATTCTCCAAGGAGGGAGATGGCTAGTAAATCGGCTGGAATGGCGAACCCGAGCAAAGGAGATGAGAAATGAGGTGCGATTTAGAAACCTTTCCCGATCACACGGTGTACCATCTTCTGGGTTTCTCATGCCTGTTTTCGACGTAGGAAGATGCCCTTGAACCTGGAGATTTGGGACCCATGGGATGGGTACCATGCAGTATTACTTGAAAGGGTCTGCGTTGGCTCAACCAACCTCACCGAACCTCTCAGCCCCAAGAGTGTCCACCCTTATGTCTCAATCAGCTGTGGGTCTAGATATGGTCAATCCAGGTTGCATCACAGCCCCTGAACGAATTTTGTAAGAATTTCTCTCTCTTTCACTGTCTTTGTTTCACGGGTTTTGAAAAGTAATTTATTTTTATAATGGGGTTTAGCTGCTTTTCACGGCTGTGTTTATGCCGCTTTACACCCCCTTGACTCACTTACAGAGAGATATCAATGCATAGGTTTGAAGATTCTTACTAGTCAGATATATTCTTGTGCGGTGAATAGGGGGTGTTGAGTCCAGTTCACTGAAAAAGGAATAGGTCTTGTCTCTTACATATTGGGTTTATGGAACGGTATCGGAGCTAATTTGAAACCCTTGTTTTATGCATCACCCCACCTCACCTTTCCCGTTCAGCAGCCGTAGTGTGTTTCCTAAACGTGTGACTCTGTTCTGTTTTGTAATTCAGTTCAAGTGTAGCGGTTTTTACATTCCCTCTAGAAGTGATATCTTATGATAAGTGTCTTTTTCTGTGTGACTTATTTCACTTAGAATCGTCGTACCTAAATCCACTCATCGTGCTGCTACTAGCCTTATGACGTTGATTTCATGGCTGAGTGATATTCCATTTTACATGAGGACCCCAACTTCTTTATCCATTTTTCTCTTTCCTAGGATATTTAAGGTGTAATGAAGTGGGGGTTCTTGTCAACAGAGCAGCCCTAAACTTTGGGGTGCCTGTGTCTTGCTGATTTTTAGTTTTCCCAATTTATACGCCCATGAGTGGAAGTGCCCTATGCTCTCCAAGCTGTGTTTTTTAGATGTTTCAGAACACACCGTACACTTCTCCAGAGTGGCTGTTGGCAATTTACATCCCACCCATCAGCGTAGCAAGGCTCCCATTTCTCCATGGCCGGTCCTGCATTTCTGGTTTGGACACTTTTTTCCGCATGGCCCTTTTGCCCGCTGGGAAGCGAGACTTCTTTGGAGCGCTGATTGGCCTTTCCAGGTTGCTTGGTTGGCCAAAAAGGGCGTATGCGTTTTTTCCTGAATATATTCAGGAAAAAACGCATACGCCCTTTTTGGCCAAGGGCATCATTGTCCACGTATTGCCGCTTTTCATGTGCTTTCAAGGCGATTCGAATCTACCTCCTGAAATCTGTTTCCTGCAATTCTGCCTTGCTTTCAAAGCCTCTTCGTTGCCTTCCCTTAATATATTTGTGGACGAGAGGTATCATTTAAAACTCTGCAGGTTTGTGAATTGCAGTGCCCCTGAGCTCCATTTTTCAACTCGCTTTTTTGGGAGCTGGCCGCAAAAACGCAGGATTGCTTCAGGCCCTCTTCTGGTTCTGGGGGGCAGGCTGAGCTTGTGCTTAATTCTTCTTCCTGATGGGAAAATAGAGTGACCTGTGCCTGTCCCAACACCTAGAGCTAGTCTCTCATTGGTTCCCCCTCTTCCCGTTCATCCTCAGGACAAATTGCAACCTGTACGGAACAGGAGGGTAAAGGTGCTGATTCTCCAAGGAGGGAGATGGCTAGTAAATCGGCTGGAATGGCGAACCCGAGCAAAGGAGATGAGAAATGAGGTGCGTTTTAGAAACCTTTCCCGATCACACGGTGTACCATCTTCTGGGTTTCTCATGCCTGTTTTCGACGTAGGAAGATGCCCTTGAACCTGGAGATTTGGGACCCATGGGATGGGTACCATGCAGTATTACTTGAAAGGGTCTGCGTTGGCTCACCCAACCTCACCGAACCCCTCAGCCCCAAGAGTGTCCACCCTTATGTCTCAATCAGCTGTGGGTCTAGATATGGTCAATCCAGGTTGCGTCACAGCCCCTGAACGAATTTTGTAAGAATTTCTCTCTCTTTCACTGTCTTTGTTTCACGGGTTTTGAAAAGTAATTTATTTTTATAATGGGGTTTAGCTGCTTTTCACGGCTGTGTTTATGCCACTTTACACCCCCTTGACTCACTTACAGAGAGATATCAATGCATAGGTTTGAAGATTCTTACTAGTCAGATATATTCTTGTGCGGTGAATAGGGGGTGTTGAGTCCAGTTCACTGAAAAAGGAATAGGTCTTGTCTCTTACATATTGGGTTTATGGAACGGTATCTGAGCTAATTTGAAACCCTTGTTTTATGCATCACCCCACCTCACCTTTCCCGTTCAGCAGCCGTAGTGTGTTTCCTAAACGTGTGACTCTGTTCTGTTTTGTAATTCAGTTCAAGTGTAGCGGTTTTTACATTCCCTCTCGAAGTGATATCTTATGATAAGTGTCTTTTTCTGTGTGACTTATTTCACTTAGAATCGTCGTACCTAAATCCACTCATCGTGCTGCTACTAGCCTTATGACGTTGATTTCATGGCTGAGTGATATTCCATTGTACATGAGGACCCCAACTTCTTTATCCATTTTTCTCTTTCCTAGGATATTTAAGGTGTAATGAAGTGGGGGTTCTTGTCAACAGAGCAGCCCTAAACTTTGGGGTGCCTGTGTCTTGCTGATTTTTAGTTTTCCCAATTTATACGCCCATGAGTGGAAGTGCCCTATGCTCTCCAAGATGTGTTTTTTAGATGTTTCAGAACACACCGTACACTTCTCCAGAGTGGCTGTTGGCAATTTACATCCCACCCATCAGCGTAGCAAGGCTCCCATTTCTCCATGGCCGGTCCTGCATTTCTGGTTTGGACACTTTTTTCCGCATGGCCCTTTTGCCCGCTGGGAAGCGAGACTTCTTTGGAGCGCTGATTGGCCTTTCCAGGTTGCTTGGTTGGCCAAAAAGGGCGTATGCGTTTTTTCCTGAATATATTCAGGAAAAAACGCATACGCCCTTTTTGGCCAAGGGCATCATTGTCCACGTTTTGCCGCTTTTCATGTGCTTTCAAGGCGATTCGAATCTACCTCCTGAAATCTGTTTCCTGCAATTCTGCCTTGCTTTCAAAGCCTCTTCGTTGCCTTCCCTTAATATATTTGTGGACGAGAGGTATCATTTAAAACTCTGCAGGTTTGTGAATTGCAGTGCCCCTGAGCTCCATTTTTCAACTCGCTTTTTTGGGAGCTGGCCGCAAAAGCGCAGGATTGCTTCAGGCCCTCTTCTGGTTCTGGGGGGCAGGCTGAGCTTGTGCTTAATTCTTCTTCCTGATGGGAAAATAGAGTGACCTGTGCCTGTCCCAACCCCTGGAGCTAGTCTCTCATTGGTTCCCCCTCTTCCCGTTCATCCTCAGGACAAATTGCAACCTGTACGGAACAGGAGGGTAAAGGTGCTGATTCTCCAAGGAGGGAGATGGCTAGTAAATCGGCTGGAATGGCGAACCCGAGCAAAGGAGATGAGAAATGAGGTGCGTTTTAGAAACCTTTCCCGATCACACGGTGTACCATCTTCTGGGTTTCTCATGCCTGTTTTCGACGTAGGAAGATGCCCTTGAACCTGGAGATTTGGGACCCATGGGATGGGTACCATGCAGTATTACTTGAAAGGGTCTGCGTTGGCTCACCCAACCTCACCGAACCTCTCAGCCCCAAGAGTGTCCACCCTTATGTCTCAATCAGCTGTGGGTCTAGATATGGTCAATCCAGGTTGCGTCACAGCCCCTGAACGAATTTTGTAAGAATTTCTCTCTCTTTCACTGTCTTTGTTTCACGGGTTTTGAAAAGTAATTTATTTTTATAATGGGGTTTAGCTGCTTTTCACGGCTGTGTTTATGCCACTTTACACCCCCTTGACTCACTTACAGAGAGATATCAATGCATAGGTTTGAAGATTCTTACTAGTCAGATATATTCTTGTGCGGTGAATAGGGGGTGTTGAGTCCAGTTCACTGAAAAAGGAATAGGTCTTGTCTCTTACATATTGGGTTTATGGAACGGTATCGGAGCTAATTTGAAACCCTTGTTTTATGCATCACCCCACCTCACCTTTCCCGTTCAGCAGCCGTAGTGTGTTTCCTAAACGTGTGACTCTGTTCTGTTTTGTAATTCAGTTCAAGTGTAGCGGTTTTTACATTCCCTCTCGAAGTGATATCTTATGATAAGTGTCTTTTTCTGTGTGACTTATTTCACTTAGAATCGTCGTACCTAAATCCACTCATCGTGCTGCTACTAGCCTTATGACGTTGATTTCATGGCTGAGTGATATTCCATTTTACATGAGGACCCCAACTTCTTTATCCATTTTTCTCTTTCCTAGGATATTTAAGGTGTAATGAAGTGGGGGTTCTTGTCAACAGAGCAGCCGTAAACTTTGGGGTGCCTGTGTCTTGCTGATTTTTAGTTTTCCCAATTTATACGCCCATGAGTGGAAGTGCCCTATGCTCTCCAAGCTGTGTTTTTTAGATGTTTCAGAACACACCGTACACTTCTCCAGAGTGGCTGTTGGCAATTTATATCCCACCCATCAGCGTAGCAAGGCTCCCATTTCTCCATGGCCGGTCCTGCATTTCTGGTTTGGACACTTTTTTCCGCATGGCCCTTTTGCCCGCTGGGAAGCGAGACTTCTTTGGAGCGCTGATTGGCCTTTCCAGGTTGCTTGGTTGGCCAAAAAGGGCGTATGCGTTTTCTCCTGAATATATTCAGGAAAAAACGCATACGCCCTTTTTGGCCAAGGGCATCATTGTCCACGTTTTGCCGCTTTTCATGTGCTTTCAAGGCGATTCGAATCTACCTCCTGAAATCTGTTTCCTGCAATTCTGCCTTGCTTTCAAAGCCTCTGCGTTGCCTTCCCTTAATATATTTGTGGACGAGAGGTATCATTTAAAACTCTGCAGGTTTGTGAATTGCAGTGCCCCTGAGCTGCATTTTTCAACTCGCTTCTTTGGGAGCTGGCCGCAAAAGCGCAGGATTGCTTCAGGCCCTCTTCTGGTTCTGGGGGGCAGGCTGAGCTTGTGCTTAATTCTTCTTCCTGATGGGAAAATAGAGTGACCTGTGCCTGTCCCAACCCCTGGAGCTAGTCTCTCATTGGTTCCCCCTCTTCCCGTTCATCCTCAGGACAAATTGCAACCTGTACGGAACAGGAGGTTAAAGGTGCTGATTCTTCAAGGAGGGAGATGGCTAGTAAATCGGCTGGAATGGCGAACCCGAGCAAAGGAGATGAGAAATGAGGTGCGTTGTAGAAACCTTTCCCGATCACACGGTGTACCATCTTCTGGGTTTCTCATGCCTGTTTTCGACGTAGGAAGATGCCCTTGAACCTGGAGATTTGGGACCCATGGGATGGGTACCATGCAGTATTACTTGAAAGGGTCTGCGTTGGCTCACCCAACCTCACCGAACCTCTCAGCCCCAAGAGTGTCCACCCTTATGTCTCAATCAGCTGTGGGTCTAGATATGGTCAATCCAGGTTGCATCACAGCCCCTGAACGAATTTTGTAAGAATTTCTCTCTCTTTCACTGTCTTTGTTTCACGGGTTTTGAAAAGTAATTTATTTTTATAATGGGGTTTAGCTGCTTTTCACGGCTGTGTTTATGCCGCTTTACACCCCCTTGACTCACTTACAGAGAGATATCAATGCATAGGTTTGAAGATTCTTACTAGTCAGATATATTCTTGTGCGGTGAATAGGGGGTGTTGAGTCCAGTTCACTGAAAAAGGAATAGGTCTTGTCTCTTACATATTGGGTTTATGGAACGGTATCGGAGCTAATTTGAAACCCTTGTTTTATGCATCACCCCACCTCACCTTTCCCGTTCAGCAGCGTAGTGTGTTTCCTAAACGTGTGACTCTGTTCTGTTTTGTAATTCAGTTCAAGTGTAGCGGTTTTTACATTCCCTCTAGAAGTGATATCTTATGATAAGTGTCTTTTTCTGTGTGACTTATTTCACTTAGAATCGTCGTACCTAAATCCACTCATCGTGCTGCTACTAGCTTTATGATGTTGATTTCATGGCTGAGTGATATTCCATTGTACATGAGGACCCCAACTTCTTTATCCATTTTTCTCTTTCCTAGGATATTTAAGGTGTAATGAAGTGGGGGTTCTTGTCAACAGAGCAGCCCTAAACTTTGGGGTGCCTGTGTCTTGCTGATTTTTAGTTTTCCCAATTTATACGCCCATGAGTGGAAGTGCCCTATGCTCTCCAAGCTGTGTTTTTTAGATGTTTCAGAACACACCGTACACTTCTCCAGAGTGGCTGTTGGCAATTTACATCCCACCCATCAGCGTAGCAAGGCTCCCATTTCTCCATGGCCGGTCCTGCATTTCTGGTTTGGACACTTTTTTCCGCATGGCCCTTTTGCCCGCTGGGAAGCGAGACTTCTTTGGAGCGCTGATTGGCCTTTCCAGGTTGCTTGGTTGGCCAAAAAGGGCGTATGCGTTTTTTCCTGAATATATTCAGGAAAAAACGCATACGCCCTTTTTGGCCAAGGGCATCATTGTCCACGTTTTGCCGCTTTTCATGTGCTTTCAAGGCGATTCGAATCTACCTCCTGAAATCTGTTTCCTGCAATTCTGCCTTGCTTTCAAAGCCTCTTCGTTGCCTTCCCTTAATATATTTGTGGATGAGAGGTATCATTTAAAACTCTGCAGGTTTGTGAATTGCAGTGTCCCTGAGCTCCATTTTTCAACTCGCTTTTTTGGGAGCTGGCCGCAAAAGCGCAGGATTGCTTCAGGCCCTCTTCTGGTTCTGGGGGGCAGGCTGAGCTTGTGCTTAATTCTTCTTCCTGATGGGAAAATAGAGTGACCTGTGCCTGTCCCAACACCTAGAGCTAGTCTCTCATTGGTTCCCCCTCTTCCCGTTCATCCTCAGGACAAATTGCAACCTGTACGGAACACGAGGTTAAAGGTGCTGATTCTCCAAGGAGGGAGATGGCTAGTAAATCGGCTGAAATGGCGAACCCGAGCAAAGGAGATGAGAAATGAGGTGCGTTTTAGAAACCTTTCACGATCACACGGTGTACCATCTTCTGGGTTTCTCATGCCTGTTTTCGACGTAGGAAGATGCCCTTGAACCTGGAGATTTGGGACCCATGGGATGGGTACCATGCAGTATTACTTGAAAGGGTCTGCGTTGGCTCACCCAACCTCACCGAACCTCTCAGCCCCAAGAGTGTCCACCCTTATGTCTCAATCAGCTGTGGGTCTAGATATGGTCAATCCAGGTTGCATCACAGCCCCTGAACGAATTTTGTAAGAATTTCTCTCTCTTTCACTGTCTTTGTTTCACGGGTTTTGAAAAGTAATTTATTTTTATAATGGGGTTTAGCTGCTTTTCACGGCTGTGTTTATGCCGCTTTACACCCCCTTGACTCACTTACAGAGAGATATCAATACATAGGTTTGAAGATTCTTACTAGTCAGATATATTCTTGTGCGGTGAATAGGGGGTGTTGAGTCCAGTTCACTGAAAAAGGAATAGGTCTTGTCTCTTACATATTGGGTTTATGGAACGGTATCGGAGCTAATTTGAAACCCTTGTTTTATGCATCACCCCACCTCACCTTTCCCGTTCAGCAGCGTAGTGTGTTTCCTAAACGTGTGACTCTGTTCTGTTTTGTAATTCAGTTCAAGTGTAGCGGTTTTTACATTCCCTCTAGAAGTGATATCTTATGATAAGTGTCTTTTTCTGTGTGACTTATTTCACTTAGAATCGTCGTACCTAAATCCACTCATCGTGCTGCTACTAGCCTTATGACGTTGATTTCATGGCTGAGTGATATTCCATTGTACATGAGGACCACAACTTCTTTATCCATTTTTCTCTTTCCTAGGATATTTAAGGTGTAATGAAGTGGGGGTTCTTGTCAACAGAGCAGCCGTAAACTTTGGGGTGCCTGTGTCTTGCTGATTTTTAGTTTTCCCAATTTATACGCCCATGAGTGGAAGTGCCCTATGCTCTCCAAGCTGTGTTTTTTAGATGTTTCAGAACACACCGTACACTTCTCCAGAGTGGCTGTTGGCAATTTACATCCCACCCATCAGCGTAGCAAGGCTCCCATTTCTCCATGGCCGGTCCTGCATTTCTGGTTTGGACACTTTTTTCCGCATGGCCCTTTTGCCCGCTGGGAAGCGAGACTTCTTTGGAGCGCTGATTGGCATTTCCAGGTTGCTTGGTTGGCCAAAAAGGGCGTATGCGTTTTTTCCTGAATATATTCAGGAAAAAACGCATACGCCCTTTTTGGCCAAGGGCATCATTGTCCACGTTTTGCCGCTTTTCATGTGCTTTCAAGGCGATTCGAATCTACCTCCTGAAATCTGTTTCCTGCAATTCTGCCTTGCTTTCAAAGCCTCTTCGTAGCCTTCCCTTAATATATTTGTGGACGAGAGGTATCATTTAAAACTCTGCAGGTTTGTGAATTGCAGTGTCCCTGAGCTCCATTTTTCAACTCGCTTTTTTGGGAGCTGGCCGCAAAAGCGCAGGATTGCTTCAGGCCCTCTTCTGGTTCTGGGGGGCAGGCTGAGCTTGTGCTTAATTCTTCTTCCTGATGGGAAAATAGAGTGACCTGTGCCTGTCCCAACACCTAGAGCTAGTCTCTCATTGGTTCCCCCTCTTCCCGTTCATCCTCAGGACAAATTGCAACCTGTACGGAACAGGAGGTTAAAGGTGCTGATTCTCCAAGGAGGGAGATGGCTAGTAAATCGGCTGGAATGGCGAACCCGAGCCAAGGAGATGAGAAATGAGGTGCGTTTTAGAAACCTTTCCCGATCACACGGTGTACCATCTTCTGGGTTTCTCATGCCTGTTTTCGACGTAGGAAGATGCCCTTGAACCTGGAGATTTGGGACCCATGGGATGGGTACCATGCAGTATTACTTGAAAGGGTCTGCGTTGGCTCACCCAACCTCACCGAACCTCTCAGCCCCAAGAGTGTCCACCCTTATGTCTCAATCAGCTGTGGGTCTAGATATGGTCAATCCAGGTTGCATCACAGCCCCTGAACGAATTTTGTAAGAATTTCTCTCTCTTTCACTGTCTTTGTTTCACGGGTTTTGAAAAGTAATTTATTTTTATAATGGGGTTTAGCTGCTTTTCACGGCTGTGTTTATGCCGCTTTACACCCCCTTGACTCACTTACAGAGAGATATCAATACATAGGTTTGAAGATTCTTACTAGTCAGATATATTCTTGTGCGGTGAATAGGGGGTGTTGAGTCCAGTTCACTGAAAAAGGAATAGGTCTTGTCTCTTACATATTGGGTTTATGGAACGGTATCGGAGCTAATTTGAAACCCTTGTTTTATGCATCACCCCACCTCACCTTTCCCGTTCAGCAGCGTAGTGTGTTTCCTAAACGTGTGACTCTGTTCTGTTTTGTAATTCAGTTCAAGTGTAGCGGTTTTTACATTCCCTCTAGAAGTGATATCTTATGATAAGTGTCTTTTTCTGTGTGACTTATTTCACTTAGAATCGTCGTACCTAAATCCACTCATCGTGCTGCTACTAGCTTTATGATGTTGATTTCATGGCTGAGTGATATTCCATTGTACATGAGGACCCCAACTTCTTTATCCATTTTTCTCTTTCCTAGGATATTTCAGGTGTAATGAAGTGGGGGTTCTTGTCAACAGAGCAGCCCTAAACTTTGGGGTGCCTGTGTCTTGCTGATTTTTAGTTTTCCCAATTTATACGCCCATGAGTGGAAGTGCCCTATGCTCTCCAAGCTGTGTTTTTTAGATGTTTCAGAACACACCGTACACTTCTCCAGAGTGGCTGTTGGCAATTTACATCCCACCCATCAGCGTAGCAAGGCTCCCATTTCTCCATGGCCGGTCCTGCATTTCTGGTTTGGACACTTTTTTCCGCATGGCCCTTTTGCCCGCTGGGAAGCGAGACTTCTTTGGAGCGCTGATTGGCCTTTCCAGGTTGCTTGGTTGGCCAAAAAGGGCGTATGCGTTTTTTCCTGAATATATTCAGGAAAAAACGCATACGCCCTTTTTGGCCAAGGGCATCATTGTCCACGTTTTGCCGCTTTTCATGTGCTTTCAAGGCGATTCGAATCTACCTCCTGAAATCTGTTTCCTGCAATTCTGCCTTGCTTTCAAAGCCTCTTCGTTGCCTTCCCTTAATATATTTGTGGATGAGAGGTATCATTTAAAACTCTGCAGGTTTGTGAATTGCAGTGTCCCTGAGCTCCATTTTTCAACTCGCTTTTTTGGGAGCTGGCCGCAAAAGCGCAGGATTGCTTCAGGCCCTCTTCTGGTTCTGGGGGGCAGGCTGAGCTTGTGCTTAATTCTTCTTCCTGATGGGAAAATAGAGTGACCTGTGCCTGTCCCAACACCTAGAGCTAGTCTCTCATTGGTTCCCCCTCTTCCCGTTCATCCTCAGGACAAATTGCAACCTGTACGGAACACGAGGTTAAAGGTGCTGATTCTCCAAGGAGGGAGATGGCTAGTAAATCGGCTGAAATGGCGAACCCGAGCAAAGGAGATGAGAAATGAGGTGCGTTTTAGAAACCTTTCACGATCACACGGTGTACCATCTTCTGGGTTTCTCATGCCTGTTTTCGACGTAGGAAGATGCCCTTGAACCTGGAGATTTGGGACCCATGGGATGGGTACCATGCAGTATTACTTGAAAGGGTCTGCGTTGGCTCACCCAACCTCACCGAACCTCTCAGCCCCAAGAGTGTCCACCCTTATGTCTCAATCAGCTGTGGGTCTAGATATGGTCAATCCAGGTTGCATCACAGCCCCTGAACGAATTTTGTAAGAATTTCTCTCTCTTTCACTGTCTTTGTTTCACGGGTTTTGAAAAGTAATTTATTTTTATAATGGGGTTTAGCTGCTTTTCACGGCTGTGTTTATGCCGCTTTACACCCCCTTGACTCACTTACAGAGAGATATCAATACATAGGTTTGAAGATTCTTACTAGTCAGATATATTCTTGTGCGGTGAATAGGGGGTGTTGAGTCCAGTTCACTGAAAAAGGAATAGGTCTTGTCTCTTACATATTGGGTTTATGGAACGGTATCGGAGCTAATTTGAAACCCTTGTTTTATGCATCACCCCACCTCACCTTTCCCGTTCAGCAGCGTAGTGTGTTTCCTAAACGTGTGACTCTGTTCTGTTTTGTAATTCAGTTCAAGTGTAGCGGTTTTTACATTCCCTCTAGAAGTGATATCTTATGATAAGTGTCTTTTTCTGTGTGACTTATTTCACTTAGAATCGTCGTACCTAAATCCACTCATCGTGCTGCTACTAGCCTTATGACGTTGATTTCATGGCTGAGTGATATTCCATTGTACATGAGGACCACAACTTCTTTATCCATTTTTCTCTTTCCTAGGATATTTAAGGTGTAATGAAGTGGGGGTTCTTGTCAACAGAGCAGCCCTAAACTTTGGGGTGCCTGTGTCTTGCTGATTTTTAGTTTTCCCAATTTATACGCCCATGAGTGGAAGTGCCCTATGCTCTCCAAGCTGTGTTTTTTAGATGTTTCAGAACACACCGTACACTTCTCCAGAGTGGCTGTTGGCAATTTACATCCCACCCATCAGCGTAGCAAGGCTCCCATTTCTCCATGGCCGGTCCTGCATTTCTGGTTTGGACACTTTTTTCCGCATGGCCCTTTTGCCCGCTGGGAAGCGAGACTTCTTTGGAGCGCTGATTGGCATTTCCAGGTTGCTTGGTTGGCCAAAAAGGGCGTATGCGTTTTTTCCTGAATATATTCAGGAAAAAACGCATACGCCCTTTTTGGCCAAGGGCATCATTGTCCACGTTTTGCCGCTTTTCATGTGCTTTCAAGGCGATTCGAATCTACCTCCTGAAATCTGTTTCCTGCAATTCTGCCTTGCTTTCAAAGCCTCTTCGTAGCCTTCCCTTAATATATTTGTGGACGAGAGGTATCATTTAAAACTCTGCAGGTTTGTGAATTGCAGTGTCCCTGAGCTCCATTTTTCAACTCGCTTTTTTGGGAGCTGGCCGCAAAAGCGCAGGATTGCTTCAGGCCCTCTTCTGGTTCTGGGGGGCAGGCTGAGCTTGTGCTTAATTCTTCTTCCTGATGGGAAAATAGAGTGACCTGTGCCTGTCCCAACACCTAGAGCTAGTCTCTCATTGGTTCCCCCTCTTCCCGTTCATCCTCAGGACAAATTGCAACCTGTACGGAACAGGAGGTTAAAGGTGCTGATTCTCCAAGGAGGGAGATGGCTAGTAAATCGGCTGGAATGGCGAACCCGAGCCAAGGAGATGAGAAATGAGGTGCGTTTTAGAAACCTTTCCCGATCACACGGTGTACCATCTTCTGGGTTTCTCATGCCTGTTTTCGACGTAGGAAGATGCCCTTGAACCTGGAGATTTGGGACCCATGGGATGGGTACCATGCAGTATTACTTGAAAGGGTCTGCGTTGGCTCACCCAACCTCACCGAACCTCTCAGCCCCAAGAGTGTCCACCCTTATGTCTCAATCAGCTGTGGGTCTAGATATGGTCAATCCAGGTTGCATCACAGCCCCTGAACGAATTTTGTAAGAATTTCTCTCTCTTTCACTGTCTTTGTTTCACGGGTTTTGAAAAGTAATTTATTTTTATAATGGGGTTTAGCTGCTTTTCACGGCTGTGTTTATGCCGCTTTACACCCCCTTGACTCACTTACAGAGAGATATCAATACATAGGTTTGAAGATTCTTACTAGTCAGATATATTCTTGTGCGGTGAATAGGGGGTGTTGAGTCCAGTTCACTGAAAAAGGAATAGGTCTTGTCTCTTACATATTGGGTTTATGGAACGGTATCGGAGCTAATTTGAAACCCTTGTTTTATGCATCACCCCACCTCACCTTTCCCGTTCAGCAGCCGTAGTGTGTTTCCTAAACGTGTGACTCTGTTCTGTTTTGTAATTCAGTTCAAGTGTAGCGGTTTTTACATTCCCTCTTGAAGTGATATCTTATGATAAGTGTCTTTTTCTGTGTGACTTATTTCACTTAGAATCGTCGTACCTAAATCCACTCATCGTGCTGCTACTAGCCTTATGACGTTGATTTCATGACTGAGTGATATTCCATTGTACATGAGGACCCCAACTTCTTTATCCATTTTTCTCTTTCCTAGGATATTTCAGGTGTAATGAAGTGGGGGTTCTTGTCAACAGAGCAGCCCTAAACTTTGGGGTGCCTGTGTCTTGCTGATTTTTAGTTTTCCCAATTTATACGCCCATGAGTGGAAGTGCCCTATGCTCTCCAAGCTGTGTTTTTTAGATGTTTCAGAACACACCGTACACTTCTCCAGAGTGGCTGTTGGCAATTTACATCCCACCCATCAGCGTAGCAAGGCTCCCATTTCTCCATGGCCGGTCCTGCATTTCTGGTTTGGACACTTTTTTCCGCATGGCCCTTTTGCCCGCTGGGAAGCGAGACTTCTTTGGAGCGCTGATTGGCCTTTCCAGGTTGCTTGGTTGGCCAAAAAGGGCGTATGCGTTTTTTCCTGAATATATTCAGGAAAAAACGCATACGCCCTTTTTGGCCAAGGGCATCATTGTCCACGTTTTGCCGCTTTTCATGTGCTTTCAAGGTGATTCGAATCTACCTCCTGAAATCTGTTTCCTGCAATTCTGCCTTGCATTCAAAGCCTCTTCGTTGCCTTCCCTTAATATATTTGTGGACGAGAGGTATCATTTAAAACTCTGCAGGTTTGTGAATTGCAGTGCCCCTGAGCTCCATTTTTCAACTCGCTTTTTTGGGAGCTGGCCGCAAAAGCGCAGGATTGCTTCAGGCCCTCTTCTGGTTCTGGGGGGCAGGCTGAGCTTGTGCTTAATTCTTCTTCCTGATGGGAAAATAGAGTGACCTGTGCCTGTCCCAACACCTAGAGCTAGTCTCTCATTGGTTCCCCCTCTTCCCGTTCATCCTCAGGACAAATTGCAACCTGTACGGAACACGAGGTTAAAGGTGCTGATTCTCCAAGGAGGGAGATGGCTAGTAAATCGGCTGAAATGGCGAACCCGAGCAAAGGAGATGAGAAATGAGGTGCGTTTTAGAAACCTTTCACGATCACACGGTGTACCATCTTCTGGGTTTCTCATGCCTGTTTTCGACGTAGGAAGATGCCCTTGAACCTGGAGATTTGGGACCCATGGGATGGGTACCATGCAGTATTACTTGAAAGGGTCTGCGTTGGCTCACCCAACCTCACCGAACCTCTCAGCCCCAAGAGTGTCCACCCTTATGTCTCAATCAGCTGTGGGTCTAGATATGGTCAATCCAGGTTGCATCACAGCCCCTGAACGAATTTTGTAAGAATTTCTCTCTCTTTCACTGTCTTTGTTTCACGGGTTTTGAAAAGTAATTTATTTTTATAATGGGGTTTAGCTGCTTTTCACGGCTGTGTTTATGCCGCTTTACACCCCCTTGACTCACTTACAGAGAGATATCAATACATAGGTTTGAAGATTCTTACTAGTCAGATATATTCTTGTGCGGTGAATAGGGGGTGTTGAGTCCAGTTCACTGAAAAAGGAATAGGTCTTGTCTCTTACATATTGGGTTTATGGAACGGTATCTGAGCTAATTTGAAACCCTTGTTTTATGCATCACCCCACCTCACCTTTCAAGTTCAGCAGCCGTAGTGTGTTTCCTAAACGTGTGACTCTGTTCTGTTTTGTAATTCAGTTCAAGTGTAGCGGTTTTTACATTCCCTCTAGAAGTGATATCTTATGATAAGTGTCTTTTTCTGTGTGACTTATTTCACTTAGAATCGTCGTACCTAAATCCACTCATCGTGCTGCTACTAGCCTTATGACGTTGATTTCATGGCTGAGTGATATTCCATTGTACATGAGGACCCCAACTTCTTTATCCATTTTTCTCTTTCCTAGGATATTTAAGGTGTAATGAAGTGGGGGTTCTTGTCAACAGAGCAGCCCTAAACTTTGGGGTGCCTGTGTCTTGCTGATTTTTAGTTTTCCCAATTTATACGCCCATGAGTGGAAGTGCCCTATGCTCTCCAAGATGTGTTTTTTAGATGTTTCAGAACACACCGTACACTTCTCCAGAGTGGCTGTTGGCAATTTACATCCCACCCATCAGCGTAGCAAGGCTCCCATTTCTCCATGGCCGGTCCTGCATTTCTGGTTTGGACACTTTTTTCCGCATGGCCCTTTTGCCCGCTGGGAAGCGAGACTTCTTTGGAGCGCTGATTGGCATTTCCAGGTTGCTTGGTTGGCCAAAAAGGGCGTATGCGTTTTTTCCTGAATATATTCAGGAAAAAACGCATACGCCCTTTTTGGCCAAGGGCATCATTGTCCACGTTTTGCCGCTTTTCATGTGCTTTCAAGGCGATTCGAATCTACCTCCTGAAATCTGTTTCCTGCAATTCTGCCTTGCTTTCAAAGCCTCTTCGTAGCCTTCCCTTAATATATTTGTGGACGAGAGGTATCATTTAAAACTCTGCAGGTTTGTGAATTGCAGTGTCCCTGAGCTCCATTTTTCAACTCGCTTTTTTGGGAGCTGGCCGCAAAAGCGCAGGATTGCTTCAGGCCCTCTTCTGGTTCTGGGGGGCAGGCTGAGCTTGTGCTTAATTCTTCTTCCTGATGGGAAAATAGAGTGACCTGTGCCTGTCCCAACACCTAGAGCTAGTCTCTCATTGGTTCCCCCTCTTCCCGTTCATCCTCAGGACAAATTGCAACCTGTACGGAACAGGAGGTTAAAGGTGCTGATTCTCCAAGGAGGGAGATGGCTAGTAAATCGGCTGGAATGGCGAACCCGAGCCAAGGAGATGAGAAATGAGGTGCGTTTTAGAAACCTTTCCCGATCACACGGTGTACCATCTTCTGGGTTTCTCATGCCTGTTTTCGACGTAGGAAGATGCCCTTGAACCTGGAGATTTGGGACCCATGGGATGGGTACCATGCAGTATTACTTGAAAGGGTCTGCGTTGGCTCACCCAACCTCACCGAACCTCTCAGCCCCAAGAGTGTCCACCCTTATGTCTCAATCAGCTGTGGGTCTAGATATGGTCAATCCAGGTTGCATCACAGCCCCTGAACGAATTTTGTAAGAATTTCTCTCTCTTTCACTGTCTTTGTTTCACGGGTTTTGAAAAGTAATTTATTTTTATAATGGGGTTTAGCTGCTTTTCACGGCTGTGTTTATGCCGCTTTACACCCCCTTGACTCACTTACAGAGAGATATCAATACATAGGTTTGAAGATTCTTACTAGTCAGATATATTCTTGTGCGGTGAATAGGGGGTGTTGAGTCCAGTTCACTGAAAAAGGAATAGGTCTTGTCTCTTACATATTGGGTTTATGGAACGGTATCGGAGCTAATTTGAAACCCTTGTTTTATGCATCACCCCACCTCACCTTTCCCGTTCAGCAGCCGTAGTGTGTTTCCTAAACGTGTGACTCTGTTCTGTTTTGTAATTCAGTTCAAGTGTAGCGGTTTTTACATTCCCTCTTGAAGTGATATCTTATGATAAGTGTCTTTTTCTGTGTGACTTATTTCACTTAGAATCGTCGTACCTAAATCCACTCATCGTGCTGCTACTAGCCTTATGACGTTGATTTCATGACTGAGTGATATTCCATTGTACATGAGGACCCCAACTTCTTTATCCATTTTTCTCTTTCCTAGGATATTTCAGGTGTAATGAAGTGGGGGTTCTTGTCAACAGAGCAGCCCTAAACTTTGGGGTGCCTGTGTCTTGCTGATTTTTAGTTTTCCCAATTTATACGCCCATGAGTGGAAGTGCCCTATGCTCTCCAAGCTGTGTTTTTTAGATGTTTCAGAACACACCGTACACTTCTCCAGAGTGGCTGTTGGCAATTTACATCCCACCCATCAGCGTAGCAAGGCTCCCATTTCTCCATGGCCGGTCCTGCATTTCTGGTTTGGACACTTTTTTCCGCATGGCCCTTTTGCCCGCTGGGAAGCGAGACTTCTTTGGAGCGCTGATTGGCCTTTCCAGGTTGCTTGGTTGGCCAAAAAGGGCGTATGCGTTTTTTCCTGAATATATTCAGGAAAAAACGCATACGCCCTTTTTGGCCAAGGGCATCATTGTCCACGTTTTGCCGCTTTTCATGTGCTTTCAAGGTGATTCGAATCTACCTCCTGAAATCTGTTTCCTGCAATTCTGCCTTGCATTCAAAGCCTCTTCGTTGCCTTCCCTTAATATATTTGTGGACGAGAGGTATCATTTAAAACTCTGCAGGTTTGTGAATTGCAGTGCCCCTGAGCTCCATTTTTCAACTCGCTTTTTTGGGAGCTGGCCGCAAAAGCGCAGGATTGCTTCAGGCCCTCTTCTGGTTCTGGGGGGCAGGCTGAGCTTGTGCTTAATTCTTCTTCCTGATGGGAAAATAGAGTGACCTGTGCCTGTCCCAACACCTAGAGCTAGTCTCTCATTGGTTCCCCCTCTTCCCGTTCATCCTCAGGACAAATTGCAACCTGTACGGAACACGAGGTTAAAGGTGCTGATTCTCCAAGGAGGGAGATGGCTAGTAAATCGGCTGAAATGGCGAACCCGAGCAAAGGAGATGAGAAATGAGGTGCGTTTTAGAAACCTTTCACGATCACACGGTGTACCATCTTCTGGGTTTCTCATGCCTGTTTTCGACGTAGGAAGATGCCCTTGAACCTGGAGATTTGGGACCCATGGGATGGGTACCATGCAGTATTACTTGAAAGGGTCTGCGTTGGCTCACCCAACCTCACCGAACCTCTCAGCCCCAAGAGTGTCCACCCTTATGTCTCAATCAGCTGTGGGTCTAGATATGGTCAATCCAGGTTGCATCACAGCCCCTGAACGAATTTTGTAAGAATTTCTCTCTCTTTCACTGTCTTTGTTTCACGGGTTTTGAAAAGTAATTTATTTTTATAATGGGGTTTAGCTGCTTTTCACGGCTGTGTTTATGCCGCTTTACACCCCCTTGACTCACTTACAGAGAGATATCAATACATAGGTTTGAAGATTCTTACTAGTCAGATATATTCTTGTGCGGTGAATAGGGGGTGTTGAGTCCAGTTCACTGAAAAAGGAATAGGTCTTGTCTCTTACATATTGGGTTTATGGAACGGTATCTGAGCTAATTTGAAACCCTTGTTTTATGCATCACCCCACCTCACCTTTCCCGTTCAGCAGCCGTAGTGTGTTTCCTAAACGTGTGACTCTGTTCTGTTTTGTAATTCAGTTCAAGTGTAGCGGTTTTTACATTCCCTCTAGAAGTGATATCTTATGATAAGTGTCTTTTTCTGTGTGACTTATTTCACTTAGAATCGTCGTACCTAAATCCACTCATCGTGCTGCTACTAGCCTTATGACGTTGATTTCATGGCTGAGTGATATTCCATTGTACATGAGGACCCCAACTTCTTTATCCATTTTTCTCTTTCCTAGGATATTTAAGGTGTAATGAAGTGGGGGTTCTTGTCAACAGAGCAGCCCTAAACTTTGGGGTGCCTGTGTCTTGCTGATTTTTAGTTTTCCCAATTTATACGCCCATGAGTGGAAGTGCCCTATGCTCTCCAAGATGTGTTTTTTAGATGTTTCAGAACACACCGTACACTTCTCCAGAGTGGCTGTTGGCAATTTACATCCCACCCATCAGCGTAGCAAGGCTCCCATTTCTCCATGGCCGGTCCTGCATTTCTGGTTTGGACACTTTTTTCCGCATGGCCCTTTTGCCCGCTGGGAAGCGAGACTTCTTTGGAGCGCTGATTGGCCTTTCCAGGTTGCTTGGTTGGCCAAAAAGGGCGTATGCGTTTTTTCCTGAATATATTCAGGAAAAAACGCATACGCCCTTTTTGGCCAAGGGCATCATTGTCCACGTTTTGCCGCTTTTCATGTGCTTTCAAGGCGATTCGAATCTACCTCCTGAAATCTGTTTCCTGCAATTCTGCCTTGCTTTCAAAGCCTCTTCGTTGCCTTCCCTTAATATATTTGTGGACAAGAGGTATCATTTAAAACTCTGCAGGTTTGTGAATTGCAGTGCCCCTGAGCTCCATTTTTCAACTCGCTTTTTTGGGAGCTGGCCGCAAAAGCGCAGGATTGCTTCAGGCCCTCTTCTGGTTCTGGGGGGCAGGCTGAGCTTGTGCTTAATTCTTCTTCCTGATGGGAAAATAGAGTGACCTGTGCCTGTCCCAACACCTAGAGCTAGTCTCTCATTGGTTCCCCCTCTTCCCGTTCATCCTCAGGACAAATTGCAACCTGTACGGAACAGGAGGGTAAAGGTGCTGATTCTCCAAGGAGGGAGATGGCTAGTAAATCGGCTGGAATGGCGAACCCGAGCAAAGTAGATGAGGAATGAGGTGCGATTTAGAAACCTTTCCCGATCACACGGTGTACCATCTTCTGGGTTTCTCATGCCTGTTTTCGACGTAGGAAGATGCCCTTGAACCTGGAGATTTGGGACCCATGGGATGGGTACCATGCAGTATTACTTGAAAGGGTCTGCGTTGGCTCACCCAACCTCACCGAACCTCTCAGCCCCAAGAGTGTCCACCCTTATGTCTCAATCAGCTGTGGGTCTAGATATGGTCAATCCAGGTTGCATCACAGCCCCTGAACGAATTTTGTAAGAATTTCTCTCTCTTTCACTGTCTTTGTTTCACGGGTTTTGAAAAGTAATTTATTTTTATAATGGGGTTTAGCTGCTTTTCACGGCTGTGTTTATGCCGCTTTACACCCCCTTGACTCACTTACAGAGAGATATCAATGCATAGGTTTGAAGATTCTTACTAGTCAGATATATTCTTGTGCGGTGAATAGGGGGTGTTGAGTCCAGTTCACTGAAAAAGGAATAGGTCTTGTCTCTTACATATTGGGTTTATGGAACGGTATCGGAGCTAATTTGAAACCCTTGTTTTATGCATCACCCCACCTCACCTTTCCCGTTCAGCAGCCGTAGTGTGTTTCCTAAACGTGTGACTCTGTTCTGTTTTGTAATTCAGTTCAAGTGTAGCGGTTTTTACATTCCCTCTAGAAGTGATATCTTATGATAAGTGTCTTTTTCTGTGTGACTTATTTCACTTAGAATCGTCGTACCTAAATCCACTCATCGTGCTGCTACTAGCCTTATGACGTTGATTTCATGGCTGAGTGATATTCCATTGTACATGAGGACCACAACTTCTTTATCCATTTTTCTCTTTCCTAGGATATTTAAGGTGTAATGAAGTGGGGGTTCTTGTCAACAGAGCAGCCCTAAACTTTGGGGTGCCTGTGTCTTGCTGATTTTTAGTTTTCCCAATTTATACGCCCATGAGTGGAAGTGCCCTATGCTCTCCAAGCTGTGTTTTTTAGATGTTTCAGAACACACCGTACACTTCTCCAGAGTGGCTGTTGGCAATTTACATCCCACCCATCAGCGTAGCAAGGCTCCCATTTCTCCATGGCCGGTCCTGCATTTCTGGTTTGGACACTTTTTTCCGCATGGCCCTTTTGCCCGCTGGGAAGCGAGACTTCTTTGGAGCGCTGATTGGCCTTTCCAGGTTGCTTGGTTGGCCAAAAAGGGCGTATGCGTTTTTTCCTGAATATATTCAGGAAAAAACGCATACGCCCTTTTTGGCCAAGGGCATCATTGTCCACGTTTTGCCGCTTTTCATGTGCTTTCAAGGCGATTCGAATCTACCTCCTGAAATCTGTTTCCTGCAATTCTGCCTTGCTTTCAAAGCCTCTTCGTTGCCTTCCCTTAATATATTTGTGGACGAGAGGTATCATTTAAAACTCTGCAGGTTTGTGAATTGCAGTGCCCCTGAGCTCCATTTTTCAACTCGCTTTTTTGGGAGCTGGCCGCAAAAACGCAGGATTGCTTCAGGCCCTCTTCTGGTTCTGGGGGGCAGGCTGAGCTTGTGCTTAATTCTTCTTCCTGATGGGAAAATAGAGTGACCTGTGCCTGTCCCAACACCTAGAGCTAGTCTCTCATTGGTTCCCCCTCTTCCCGTTCATCCTCAGGACAAATTGCAACCTGTACGGAACAGGAGGGTAAAGGTGCTGATTCTCCAAGGAGGGAGATGGCTAGTAAATCGGCTGGAATGGCGAACCCGAGCAAAGGAGATGAGAAATGAGGTGCGTTTTAGAAACCTTTCCCGATCACACGGTGTACCATCTTCTGGGTTTCTCATGCCTGTTTTCGACGTAGGAAGATGCCCTTGAACCTGGAGATTTGGGACCCATGGGATGGGTACCATGCAGTATTACTTGAAAGGGTCTGCGTTGGCTCACCCAACCTCACCGAACCTCTCAGCCCCAAGAGTGTCCACCCTTATGTCTCAATCAGCTGTGGGTCTAGATATGGTCAATCCAGGTTGCGTCACAGCCCCTGAACGAATTTTGTAAGAATTTCTCTCTCTTTCACTGTCTTTGTTTCACGGGTTTTGAAAAGTAATTTATTTTTATAATGGGGTTTAGCTGCTTTTCACGGCTGTGTTTATGCCACTTTACACCCCCTTGACTCACTTACAGAGAGATATCAATACATAGGTTTGAAGATTCTTACTAGTCAGATATATTCTTGTGCGGTGAATAGGGGGTGTTGAGTCCAGTTCACTGAAAAAGGAATAGGTCTTGTCTCTTACATATTGGGTTTATGGAACGGTATCTGAGCTAATTTGAAACCCTTGTTTTATGCATCACCCCACCTCACCTTTCCCGTTCAGCAGCCGTAGTGTGTTTCCTAAACGTGTGACTCTGTTCTGTTTTGTAATTCAGTTCAAGTGTAGCGGTTTTTACATTCCCTCTAGAAGTGATATCTTATGATAAGTGTCTTTTTCTGTGTGACTTATTTCACTTAGAATCGTCGTACCTAAATCCACTCATCGTGCTGCTACTAGCCTTATGACGTTGATTTCATGGCTGAGTGATATTCCATTGTACATGAGGACCCCAACTTCTTTATCCATTTTTCTCTTTCCTAGGATATTTAAGGTGTAATGAAGTGGGGGTTCTTGTCAACAGAGCAGCCCTAAACTTTGGGGTGCCTGTGTCTTGCTGATTTTTAGTTTTCCCAATTTATACGCCCATGAGTGGAAGTGCCCTATGCTCTCCAAGATGTGTTTTTTAGATGTTTCAGAACACACCGTACACTTCTCCAGAGTGGCTGTTGGCAATTTACATCCCACCCATCAGCGTAGCAAGGCTCCCATTTCTCCATGGCCGGTCCTGCATTTCTGGTTTGGACACTTTTTTCCGCATGGCCCTTTTGCCCGCTGGGAAGCGAGACTTCTTTGGAGCGCTGATTGGCCTTTCCAGGTTGCTTGGTTGGCCAAAAAGGGCGTATGCGTTTTTTCGTGAATATATTCAGGAAAAAACGCATACGCCCTTTTTGGCCAAGGGCATCATTGTCCACGTTTTGCCGCTTTTCATGTGCTTTCAAGGCGATTCGAATCTACCTCCTGAAATCTGTTTCCTGCAATTCTGCCTTGCTTTCAAAGCCTCTTCGTTGCCTTCCCTTAATATATTTGTGGACGAGAGGTATCATTTAAAACTCTGCAGGTTTGTGAATTGCAGTGCCCCTGAGCTCCATTTTTCAACTCGCTTTTTTGGGAGCTGGCCGCAAAAGCGCAGGATTGCTTCAGGCCCTCTTCTGGTTCTGGGGGGCAGGCTGAGCTTGTGCTTAATTCTTCTTCCTGATGGGAAAATAGAGTGACCTGTGCCTGTCCCAACCCCTGGAGCTAGTCTCTCATTGTTTCCCCCTCTTCCCGTTCATCCTCAGGACAAATTGCAACCTGTACGGAACAGGAGGGTAAAGGTGCTGATTCTCCAAGGAGGGAGATGGCTAGTAAATCGCCTGGAATGGCGAACCCGAGCAAAGGAGATGAGAAATGAGGTGCGTTTTAGAAACCTTTCCCGATCACACGGTGTACCATCTTCTGGGTTTCTCATGCCTGTTTTCGACGTAGGAAGATGCCCTTGAACCTGGAGATTTGGGACCCATGGGATGGGTACCATGCAGTATTACTTGAATGGGTCTGCGTTGGCTCACCCAACCTCACCGAACCTCTCAGCCCCAAGAGTGTCCACCCTTATGTCACAATCAGCTGTGGGTCTAGATATGGTCAATCCAGGTTGCGTCACAGCCCCTGAACGAATTTTGTAAGAATTTCTCTCTCTTTCACTGTCTTTGTTTCACGGGTTTTGAAAAGTAATTTATTTTTATAATGGGGTTTAGCTGCTTTTCACGGCTGTGTTTATGCCGCTTTACACCCCCTTGACTCACTTACAGAGAGATATCAATGCATAGGTTTGAAGATTCTTACTAGTCAGATATATTCTTGTGCGGTGAATAGGGGGTGTTGAGTCCAGTTCACTGAAAAAGGAATAGGTCTTGTCTCTTACATATTGGGTTTATGGAACGGTATCGGAGCTAATTTGAAACCCTTGTTTTATGCATCACCCCACCTCACCTTTCCCGTTCAGCAGCCGTAGTGTGTTTCCTAAACGTGTGACTCTGTTCTGTTTTGTAATTCAGTTCAAGTGTAGCGGTTTTTACATTCCCTCTAGAAGTGATATCTTATGATAAGTGTCTTTTTCTGTGTGACTTATTTCACTTAGAATCGTCGTACCTAAATCCACTCATCGTGCTGCTACTAGCCTTATGACGTTGATTTCATGGCTGAGTGATATTCCATTTTACATGAGGACCCCAACTTCTTTATCCATTTTTCTCTTTCCTAGGATATTTAAGGTGTAATGAAGTGGGGGTTCTTGTCAACAGAGCAGCCGTAAACTTTGGGGTGCCTGTGTCTTGCTGATTTTTAGTTTTCCGAATTTATACGCCCATGAGTGGAAGTGCCCTATGCTCTCCAAGCTGTGTTTTTTAGATGTTTCAGAACACACCGTACACTTCTCCAGAGTGGCTGTTGGCAATTTATATCCCACCCATCAGCGTAGCAAGGCTCCCATTTCTCCATGGCCGGTCCTGCATTTCTGGTTTGGACACTTTTTTCCGCATGGCCCTTTTGCCCGCTGGGAAGCGAGACTTCTTTGGAGCACTGATTGGCCTTTCCAGGTTGCTTGGTTGGCCAAAAAGGGCGTATGCGTTTTTTCCTGAATATATTCAGGAAAAAACGCATACGCCCTTTTTGGCCAAGGGCATCATTGTCCACGTTTTGCCGCTTTTCATGTGCTTTCAAGGCGATTCGAATCTACCTCCTGAAATCTGTTTCCTGCAATTCTGCCTTGCTTTCAAAGCCTCTGCGTTGCCTTCCCTTAATATATTTCTGGACGAGAGGTATCATTTAAAACTCTGCAGGTTTGTGAATTGCAGTGCCCCTGAGCTCCATTTTTCAACTCGCTTTTTTGGGAGCTGGCCGCAAAAGCGCAGGATTGCTTCAGGCCCTCTTCTGGTTCTGGGGGGCAGGCTGAGCTTGTGCTTAATTCTTCTTCCTGATGGGAAAATAGAGTGACCTGTGCCTGTCCCAACCCCTGGAGCTAGTCTCTCATTGGTTCCCCCTCTTCCCGTTCATCCTCAGGACAAATTGCAACCTGTACGGAACAGGAGGGTAAAGGTGCTGATTCTCCAAGGAGGGAGATGTCTAGTAAATCGGCTGGAATGGCGAACCCGAGCAAAGGAGATGAGAAATGAGGTGCGTTTTAGAAACCTTTCCCGATCACACGGTGTACCATCTTCTGGGTTTCTCATGCCTGTTTTCGACGTAGGAAGATGCCCTTGAACCTGGAGATTTGGGACCCATGGGATGGGTACCATGCAGTATTACTTGAAAGGGTCTGCGTTGGCTCACCCAACCTCACCGAACCTCTCAGCCCCAAGAGTGTCCACCCTTATGTCTCAATCAGCTGTGGGTCTAGATATGGTCAATCCAGGTTGCATCACAGCCCCTGAACGAATTTTGTAAGAATTTCTCTCTCTTTCACTGTCTTTGTTTCACGGGTTTTGAAAAGTAATTTATTTTTATAATGGGGTTTAGCTGCTTTTCACGGCTGTGTTTATGCCGCTTTACACCCCCTTGACTCACTTACAGAGAGATATCAATGCATAGGTTTGAAGATTCTTACTAGTCAGATATATTCTTGTGCGGTGAATAGGGGGTGTTGAGTCCAGTTCACTGAGCAAGGAATAGGTCTTGTCTCTTGCATATTGGGTTTATGGAACGGTATCTGAGCTAATTTGAAACCCTTGTTTTATGCATCACCCCACCTCACCTTTCCCGTTCAGCAGCCGTAGTGTGTTTCCTAAACGTGTGACTCTGTTCTGTTTTGTAATTCAGTTCAAGTGTAGCGGTTTTTACATTCCCTCTCGAAGTGATATCTTATGATAAGTGTCTTTTTCTGTGTGACTTATTTCACTTAGAATCGTCGTACCTAAATCCACTCATCGTGCTGCTACTAGCCTTATGACGTTGATTTCATGGCTGAGTGATATTCCATTGTACATGAGGACCCCAACTTCTTTATCCATTTTTCTCTTTCCTAGGATATTTCAGGTGTAATGAAGTGGGGGTTCTTGTCAACAGAGCAGCCCTAAACTTTGGGGTGCCTGTGTCTTGCTGATTTTTAGTTTTCCCAATTTATACGCCCATGAGTGGAAGTGCCCTATGCTCTCCAAGCTGTGTTTTTTAGATGTTTCAGAACACACCGTACACTTCTCCAGAGTGGCTGTTGGCAATTTACATCCCACCCATCAGCGTAGCAAGGCTCCCATTTCTCCATGGCCGGTCCTGCATTTCTGGTTTGGACACTTTTTTCCGCATGGCCCTTTTGCCCGCTGGGAAGCGAGACTTCTTTGGAGCGCTGATTGGCCTTTCCAGGTTGCTTGGTTGGCCAAAAAGGGCGTATGCGTTTTTTCCTGAATATATTCAGGAAAAAACGCATACGCCCTTTTTGGCCAAGGGCATCATTGTCCACGTTTTGCCGCTTTTCATGTGCTTTCAAGGCGATTCGAATCTACCTCCTGAAATCTGTTTCCTGCAATTCTGCCTTGCTTTCAAAGCCTCTGCGTTGCCTTCCCTTAATATATTTGTGGACGAGAGGTATCATTTAAAACTCTGCAGGTTTGTGAATTGCAGTGCCCCTGAGCTGCATTTTTCAACTCGCTTTTTTGGGAGCTGGACGCAAAAGCGCAGGATTGCTTCAGGCCCTCTTCTGGTTCTGGGGGGCAGGCTGAGCTTGTGCTTAATTCTTCTTCCTGATGGGAAAATAGAGTGACCTGTGCCTGTCCCAACCCCTGGAGCTAGTCTCTCATTGGTTCCCCCTCTTCCCGTTCATCCTCAGGACAAATTGCAACCTGTACGGAACAGGAGGGTAAAGGTGCTGATTCTCCAAGGAGGGAGATGGCTAGTAAATCGGCTGGAATGGCGAACCCGAGCAAAGGAGATGAGAAATGAGGTGCGTTTTAGAAACCTTTCCCGATCACACGGTGTACCATCTTCTGGGTTTCTCATGCCTGTTTTCGACGTAGGAAGATGCCCTTGAACCTGGAGATTTGGGACCCATGGGATGGGTACCATGCAGTATTACTTGAAAGGGTCTGCGTTGGCTCACCCAACCTCACCGAACCTCTCAGCCCCAAGAGTGTCCACCCTTATGTCTCAATCAGCTGTGGGTCTAGATATGGTCAATCCAGGTTGCATCACAGTCCCTGAACGAATTTTGTAAGAATTTCTCTCTCTTTCACTGTCTTTGTTTCACGGGTTTTGAAAAGTAATTTATTTTTATAATGGGGTTTAGCTGCTTTTCACAGCTGTGTTTATGCCGCTTTACACCCCCTTGACTCACTTACAGAGAGATATCAATGCATAGGTTTGAAGATTCTTACTAGTCAGATATATTCTTGTGCGGTGAATAGGGGGTGTTGAGTCCAGTTCACTGAGCAAGGAATAGGTCTTGTCTCTTACATATTGGGTTTATGGAACGGTATCTGAGCTAATTTGAAACCCTTGTTTTATGCATCACCCCACCTCACCTTTCCCGTTCAGCAGCCGTAGTGTGTTTCCTAAACGTGTGACTCTGTTCTGTTTTGTAATTCAGTTCAAGTGTAGCGGTTTTTACATTCCCTCTAGAAGTGATATCTTATGATAAGTGTCTTTTTCTGTGTGACTTATTTCACTTAGAATCGTCGTACCTAAATCCACTCATCGTGCTGCTACTAGCCTTATGACGTTGATTTCATGGCTGAGTGATATTCCATTGTACATGAGGACCCCAACTTCTTTATCCATTTTTCTCTTTCCTAGGATATTTAAGGTGTAATGAAGTGGGGGTTCTTGTCAACAGAGCAGCCCTAAACTTTGGGGTGCCTGTGTCTTGCTGATTTTTAGTTTTCCCAATTTATACGCCCATGAGTGGAAGTGCCCTATGCTCTCCAAGCTGTGTTTTTTAGATGTTTCAGAACACACCGTACACTTCTCCAGAGTGGCTGTTGGCAATTTACATCCCACCCATCAGCGTAGCAAGGCTCCCATTTCTCCATGGCCGGTCCTGCATTTCTGGTTTGGACACTTTTTTCCGCATGGCCCTTTTGCCCGCTGGGAAGCGAGACTTCTTTGGAGCGCTGATTGGCCTTTCCAGGTTGCTTGGTTGGCCAAAAAGGGCGTATGCGTTTTTTCCTGAATATATTCAGGAAAAAACGCATACGCCCTTTTTGGCCAAGGGCATCATTGTCCACGTTTTGCCGCTTTTCATGTGCTTTCAAGGCGATTCGAATCTACCTCCTGAAATCTGTTTCCTGCAATTCTGCCTTGCTTTCAAAGCCTCTGCGTTGCCTTCCCTTAATATATTTGTGGACGAGAGGTATCATTTAAAACTCTGCAGGTTTGTGAATTGCAGTGCCCCTGAGCTGCATTTTTCAACTCGCTTTTTTGGGAGCTGGCCGCAAAAGCGCAGGATTGCTTCAGGCCCTCTTCTGGTTCTGGGGGGCAGGCTGAGCTTGTGCTTAATTCTTCTTCCTGATGGGAAAATAGAGTGACCTGTGCCTGTCCCAACCCCTGGAGCTAGTCTCTCATTGGTTCCCCCTCTTCCCGTTCATCCTCAGGACAAATTGCAACCTGTACGGAACAGGAGGGTAAAGGTGCTGATTCTCCAAGGAGGGAGATGGCTAGTAAATCGGCTGGAATGGCGAACCCGAGCAAAGGAGATGAGAAATGAGGTGCGTTTTAGAAACCTTTCCCGATCACACGGTGTACCATCTTCTGGGTTTCTCATGCCTGTTTTCGACGTAGGAAGATGCCCTTGAACCTGGAGATTTGGGACCCATGGGATGGGTACCATGCAGTATTACTTGAAAGGGTCTGCGTTGGCTCACCCAACCTCACCGAACCTCTCAGCCCCAAGAGTGTCCACCCTTATGTCTCAATCAGCTGTGGGTCTAGATATGGTCAATCCAGGTTGCGTCACAGCCCCTGAACGAATTTTGTAAGAATTTCTCTCTCTTTCACTGTCTTTGTTTCACGGGTTTTGAAAAGTAATTTATTTTTATAATGGGGTTTAGCTGCTTTTCACGGCTGTGTTTATGCCGCTTTACACCCCCTTGACTCACTTACAGAGAGATATCAATACATAGGTTTGAAGATTCTTACTAGTCAGATATATTCTTGTGCGGTGAATAGGGGGTGTTGAGTCCAGTTCACTGCAAAAGGAATAGGTCTTGTCTCTTACATATTGGGTTTATGGAACGGTATCGGAGCTAATTTGAAACCCTTGTTTTATGCATCACCCCACCTCACCTTTCCCGTTCAGCAGCCGTAGTGTGTTTCCTAAATGTGTGACTCTGTTCTGTTTTGTAATTCAGTTCAAGTGTAGCGGTTTTTACATTCCCTCTAGAAGTGATATCTTATGATAAGTGTCTTTTTCTGTGTGACTTATTTCACTTAGAATCGTCGTACCTAAATCCACTCATCGTGCTGCTACTAGCCTTATGACGTTGATTTCATGGCTGAGTGATATTCCATTGTACATGAGGACCCCAACTTCTTTATCCATTTTTCTCTTTCCTAGGATATTTCAGGTGTAATGAAGTGGGGGTTCTTGTCAACAGAGCAGCCCTAAACTTTGGGGTGCCTGTGTCTTGCTGATTTTTAGTTTTCCCAATTTATACGCCCATGAGTGGAAGTGCCCTATGCTCTCCAAGCTGTGTTTTTTAGATGTTTCAGAACACACCGTACACTTCTCCAGAGTGGCTGTTGGCAATTTACATCCCACCCATCAGCGTAGCAAGGCTCCCATTTCTCCATGGCCGGTCCTGCATTTCTGGTTTGGACACTTTTTTCCGTGGCCCTTTTGCCCGCTGGGAAGCGAGACTTCTTTGGAGCGCTGATTGGCCTTTCCAGGTTGCTTGGTTTGGCCAAAAAGGGCGTATGCGTTTTTTCCTGAATATATTCAGGAAAAAACGCATACGCCCTTTTTGGCCAAGGGCATCATTGTCCACGTTTTGCCGCTTTTCATGTGCTTTCAAGGCGATTCGAATCTACCTCCTGAAATCTGTTTCCTGCAATTCTGCCTTGCTTTCAAAGCCTCTTCGTTGCCTTCCCCTAATATATTTGTGGACGAGAGGTGTCATTTAATAACTCTGCAGGTTTGTGAATTGCAGTGCCCCTGAGCTCCATTTTTCAACTCGCTTTTTTGGGAGCTGGCCGCAAAAGCGCAGGATTGCTTCAGGCCCTCTTCTGGTTCTGGGGGGCAGGCTGAGCTTGTGCTTAATTCTTCTTCCTGATGGGAAAATAGAGTGACCTGTGCCTGTCCCAACCCCTGGAGCTAGTCTCTCATTGGTTCCCCCTCTTCCCGTTCATCCTCAGGACAAATTGCAACCTGTACGGAACAGGAGGGTAAAGGTGCTGATTCTCCAAGGAGGGAGATGGCTAGTAAATCGGCTGGAATGGCGAACCCGAGCAAAGGAGATGAGAAATGAGGTGCGTTTTAGAAACCTTTCCCGATCACACGGTGTACCATCTTCTGGGTTTCTCATGCCTGTTTTCGACGTAGGAAGATGCCCTTGAACCTGGAGATTTGGGACCCATGGGATGGGTACCATGCAGTATTACTTGAAAGGGTCTGCGTTGGCTCACCCAACCTCACCGAACCTCTCAGTCCCAAGAGTGTCCACCCTTATGTCTCAATCAGCTGTGGGTCTAGATATGGTCAATCCAGGTTGCATCACAGCCCCTGAACGAATTTTGTAAGAATTTCTCTCTCTTTCACTGTCTTTGTTTCACGGGTTTTGAAAAGTAATTTATTTTTATAATGGGGTTTAGCTGCTTTTCACGGCTGTGTTTATGCCGCTTTACACCCCCTTGACTCACTTACAGAGAGATATCAATGCATAGGTTTGAAGATTCTTACTAGTCAGATATATTCTTGTGCGGTGAATAGGGGGTGTTGAGTCCAGTTCACTGAGCAAGGAATAGGTCTTGTCTCTTGCATATTGGGTTTATGGAACGGTATCTGAGCTAATTTGAAACCCTTGTTTTATGCATCACCCCACCTCACCTTTCCCGTTCAGCAGCCGTAGTGTGTTTCCTAAACGTGTGACTCTGTTCTGTTTTGTAATTCAGTTCAAGTGTAGCGGTTTTTACATTCCTCTAGAAGTGATATCTTATGATAAGTGTCTTTTTCTGTGTGACTTATTTCACTTAGAATCGTCGTACCTAAATCCACTCATCGTGCTGCTACTAGCCTTATGACGTTGATTTCATGGCTGAGTGATATTCCATTGTACATGAGGACCCCAACTTCTTTATCCATTTTTCTCTTTCCTAGGATATTTAAGCTGTAATGAAGTGGGGGTTCTTGTCAACAGAGCAGCCCTAAACTTTGGGGTGCCTGTGTCTTGCTGATTTTTAGTTTTCCCAATTTATACGCCCATGAGTGGAAGTGCCCTATGCTCTCCAAGCTGTGTTTTTTAGATGTTTCAGAACACACCGTACACTTCTCCAGAGTGGCTGTTGGCAATTTACATCCCACCCATCAGCGTAGCAAGGCTCCCATTTCTCCATGGCCGGTCCTGCATTTCTGGTTTGGACACTTTTTTCCGCATGGCCCTTTTGCCCGCTGGGAAGCGAGACTTCTTTGGAGCGCTGATTGGCCTTTCCAGGTTGCTTGGTTGGCCAAAAAGGGCGTATGCGTTTTTTCCTGAATATATTCAGGAAAAAACGCATACGCCCTTTTTGGCCAAGGGCATCATTGTCCACGTTTTGCCGCTTTTCATGTGCTTTCAAGGCGATTCGAATCTACCTCCTGAAATCTGTTTCCTGCAATTCTGCCTTGCTTTCAAAGCCTCTTCGTTGCCTTCCCTTAATATATTTGTGGACGAGAGGTATCATTTAAACTCTGCAGGTTTGTGAATTGCAGTGCCCCTGAGCTCCATTTTTCAACTCGCTTTTTTGGGAGCTGGCCGCAAAAGCGCAGGATTGCTTCAGGCCCTCTTCTGGTTCTGGGGGGGCAGGCTGAGCTTGTGCTTAATTCTTCTTCCTGATGGGAAAATAGAGTGACCTGTGCCTGTCCCAACCCCTGGAGCTAGTCTCTCATTGGTTCCCCCTCTTCCCGTTCATCCTCAGGACAAATTGCAACCTGTACGGAACAGGAGGGTAAAGGTGCTGATTCTCCAAGGAGGGAGATGGCTAGTAAATCGGCTGGAATGGCGAACCCGAGCAAAGGAGATGAGAAATGAGGTGCGTTTTAGAAACCTTTCCCGATCACACGGTGTACCATCTTCTGGGTTTCTCATGCCTGTTTTCGACGTAGGAAGATGCCCTTGAACCTGGAGATTTGGACCCATGGGGATGGGTACCATGCAGTATTACTTGAAAGGGTCTACGTTGGCTCACCCAACCTCACCGAACCTCTCAGCCCCCAAGAGTGTCCACCCTTATGTCTCAATCAGCTGTGGGTCTAGATATGGTCAATCCAGGTTGCGTCACAGCCCCTGAACGAATTTTGTAAGAATTTCTCTCTCTTTCACTGTCTTTGTTTCACGGGTTTTGAAAAGTAATTTATTTTTATAATGGGGTTTAGCTGCTTTTCATGGCTGTGTTTATGCCGCTTTACACCCCCTTGACTCACTTACAGAGAGATATCAATACATAGGTTTGAAGATTCTTACTAGTCAGATATATTCTTGTGCGGTGAATAGGGGGTGTTGAGTCCAGTTCACTGCAAAAGGAATAGGTCTATGTCTCTTACATATTGGGTTTATGGAACGGTATCGGAGCTAATTTGAAACCCTTGTTTTATGCATCACCCCACCTCACCTTTCCCGTTCAGCAGCCGTAGTGTGTTTCCTAAACGTGTGACTCTGTTCTGTTTTGTAATTCAGTTCAAGTGTAGCGGTTTTTACATTCCCTCTAGAAGTGATATCTTATGATAAGTGTCTTTTTCTGTGTGACTTATTTCACTTAGAATCGTCGTACCTAAATCCACTCATCGTGCTGCTACTAGCCTTATGACGTTGATTTCATGGCTGAGTGATATTCCATTGTACATGAGGACCCCAACTTCTTTATCCATTTTTCTCTTTCCTAGGATATTTCAGGTGTAATGAAGTGGGGGTTCTTGTCAACAGAGCAGCCCTAAACTTTGGGGTGCCTGTGTCTTGCTGATTTTTAGTTTTCCCAATTTATACGCCCATGAGTGGAAGTGCCCTATGCTCTCCAAGCTGTGTTTTTTAGATGTTTCAGAACACACCGTACACTTCTCCAGAGTGGCTGTTGGCAATTTACATCCCACCCATCAGCGTAGCAAGGCTCCCATTTCTCCATGGCCGGTCCTGCATTTCTGGTTTGGACACTTTTTTCCGCATGGCCCTTTTGCCCGCTGGGAAGCGAGACTTCTTTGGAGCGCTGATTGGCCTTTCCAGGTTGCTTGGTTGGCCAAAAAGGGCGTATGCGTTTTTTCCTGAATATATTCAGGAAAAAACGCATACGCCCTTTTTGGCCAAGGGCATCATTGTCCACGTTTTGCCGCTTTTCATGTGCTTTCAAGGCGATTCGAATCTACCTCCTAAATTCTGTTTCCTGCAATTCTGCCTTGCTTTCAAAGCCTCTTCGTTGCCTTCCCTTAATATATTGTGGACGAGAGGTATCATTTAAAACTCTGCAGGTTTGTGAATTGCAGTGCCCCTGAGCTCCATTTTTCAACTCGCTTTTTTTGGGAGCTGGCCGCAAAAGCGCAGGATTGCTTCAGGCCCTCTTCTGGTTCTGGGGGGCAGGCTGAGCTTGTGCTTAATTCTTCTTCCTGATGGGAAAATAGAGTGACCTGTGCCGGTCCCAACCCCTGGAGCTAGTCTCTCATTGGTTCCCCCTCTTCCCGTTCATCCTCAGGACAAATTGCAACCTGTACGGAACAGGAGGGTAAAGGTGCTGATTCTCCAAGGAGGGAGATGGCTAGTAAATCGGCTGGAATGGCGAACCCGAGCAAAGGAGATGAGAAATGAGGTGCGTTTTAGAAACCTTTCCCGATCACACGGTGTACCATCTTCTGGGTTTCTCATGCCTGTTTTCGACGTAGGAAGATGCCCTTGAACCTGGAGATTTGGGACCCATGGGATGGGTACCATGCAGTATTACTTGAAAGGGTCTGCGTTGGCTCACCCAACCTCACCGAACCTCTCAGCCCAAGAGTGTCCACCCTTATGTCTCAATCAGCTGTGGGTCTAGATATGGTCAATCCAGGTTGCATCACAGCCCCTGAACGAATTTTGTAAGAATTTCTCTCTCTTTCACTGTCTTTGTTTCACGGGTTTTGAAAAGTAATTTATTTTTATAATGGGGTTTAGCTGCTTTTCACGGCTGTGTTTATGCCGCTTTACACCCCCTTGACTCACTTACAGAGAGATATCAATGCATAGGTTTGAAGATTCTTACTAGTCAGATATATTCTTGTGCGGTGAATAGGGGGTGTTGAGTCCAGTTCACTGAGCAAGGAATAGGTCTTGTCTCTTACATATTGGGTTTATGGAACGGTATCTGAGCTAATTTGAAACCCTTGTTTTATGCATCACCCCACCTCACCTTTCCCGTTCAGCAGCCATAGTGTGTTTCCTAAACGTGGGACTCTGTTCTGTTTTGTAATTCAGTTCAAGTGTAGCGGTTTTTACATTCCCTCTAGAAGTGATATCTTATGATAAGTGTCTTTTTCTGTGTGACTTATTTCACTTAGAATCGTCGTACCTAAATCCACTCATCGTGCTGCTACTAGCCTTATGACGTGGATTTCATGGCTGAGTGATATTCCATTGTACATGAGGACCACAACTTCTTTATCCATTTTTCTCTTTCGTAGGATATTTAAGGTGTAATGAAGTGGGGGTTCTTGTCAACAGAGCAGCCCTAAACTTTGGGGTGCCTGTGTCTTGCTGATTTTTAGTTTTCCCAATTTATACGCCCATGAGTGGAAGTGCCCTATGCTCTCCAAGCTGTGTTTTTTAGATGTTTCAGAACACACCGTACACTTCTCCAGAGTGGCTGTTGGCAATTTACATCCCACCCATCAGCGTAGCAAGGCTCCCATTTCTCCATGGCCGGTCCTGCATTTCTGGTTTGGACACTTTTTTTCCGCATGGCCCTTTTGCCCGCTGGGAAGCGAGACTTCTTTGGAGCGCTGATTGGCCTTTCCAGGTTGCTTGGTTGGCCAAAAAGGGCGTATGCGTTTTTTCCTGAATATATTCAGGAAAAAACGCATACGCCCTTTTTGGCCAAGGGCATCATTGTCCACGTTTTGCCGCTTTTCATGTGCTTTCAAGGCGATTCGAATCTACCTCCTGAAATCTGTTTCCTGCAATTCTGCCTTGCTTTCAAAGCCTCTTCGTTGCCTTCCCTTAATATATTTGTGGACGAGAGGTATCATTTAAAACTCTGCAGGTTTGTGAATTGCAGTGCCCCTGAGCTCCATTTTTCAACTCGCTTTTTTGGGAGCTGGCCGCAAAAGCGCAGGATTGCTTCAGGCCCTCTTCTGGTTCTGGGGGGCAGGCTGAGCTTGTGCTTAATTCTTCTTCCTGATGGGAAAATAGAGTGACCTGTGCCTGTCCCAACCCCTGGAGCTAGTCTCTCATTGGTTCCCCCTCTTCCCGTTCATCCTCAGGACAAATTGCAACCTGTACGGAACAGGAGGGTAAAGGTGCTGATTCTCCAAGGAGGGAGATGGCTAGTAAATCGGCTGGAATGGCGAACCCGAGCAAAGGAGATGAGAAATGAGGTGCGTTTTAGAAACCTTTCCCGATCACACGGTGTACCATCTTCTGGGTTTCTCATGCCTGTTTTCGACGTAGGAAGATGCCCTTGAACCTGGAGATTTGGGACCCATGGGATGGGTAACATGCAGTATTACTTGAAAGGGTCTGCGTTGGCTCACCCAACCTCACCGAACCTCTCAGCCCCAAGAGTGTCCACCCTTATGTCTCAATCAGCTGTGGGTCTAGATATGGTCAATCCTGGTTGCATCACAGCCCCTGAACGAATTTTGTAAGAATTTCTCTCTCTTTCACTGTCTTTGTTTCACAGGTTTTGAAAAGTAATTATTTTTATAATGGGGTTTAGCTGCTTTTCACGGCTGTGTTTATGCCGCTTTACACCCCCTTGACTCACTTACAGAGAGATATCAATACATAGGTTTGAAGATTCTTACTAGTCAGATATATTCTTGTGCGGTGAATAGGGGGTGTTGAGTCCAGTTCACTGAAAAAGGAATAGGTCTTGTCTCTTACATATTGGGTTTATGGAACGGTATTGGAGCTAATTTGAAACCCTTGTTTTATGCATCACCCCACCTCACCTTTCCCGTTCAGCAGCCGTAGTGTGTTTTCCTAAACGTGTGACTCTGTTCTGTTTTGTAATTCAGTTCAAGTGTAGCGGTTTTTACATTCCCTCTAGAAGTGATATCTTATGATAAGTGTCTTTTTCTGTGTGACTTATTTCACTTAGAATCGTCGTACCTAAATCCACTCATCGTGCTGCTACTAGCCTTATGACGTTGATTTCATGGCTGAGTGATATTCCATTGTACATGAGGACCCCAACTTCTTTATCCATTTTTCTCTTTCCTAGGATATTTAAGGTGTAATGAAGTGGGGGTTCTTGTCAACAGAGCAGCCCTAAACTTTGGGGTGCCTGTGTCTTGCTGATTTTTAGTTTTCCCAATTTATACGCCCATGAGTGGAAGTGCCCTATGCTCTCCAAGCTGTGTTTTTAGATGTTTCAGAACACACCGTACACTTCTCCAGAGTGGCTGTTGGCAATTTACATCCCACCCATCAGCGTAGCAAGGCTCCCATTTCTCCATGGCCGGTCCTGCATTTCTGGTTTGGACACTTTTTTCCGCATGGCCCTTTTGCCCGCTGGGAAGCGAGACTTCTTTGGAGCGCTGATTGGCCTTTCCAGGTTGCTTGGTTGGCCAAAAAGGGCGTATGCGTTTTTTCCTGAATATATTCAGGGAAAAAACGCATACGCCCTTTTTGGCCAAGGGCATCATTGTCCACGTTTTGCCGCTTTTCATGTGCTTTCAAGGCGATTCGAATCTACCTCCTGAAATCTGTTTCCTGCAATTCTGCCTTGCTTTCAAAGCCTCTTCGTTGCCTTCCCTTAATATATTTGTGGACGAGAGGTATCATTTAAAACTCTGCAGGTTTGTGAATTGCAGTGCCCCTGAGCTCCATTTTTCAACTCGCTTTTTTGGGAGCTGGCCGCAAAAGCGCAGGATTGCTTCAGGCCCTCTTCTGGTTCTGGGGGGCAGGCTGAGCTTGTGCTTAATTCTTCTTCCTGATGGGAAAATAGAGTGACCTGTGCCTGTCCCAACCCCTGGAGCTAGTCCTCTCATTGGTTCCCCCTCTTCCCGTTCATCCTCAGGACAAATTGCAACCTGTACGGAACAGGAGGGTAAAGGTGCTGATTCTCCAAGGAGGGAGATGGCTAGTAAATCGGCTGGAATGGCGAACCCGAGCAAAGGAGATGAGAAATGAGGTGCGTTTTAGAAACCTTTCCGATCACACGGTGTACCATCTTCTGGGTTTCTCATGCCTGTTTTCGACGTAGGAAGATGCCCTTGAACCTGGAGATTTGGGACCCATGGGATGGGTAACATGCAGTATTACTTGAAAGGGTCTGCGTTGGCTCACCCAACCTCACCGAACCTCTCAGCCCCAAGAGTGTCCACCCTTATGTCTCAATCAGCTGTGGGTCTAGATATGGTCAATCCTGGTTGCATCACAGCCCCTGAACGAATTTTGTAAGAATTTCTCTCTCTTTCACTGTCTTTGTTTCACAGGTTTTGAAAAGTAATTTATTTTTATAATGGGGTTTAGCTGCTTTTCACGGCTGTGTTTATGCCGCTTTACACCCCCTTGACTCACTTACAGAGAGATATCAATACATAGGTTTGAAGATTCTTACTAGTCAGATATATTCTTGTGCGGTGAATAGGGGGTGTTGAGTCCAGTTCACTGAAAAAGGAATAGGTCTTGTCTCTTACATATTGGGTTTATGGAACGGTATTGGAGCTAATTTGAACCCTTGTTTTATGCATCACCCCACCTCACCTTTCCGTTCAGCAGCCGTAGTGTGTTTCCTAAACGTGTGACTCTGTTCTGTTTTGTAATTCAGTTCAAGTGTAGCGGTTTTTACATTCCCTCTAGAAGTGATATCTTATGATAAGTGTCTTTTTCTGTGTGACTTATTTCACTTAGAATCGTCGTACCTAAATCCACTCATCGTGCTGCTACTAGCCTTATGACGTTGATTTCATGGCTGAGTGATATTCCATTGTACATGAGGACCCCAACTTCTTTATCCATTTTTCTCTTTCCTAGGATATTTAAGGTGTAATGAAGTGGGGGTTCTTGTCAACAGAGCAGCCCTAAACTTTGGGGTGCCTGTGTCTTGCTGATTTTTAGTTTTCCCAATTTATACGCCCATGAGTGGAAGTGCCCTATGCTCTCCAAGCTGTGTTTTTTAGATGTTTCAGAACACACCGTACACTTCTCCAGAGTGGCTGTTGGCAATTTACATCCCACCCATCAGCGTAGCAAGGCTCCCATTTCTCCATGGCCGGTCCTGCATTTCTGGTTTGGACACTTTTTTCCGCATGGCCCTTTTGCCCGCTGGGAAGCGAGACTTCTTTGGAGCGCTGATTGGCCTTTCCAGGTTGCTTGGTTGGCCAAAAGGGCGTATGCGTTTTTCCTGAATATATTCAGGAAAAAACGCATACGCCCTTTTTGGCCAAGGGCATCATTGTCCACGTTTTGCCGCTTTTCATGTGCTTTCAAGGCGATTCGAATCTACCTCCTGAAATCTGTTTCCTGCAATTCTGCCTTGCTTTCAAAGCCTCTTCGTTGCCTTCCCTTAATATATTTGTGGACGAGAGGTATCATTTAAAACTCTGCAGGTTTGTGTATTGCAGTGCCCCTGAGCTCCATTTTTCAACTCGCATTTTTGGGAGCTGGCCGCAAAAGCGCAGGATTGCTTCAGGCCCTCTTCTGGTTCTGGGGGGCAGGCTGAGCTTGTGCTTAATTCTTCTTCCTGATGGGAAAATAGAGTGACCTGTGCCTGTCCCAACCCCTGGAGCTAGTCTCTCATTGGTTCCCCCTCTTCCCGTTCATCCTCAGGACAAATTGCAACCTGTACGGAACAGGAGGGTAAAGGTGCTGATTCTCCAAGGAGGGAGATGGCTAGTAAATCGGCTGGAATGGCGAACCCGAGCAAAGGAGATGAGAAATGAGGTGCGTTTTAGAAACCTTTCCCGATCACACGGTGTACCATCTTCTGGGTTTCTCATGCCTGTTTTCGACGTAGGAAGATGCCCTTGAACCTGGAGATTTGGGACCCATGGGATGGGTACCATGCAGTAGTACTTGAAAGGGTCTGCGTTGGCTCACCCAACCTCACCGAACCTCTCAGCCCCAAGAGTGTCCACCCTTATGTCTCAATCAGCTGTGGGTCTAGATATGGTCAATCCAGGTTGCATCACAGCCCCTGAACGAATTTTGTAAGAATTTCTCTCTCTTTCACTGTCTTTGTTTCACGGGTTTTGAAAAGTAATTTATTTTTATAATGGGGTTTAGCTGCTTTTCACGGCTGTGTTTATGCCGCTTTACACCCCCTTGACTCACTTACAGAGAGATATCAATGCATAGGTTTGAAGATTCTTACTAGTCAGATATATTCTTGTGCGGTGAATAGGGGGTGTTGAGTCCAGTTCACTGAAAAAGGAATAGGTCTTGTCTCTTACATATTGGGTTTATGGAACGGTATCGGAGCTAATTTGAAACCCTTGTTTTATGCATCACCCCACCTCACCTTTCCCGTTCAGCAGCCGTAGTGTGTTTCCTAAACGTGTGACTCTGTTCTGTTTTGTAATTCAGTTCAAGTGTAGCGGGTTTTACATTCCCTCTAGAAGTGATATCTTATGATAAGTGTCTTTTTCTGTGTGACTTATTTCACTTAGAATCGTCGTACCTAAATCCACTCATCGTGCTGCTACTAGCCTTATGACGTTGATTTCATGGCTGAGTGATATTCCATTGTACATGAGGACCCCAACTTCTTTATCCATTTTTCTCTTTCCTAGGATATTTAAGGTGTAATGAAGTGGGGGTTCTTGTCAACAGAGCAGCCCTAAACTTTGGGGTGCCTGTGTCTTGCTGATTTTTAGTTTTCCCAATTTATACGCCCATGAGTGGAAGTGCCCTATGCTCTCCAAGCTGTGTTTTTTAGATGTTTCAGAACACACCGTACACTTCTCCAGAGTGGCTGTTGGCAATTTACATCCCACCCATCAGCGTAGCAAGGCTCCCATTTCTCCATGGCCGGTCCTGCATTTCTGGTTTGGACACTTTTTTCCGCATGCCCTTTTGCCCGCTGGGAAGCGAGACTTCTTTGGAGCGCTGATTGGCCTTTCCAGGTTGCTTGGTTGGCCAAAAAGGGCGTATGCGTTTTTTCCTGAATATATTCAGGAAAAAACGCATACGCCCTTTTTGGCCAAGGGCATCATTGTCCACGTTTTGCCGCTTTTCATGTGCTTTCAAGGCGATTCGATTCTACCTCCTGAAATCTGTTTCCTGCAATTTTGTCTTGCTTTCAAAGCCTCTTCGTTGCCTTCCCTTAATATATTTGTGGACGAGAGGTATCATTTAAAACTCTGCAGGTTTGTGAATTGCAGTGCCCCTGAGCTCCATTTTTCAACTCGCTTTTTTGGGAGCTGGCCGCAAAAGCGCAGGATTGCTTCAGGCCCTCTTCTGGTTCTGGGGGGCAGGCTGAGCTTGTGCTTAATTCTTCTTCCTGATGGGAAAATAGAGTGACCTGTGCCTGTCCCAACCCCTAGAGCTAGTCTCTCATTGGTTCCCCCTCTTCCCGTTCATCCTCAGGACAAATTGCAACCTGTACGGAACAGGAGGGTAAAGGTGCTGATTCTCCAAGGAGGGAGATGGCTAGTAAATCGGCTGGAATGGCGAACCCGAGCAAAGGAGATGAGAAATGAGGTGCGTTTTAGAAACCTTTCCCGATCACACGGTGTACCATCTTCTGGGTTTCTCATGCCTGTTTTCGACGTAGGAAGATGCCCTTGAACCTGGAGATTTGGGACCCATGGGATGGGTACCATACAGTAGTACTTGAAAGGGTCTGCGTTGGCTCACCCAACCTCACCGAACCTCTCAGCCCCAAGAGTGTCCACCCTTATGTCTCAATCAGCTGTGGGTCTAGATATGGTCAATCCAGGTTGCGTCACAGCCCCTGAACGAATTTTGTAAGAATTTCTCTCTCTTTCACTGTCTTTGTTTCACGGGTTTTGAAAAGTAATTTATTTTTATAATGGGGTTTAGCTGCTTTTCACGGCTGTGCTTATGCCGCTTTACACCCCCTTGACTCACTTCCAGAGAGATATCAATACATAGGTTTGAAGATTCTTACTAGTCAGATATATTCTTGTGCAGTGAATAGGGGGTGTTGAGTCCACTTCACTGAAAAAGGAATAGGTCTTGTCTCTTACATATTGGGTTTATGGAACGGTATCGGAGCTAATTTGAAACCCTTGTTTTATGCATCACCCCACCTCACCTTTCCCGTTCAGCAGCCGTAGTGTGTTTCCTAAACGTGTGACTCTGTTCTGTTTTGTAATTCAGTTCAAGTGTAGCGGTTTTTACATTCCCTCTAGTAGTGATATCTTATGATAAGTGTCTTTTTCTGTGTGACTTATTTCACTTAGAATCGTCGTACCTAAATCCACTCATCATGCTGCTACTAGCCTTATGACGTTGATTTCATGGCTGAGTGATATGCCATTGTACATGAGGACCACCACTTCTTTATCCATTTTTCTCTTTCCTAGGATATTTAAGGTGTAATGAAGTGGGGGTTCTTGTCAACAGAGCAGCCCTAAACTTTGGGGTGCCTGTGTCTTGCTGATTTTTAGTTTTCCCAATTTATACGCCCATGAGTGGAAGTGCCCTATGCTCTCCAAGCTGTGTTTTTTAGATGTTTCAGAACACACCGTACACTTCTCCAGAGTGGCTGTTGGCAATTTACATCCCACCCATCAGCGTAGCAAGGCTCCCATTTCTCCATGGCCGGTCCTGCATTTCTGGTTTGGACACTTTTTCCGCATGGCCCTTTTGCCCGCTGGGAAGCGAGACTTCTTTGGAGCGCTGATTGGCCTTTCCAGGTTGCTTGGTTGGCCAAAAAGGGCGTATGCGTTTTTTCCTGAATATATTCAGGAAAAAACGCATACGCCCTTTTTGGCCAAGGGCATCATTGTCCACGTTTTGCCGCTTTTCATGTGCTTTCAAGGCGATTCGATTCTACCTCCTGAAATCTGTTTCCTGCAATTTTGTCTTGCTTTCAAAGCCTCTTCGTTGCCTTCCCTTAATATATTTGTGGACGAGAGGTATCATTTAAAACTCTGCAGGTTTGTGAATTGCAGTGCCCCTGAGCTCCATTTTTCAACTCGCTTTTTTGGGAGCTGGCCGCAAAAGCGCAGGATTGCTTCAGGCCCTCTTCTGGTTCTGGGGGGCAGGCTGAGCTTGTGCTTAATTCTTCTTCCTGATGGGAAAATAGAGTGACCTGTGCCTGTCCCAAACCCTAGAGCTAGTCTCTCATTGGTTCCCCCTCTTCCCGTTCATCCTCAGGACAAATTGCAACCTGTACGGAACAGGAGGGTAAAGGTGCTGATTCTCCAAGGAGGGAGATGGCTAGTAAATCGGCTGGAATGGCGAACCCGAGCAAAGGAGATGAGAAATGAGGTGCGTTTTAGAAACCTTTCCCGATCACACGGTGTACCATCTTCTGGGTTTCTCATGCCTGTTTTCGACGTAGGAAGATGCCCTTGAACCTGGAGATTTGGGACCCATGGGATGGGTACCATACAGTAGTACTTGAAAGGGTCTGCGTTGGCTCACCCAACCTCACCGAACCTCTCAGCCCAAGAGTGTCCACCCTTATGTCTCAATCAGCTGTGGGTCTAGATATGGTCAATCCAGGTTGCGTCACAGCCCCTGAACGAATTTTGTAAGAATTTCTCTCTCTTTCACTGTCTTTGTTTCACGGGTTTTGAAAAGTAATTTATTTTTATAATGGGGTTTAGCTGCTTTTCACGGCTGTGCTTATGCCGCTTTACACCCCCTTGACTCACTTCCAGAGAGATATCAATACATAGGTTTGAAGATTCTTACTAGTCAGATATATTCTTGTGCAGTGAATAGGGGGTGTTGAGTCCACTTCACTGAAAAAGGAATAGGTCTTGTCTCTTACATATTGGGTTTATGGAACGGTATCGGAGCTAATTTGAAACCCTTGTTTTATGCATCACCCCACCTCACCTTTCCCGTTCAGCAGCCGTAGTGTGTTTCCTAAACGTGTGACTCTGTTCTGTTTTGTAATTCAGTTCAAGTGTAGCGGTTTTTACATTCCCTCTAGTAGTGATATCTTATGATAAGTGTCTTTTTCTGTGTGACTTATTTCACTTAGAATCGTCGTACCTAAATCCACTCATCATGCTGCTACTAGCCTTATGACGTTGATTTCATGGCTGAGTGATATGCCATTGTACATGAGGACCACCACTTCTTTATCCATTTTTCTCTTTCCTAGGATATTTAAGGTGTAATGAAGTGGGGGTTCTTGTCAACAGAGCAGCCCTAAACTTTGGGGTGCCTGTGTCTTGCTGATTTTTAGTTTTCCCAATTTATACGCCCATGAGTGGAAGTGCCCTATGCTCTCCAAGCTGTGTTTTTTAGATGTTTCAGAACACACCGTACACTTCTCCAGAGTGGCTGTTGGCAATTTACATCCCACCCATCAGCGTAGCAAGGCTCCCATTTCTCCATGGCCGGTCCTGCATTTCTGGTTTGGACACTTTTTTCCGCATGGCCCTTTTGCCCGCTGGGAAGCGAGACTTCTTTGGAGCGCTGATTGGCCTTTCCAGGTTGCTTGGTTGGCCAAAAAGGGCGTATGCGTTTTTTCCTGAATATATTCAGGAAAAAACGCATACGCCCTTTTTGGCCAAGGGCATCATTGTCCACGTTTTGCCGCTTTTCATGTGCTTTCAAGGCGATTCGAATCTACCTCCTGAAATCTGTTTCCTGCAATTCTGCCTTGCTTTCAAAGCCTCTTCGTTGCCTTCCCTTAATATATTTGTGGACGAGAGGTATCATTTAAAACTCTGCAGGTTTGTGAATTGCAGTGCCCCTGAGCTCCATTTTTCAACTCGCTTTTTTGGGAGCTGGCCGCAAAAGCGCAGGATTGCTTCAGGCCCTCTTCTGGTTCTGGGGGGCAGGCTGAGCTTGTGCTTAATTCTTCTTCCTGATGGGAAAATAGAGTGACCTGTGCCTGTCCCAACACCTAGAGCTAGTCTCTCATTGGTTCCCCCTCTTCCCGTTCATCCTCAGGACAAATTGCAACCTGTACGGAACAGGAGGTTAAAGGTGCTGATTCTCCAAGGAGGGAGATGGCTAGTAAATCGGCTGGAATGGCGAACCCGAGCAAAGGAGATGAGAAATGAGGTGCGTTTTAGAAACCTTTCCCGATCACACGGTGTACCATCTTCTGGGTTTCTCATGCCTGTTTTCGACGTAGGAAGATGCCCTTGAACCTGGAGATTTGGGACCCATGGGATGGGTACCATGCAGTATTAATTGAAAGGGTCTGCGTTGGCTCACCCAACCTCACCGAACCTCTCAGCCCCAAGAGTGTCCACCCTTATGTCTCAATCAGCTGTGGGTCTAGATATGGTCAATCCAGGTTGCATCACAGCCCCTGAACGAATTTTGTAAGAATTTCTCTCTCTTTCACTGTCTTTGTTTCACGGGTTTTGAAAAGTAATTTATTTTTATAATGGGGTTTAGCTGCTTTTCACGGCTGTGTTTATGCCGCTTTACACCCCCTTGACTCACTTACAGAGAGATATCAATACATAGGTTTGAAGATTCTTCCTATTCAGATATATTCTTGTGCGGTGAATAGGGGGTGTTGAGTCCAGTTCACTGAAAAAGGAATAGGTCTTGTCTCTTACATATTGGGTTTATGGAACGGTATCTTATCTAATTTGAAACCCTTGTTTTATGCATCACCCCACCTCACCTTTCCCGTTCAGCAGCCATAGTGTGTTTCCTAAACGTGTGACTCTGTTCTGTTTTGCAATTCAGTTCAAGTGTAGCGGGTTGTACATTCCCTCTAGAAGTGATATCTTATGATAAGTGTCTTTTTCTGTGTGACTTATTTCACTTAGAATCGTCGTACCTAAATCCACTCATCGTGCTGCTACTAGCCTTATGACGTGGATTTCATGGCTGAGTGATATTCCATTGTACATGAGGACCACAACTTCTTTATCCATTTTTCTCTTTCCTAGGATATTTAAGGTGTAATGAAGTGGGGGTTCTTGTCAACAGAGCAGCCCTAAACTTTGGGGTGCCTGTGTCTTGCTGATTTTTAGTTTTCCCAATTTATACGCCCATGAGTGGAAGTGCCCTATGCTCTCCAAGCTGTGTTTTTTAGATGTTTCAGAACACACCGTACACTTCTCCAGAGTGGCTGTTGGCAATTTACATCCCACCCATCAGCGTAGCAAGGCTCCCATTTCTCCATGGCCGGTCCTGCATTTCTGGTTTGGACACTTTTTTCCGCATGGCCCTTTTGCCCGCTGGGAAGCGAGACTTCTTTGGAGCGCTGATTGGCCTTTCCAGGTTGCTTGGTTGGCCAAAAAGGGCGTATGCGTTTTTTCCTGAATATATTCAGGAAAAAACGCATACGCCCTTTTTGGCCAAGGGCATCATTGTCCACGTTTTGCCGCTTTTCATGTGCTTTCAAGGCGATTCGAATCTACCTCCTGAAATCTGTTTCCTGCAATTCTGCCTTGCTTTCAAAGCCTCTTCGTTGCCTTCCCTTAATATATTTGTGGACGAGAGGTATCATTTAAAACTCTGCAGGTTTGTGAATTGCAGTGCCCCTGAGCTCCATTTTTCAACTCGCTTTTTTGGGAGCTGGCCGCAAAAGCGTAGGATTGCTTCAGGCCCTCTTCTGGTTCTGGGGGGCAGGCTGAGCTTGTGCTTAATTCTTCTTCCTGATGGGAAAATAGAGTGACCTGTGCCTGTCCCAACACCTAGAGCTAGTCTCTCATTGGTTCCCCCTCTTCCCGTTCATCCTCAGGACAAATTGCAACCTGTACGGAACAGGAGGTTAAAGGTGCTGATACTCCAAGGAGGGAGATGGCTAGTAAATCGGCTGGAATGGCGAACCCGAGCAAAGGAGATGAGAAATGAGGTGCGTTTTAGAAACCTTTCCCGATCACCAGGTGTACCATCTTCTGGGTTTCTCATGCCTGTTTTCGACGTAGGAAGATGCCCTTGAACCTAGAGATTTGGGACCCATGGGATGGGTACCATGCAGTATTACTTGAAAGGGTCTGCGTTGGCTCACCCAACCTCACCGAAACTCTCAGCCCCAAGAGTGTCCACCCTTATGTCTCAATCAGCTGTGGGTCTAGATATGGTCAATCCAGGTTGCATCACAGCCCCTGAACGAATTTTGTAAGAATTTCTCTCTCTTTCACTGTCTTTGTTTCACGGGTTTTGAAAAGTAATTTATTTTTATAATGGGGTTTAGCTGCTTTTCACGGCTGTGTTTATGCCGCTTTACACCCCCTTGACTCACTTACAGAGAGATATCAATACATAGGTTTGAAGATTCTTACTTGTCAGATATATTCTTGTGCGGTGAATAGGGGGTGTTGAGTCCAGTTCACTGAAAAAGGAATAGGTCTTGTCTCTTACATATTGGGTTTGTGGAACGGTATCGGAGCTAATTTGAAACCTTTGTTTTATGCATCACCCCACCTCACCTTTCCCGTTCAGCAGCCATAGTGTGTTTCCTAAACGTGTGACTCTGTTCTGTTTTGCAATTCAGTTCAAGTGTAGCGGGTTGTACATTCCCTCTAGAAGTGATATCTTATGATAAGTGTCTTTTTCTGTGTGACTTATTTCACTTAGAATCGTCGTACCTAAATCCACTCATCGTGCTGCTACTAGCCTTATGACGTGGATTTCATGGCTGAGTGATATTCCATTGTACATGAGGACCACAACTTCTTTATCCATTTTTCTCTTTCGTAGGATATTTAAGGTGTAATGAAGTGGGGGTTCTTGTCAACAGAGCAGCCCTAAACTTTGGGGTGCCTGTGTCTTGCTGATTTTTAGTTTTCCCAATTTATACGCCCATGAGTGGAAGTGCCCTATGCTCTCCAAGCTGTGTTTTTTAGATGTTTCAGAACACACCGTACACTTCTCCAGAGTGGCTGTTGGCAATTTACATCCCACCCATCAGCGTAGCAAGGCTCCCATTTCTCCATGGCCGGTCCTGCATTTCTGGTTTGGACACTTTTTTCCGCATGGCCCTTTTGCCCGCTGGGAAGCGAGACTTCTTTGGAGCGCTGATTGGCCTTTCCAGGTTGCTTGGTTGGCCAAAAAGGGCGTATGCGTTTTTTCCTGAATATATTCAGGAAAAAACGCATACGCCCTTTTAGGCCAAGGGCATCATTGTCCACGTTTTGCCGCTTTTCATGTGCTTTCAAGGCGATTCGAATCTACCTCCTGAAATCTGTTTCCTGCAATTCTGCCTTGCTTTCAAAGCCTCTTCGTTGCCTTCCCTTAATATATTTGTGGACGAGAGGTATCATTTAAAACTCTGCAGGTTTGTGAATTGCAGGGCCCCTGAGCTCCATTTTTCAACTCGCTTTTTTGGGAGCTGGCCGCAAAAGCGCAGGATTGCTTCAGGCCCTCTTCTGGTTCTGGGGGGCAGGCTGAGCTTGTGCTTAATTCTTCTTCCTGATGGGAAAATAGAGTGACCTGTGCCTGTCCCAACCCCTGGAGCTAGTCTCTCATTGGTTCCCCCTCTTCCCGTTCATCCTCAGGACAAATTGCAACCTGTACGGAACAGGAGGGTAAAGGTGCTGATTCTCCAAGGAGGGAGATGGCTAGTAAATCGGCTGGAATGGCGAACCCGAGCAAAGGAGATGAGAAATGAGGTGCGTTTTAGAAACCTTTCCCGATCACACGGTGTACCATCTTCTGGGTTTCTCATGCCTGTTTTCGACGTAGGAAGATGCCCTTGAACCTGGAGATTTGGGACCCATGGGATGGGTACCATGCAGTATTACTTGAAAGGGTCTGCGTTGGCTCACCCAACCTCACCGAACCTCTCAGCCCCAAGAGTGTCCACCCTTATGTCTCAATCAGCTGTGGGTCTAGATATGGTCAATCCAGGTTGCATCACAGCCCCTGAACGAATTTTGTAAGAATTTCTCTCTCTTTCACTGTCTTTGTTTCACGGGTTTTGAAAAGTAATTTATTTTTATAATGGGGTTTAGCTGTTTTTCACGGCTGTGTTTATGGCGCTTTACACCCCCTTGACTCACTTACAGAGAGATATCAATACATAGGTTTGAAGATTCTTACTAGTCAGATATATTCTTGTGCGGTGAATAGGGGGTGTTAAGTCCAGTTCACTGAAAAAGGAATAGGTCTTGTCTCTTACATATTGGGTTTATGGAACGGTATCTGAGCTAATTTGAAACCCTTGTTTTATGCATCACCCCACCTCACCTTTCCCGTTCAGCAGCCGTAGTGTGTTTCCTAAACGTGTGACTCTGTTCTGTTTTGTAATTCAGTTCAAGTGTAGCGGTTTTTACATTCCCTCTAGAAGTGATATCTTATGAGAAGTGTCTTTTTCTGTGTGACTTATTTCACTTAGAATCCTCGTACCTAAATCCACTCATCGTGCTGCTACTAGCCTTATGACGTTGATTTCATGGCTGAGTGATATTCCATTGTACATGAGGACCACAACTTCTTTATCCATTTTTCGCTTTCCTAGGATATTTAAGGTGTAATGAAGTGGGGGTTCTTGTCAACAGAGCAGCCCTAAACTTTGGGGTGCCTGTGTCTTGCTGATTTTTAGTTTTCCCAATTTATACGCCCATGAGTGGAAGTGCCCTATGCTCTCCAAGCTGTGTTTTTTAGATGTTTCAGAACACACCGTACACTTCTCCAGAGTGGCTGTTGGCAATTTACATCCCACCCATCAGCGTAGCAAGGCTCCCATTTCTCCATGGCCGGTCCTGCATTTCTGGTTTGGACACTTTTTTCCGCATGGCCCTTTTGCCCGCTGGGAAGCGAGACTTCTTTGGAGCGCTGATTGGCCTTTCCAGGTTGCTTGGTTGGCCAAAAAGGGCGTATGCGTTTTTTCCTGAATATATTCAGGAAAAAACGCATACGCCCTTTTTGGCCAAGGGCATCATTGTCCACGTTTTGCCGCTTTTCATGTGCTTTCAAGCCGATTCGAATCTACCTCCTGAAATCTGTTTCCTGCAATTCTGCCTTGCTTTCAAAGCCTCTTCGTTGCCTTCCCTTAATATATTTGTGGACGAGAGGTATCATTTAAAACTCTGCAGGTTTGTGAATTGCAGTGCCCCTGAGCTCCATTTTTCAACTCGCTTTTTTGGGAGCTGGCCGCAAAAGCGCAGGATTGCTTCAGGCCCTCTTCTGGTTCTGGGGGGCAGGCTGAGCTTGTGCTTAATTCTTCTTCCTGATGGGAAAATAGAGTGACCTGTGCCTGTCCCAACACCTAGAGCTAGTCTCTCATTGGTTCCCCCTCTTCCCGTTCATCCTCAGGACAAATTGCAACCTGTACGGAACAGGAGGTTAAAGGTGCTGATTCTCCAAGGAGGGAGATGGCTAGTAAATCGGCTGGAAAGGCGAACCCGAGCAAAGGAGATGAGAAATGAGGTGCGTTTTAGAAACCTTTCCCGATCACACGGTGTACCATCTTCTGGGTTTCTCATGCCTGTTTTCGATGTAGGAAGATGCCCTTGAACCTGGAGATTTGGGACCCATGGGATGGGTACCAGGCAGTATTACTTGAAAGGGTCTGCGTTGGCTCACCCAACCTCACCAAACCTCTCAGCCGCAAGAGTGTCCACCCTTATGTCTCAATCAGCTGTGGGTCTAGATATGGTCAATCCAGGTTGCATCACAGCCCCTGAACGAATTTTGTAAGAATTTCTCTCTCTTTCACTGTCTTTGTTTCACGGGTTTTGAAAAGTAATTTATTTTTATAATGGGGTTTAGCTGCTTTTCACGGCTGTGTTTATGCCGCTTTACACCCCCTTGACTCACTTACAGAGAGATATCAATACATAGGTTTGAAGATTCTTACTAGTCAGATATATTCTTGTGCGGTGAATAGGGGGTGTTGAGTCCAGTTCACTGAAAAAGGAATAGGTCTTGTCTCTTACATATTGGGTTTATGGAACGGTATCTGAGCTAATTTGAAACCCTTGTTTTATGCATCACCCCACCTCACCTTTCCCGTTCAGCAGCCATAGTGTGTTTCCTAAACGTGTGACTCTGTTCTGTTTTGCAATTCAGTTCAAGTGTAGCGGTTTTTACATTCCCTCTAGAAGTGATATCTTATGATAAGTGTCTTTTTCTGTGTGACTTATTTCACTTAGAATCGTCGTACCTAAATCCACTCATCGTGCTGCTACTAGCCTTATGACGTTGATTTCATGGCTGAGTGATATTCCATTGTACATGAGGACCACAACTTCTTTATCCATTTTTCTCTTTCCTAGGATATTTAAGGTGTAATGAAGTGGGGGTTCTTGTCAACAGAGCAGCCCTAAACTTTGGGGTGCCTGTGTCTTGCTGATTTTTAGTTTTCCCAATTTATACGCCCATGAGTGGAAGTGCCCTATGCTCTCCAAGCTGTGTTTTTTAGATGTTTCAGAACACACCGTACACTTCTCCAGAGTGGCTGTTGGCAATTTACATCCCACCCATCAGCGTAGCAAGGCTCCCATTTCTCCATGGCCGGTCCTGCATTTCTGGTTTGGACACTTTTTTCCGCATGGCCCTTTTGCCCACTGGGAAGCGAGACTTCTTTGGAGCGCTGATTGGCCTTTCCAGGTTGCTTGGTTGGCCAAAAAGGGCGTATGCGTTTTTTCCTGAATATATTCAGGAAAAAACGCATACGCCCTTTTTGGCCAAGGGCATCATTGTCCACGTTTTGCCGCTTTTCATGTGCTTTCAAGGTGATTCGAATCTACCTCCTGAAATCTGTTTCCTGCAATTCTGCCTTGCTTTCAAAGCCTCTTCGTTGCCTTCCCTTAATATATTTGTGGACGAGAGGTATCATTTAAAACTCTGCAGGTTTGTGAATTGCAGTGCCCCTGAGCTCCATTTTTCAACTCGCTTTTTTGGGAGCTGGCCGCAAAAGCGCAGGATTGCTTCAGGCCCTCTTCTGGTTCTGGGGGGCAGGCTGAGCTTGTGCTTAATTCTTCTTCCTGATGGGAAAATAGAGTGACCTGTGCCTGTCCCAACCCCTGGAAGTAGTCTCTCATTGGTTCCCCCTCTTCCCGTTCATCCTCAGGACAAATTGCAACCTGTACGGAACAGGAGGGTAAAGGTGCTGATTCTCCAAGGAGGGAGATGGCTAGTAAATCGGCTGGAATGGCGAACCCGAGCAAAGGAGATGAGAAATGAGGTGCGTTTTAGAAACCTTTCCCGATCACACGGTGTACCATCTTCTGGGTTTCTCATGCCTGTTTTCGACGTAGGAAGATGCCCTTGAACCTGGAGATTTGGGACCCATGGGATGGGTACCAGGCAGTATTACTTGAAAGGGTCTGCGTTGGCTCACCCAACCTCACCGAACCTCTCAGCCCCAAGAGTGTCCACCCTTATGTCTCAATCAGCTGTGGGTCTAGATATGGTCAATCCAGGTTGCATCACAGCCCCTGAACGAATTTTGTAAGAATTTCTCTCTCTTTCACTGTCTTTGTTTCACGGGTTTTGAAAAGTAATTTATTTTTATAATGGGGTTTAGCTGCTTTTCACGGCTGTGTTTATGCCGCTTTACACCCCCTTGACTCACTTACAGAGAGATATCAATACATAGGTTTGAAGATTCTTACTAGTCAGATATATTCTTGTGCGGTGAATAGGGGGTGTTGAGTCCAGTTCACTAAAAAAGGAATAGGTCTTGTCTCTTACATATTGGGTTTATGGAACGGTATCGGAGCTAATTTGAAACCCTTGTTTTATGCATCACCCCACCTCACCTTTCCCATTCAGCAGCCGTAGTGTGTTTCCTAAACGTGTGACTCTGTTCTGTTTTGCAATTCAGTTCAAGTGTAGCGGTTTTTACATTCCCTCTAGAAGTGATATCTTATGATAAGTGTCTTTTTCTGTGTGACTTATTTCACTTAGAATCGTCGTACCTAAATCCACTCATCGTGCTGCTACTAGCCTTATGACGTGGATTTCATGGCTGAGTGATATTCCATTGTACATGAGGACCACAACTTCTTTATCCATTTTTCTCTTTCCTAGGATATTTAAGGTGTAATGAAGTGGGGGTTCTTGTCAACAGAGCAGCCCTAAACTTTGGGGTGCCTGTGTCTTGCTGATTTTTAGTTTTCCCAATTTATACGCCCATGAGTGGAAGTGCCCTATGCTCTCCAAGCTGTGTTTTTTAGATGTTTCAGAACACACCGTACACTTCTCCAGAGTGGCTGTTGGCAATTTACATCCCACCCATCAGCGTAGCAAGGCTCCCATTTCTCCATGGCCGGTCCTGCATTTCTGGTTTGGACACTTTTTTCCGCATGGCCCTTTTGCCCGCTGGGAAGCGAGACTTCTTTGGAGCGCTGATTGGCCTTTCCAGGTTGCTTGGTTGGCCAAAAAGGGCGTATGCGTTTTTTCCTGAATATATTCAGGAAAAAACGCATACGCCCTTTTTGGCCAAGGGCATCATTGTCCACGTTTTGCCGCTTTTCATGTGCTTTCAAGCCGATTCGAATCTACCTCCTGAAATCTGTTTCCTGCAATTCTGCCTTGCTTTCAAAGCCTCTTCGTTGCCTTCCCTTAATATATTTGTGGACGAGAGGTATCATTTAAAACTCTGCAGGTTTGTGAATTGCAGTGCCCCTGAGCTCCATTTTTCAACTCGCTTTTTTGGGAGCTGACCGCAAAAGCGCAGGATTGCTTCAGGCCCTCTTCTGGTTCTGGGGGGCAGGCTGAGCTTGTGCTTAATTCTTCTTCCTGATGGGAAAATAGAGTGACCTGTGCCTGTCCCAACACCTAGAGCTAGTCTCTCATTGGTTCCCCCTCTTCCCGTTCATCCTCAGGACAAATTGCAACCTGTACGGAACAGGAGGTTAAAGGTGCTGATTCTCCAAGGAGGGAGATGGCTAGTAAATCGGCTGGAAAGGCGAACCCGAGCAAAGGAGATGAGAAATGAGGTGCGTTTTAGAAACCTTTCCCGATCACACGGTGTACCATCTTCTGGGTTTCTCATGCCTGTTTTCGATGTAGGAAGATGCCCTTGAACCTGGAGATTTGGGACCCATGGGATGGGTACCAGGCAGTATTACTTGAAATGGTCTGCGTTGGCTCACCCAACCTCACCGAACCTCTCAGCCCCAAGAGTGTCCACCCTTATGTCTCAATCAGCTGTGGGTCTAGATATGGTCAATCCAGGTTGCATCACAGCCCCTGAACGAATTTTGTAAGAATTTCTCTCTCTTTCACTGTCTTTGTTTCACGGGTTTTGAAAAGTAATTTATTTTTATAATGGGGTTTAGCTGCTTTTCACGGCTGTGTTTATGCCGCTTTACACCCCCTTGACTCACTTACAGAGAGATATCAATACATAGGTTTGAAGATTCTTACTAGTCAGATATATTCTTGTGCGGTGAATAGGGGGTGTTGAGTCCAGTTCACTGAAAAAGGAATAGGTCTTGTCTCTTACATATTGGGTTTATGGAACGGTATCTGAGCTAATTTGAAACCCTTGTTTTATGCATCACCCCACCTCACCTTTCCCGTTCAGCAGCCATAGTGTGTTTCCTAAACGTGTGACTCTGTTCTGTTTTGCAATTCAGTTCAAGTGTAGCGGTTTTTACATTCCCTCTAGAAGTGATATCTTATGATAAGTGTCTTTTTCTGTGTGACTTATTTCACTTAGAATCGTCGTACCTAAATCCACTCATCGTGCTGCTACTAGCCTTATGACGTTGATTTCATGGCGGAGTGATATTCCATTGTACATGAGGACCACAACTTCTTTATCCATTTTTCTCTTTCCTAGGATATTTAAGGTGTAATGAAGTGGGGGTTCTTGTCAACAGAGCAGCCCTAAACTTTGGGGTGCCTGTGTCTTGCTGATTTTTAGTTTTCCCAATTTATACGCCCATGAGTGGAAGTGCCCTATGCTCTCCAAGCTGTGTTTTTTAGATGTTTCAGAACACACCGTACACTTCTCCAGAGTGGCTGTTGGCAATTTACATCCCACCCATCAGCGTAGCAAGGCTCCCATTTCTCCATGGCCGGTCCTGCATTTCTGGTTTGGACACTTTTTTCCGCATGGCCCTTTTGCCCACTGGGAAGCGAGACTTCTTTGGAGCGCTGATTGGCCTTTCCAGGTTGCTTGGTTGGCCAAAAAGGGCGTATGCGTTTTTTCCTGAATATATTCAGGAAAAAACGCATACGCCCTTTTTGGCCAAGGGCATCATTGTCCACGTTTTGCCGCTTTTCATGTGCTTTCAAGGTGATTCGAATCTACCTCCTGAAATCTGTTTCCTGCAATTCTGCCTTGCTTTCAAAGCCTCTTCGTTGCCTTCCCTTAATATATTTGTGGACGAGAGGTATCATTTAAAACTCTGCAGGTTTGTGAATTGCAGTGCCCCTGAGCTCCATTTTTCAACTCGCTTTTTTGGGAGCTGACCGCAAAAGCGCAGGATTGCTTCAGGCCCTCTTCTGGTTCTGGGGGGCAGGCTGAGCTTGTGCTTAATTCTTCTTCCTGATGGGAAAATAGAGTGACCTGTGCCTGTCCCAACCCCTGGAAGTAGTCTCTCATTGGTTCCCCCTCTTCCCGTTCATCCTCAGGACAAATTGCAACCTGTACGGAACAGGAGGGTAAAGGTGCTGATTCTCCAAGGAGGGAGATGGCTAGTAAATCGGCTGGAATGGCGAACCCGAGCAAAGGAGATGAGAAATGAGGTGCGTTTTAGAAACCTTTCCCGATCACACGGTGTACCATCTTCTGGGTTTCTCATGCCTGTTTTCGACGTAGGAAGATGCCCTTGAACCTGGAGATTTGGGACCCATGGGATGGGTACCATGCAGTATTACTTGAAAGGGTCTGCGTTGGCTCACCCAACCTCACCGAACCTCTCAGCCCCAAGAGTGTCCACCCTTATGTCTCAATCAGCTGTGGGTCTAGATATGGTCAATCCAGGTTGCATCACAGCCCCTGAACGAATTTTGTAAGAATTTCTCTCTCTTTCACTGTCTTTGTTTCACGGGTTTTGAAAAGTAATTTATTTTTATAATGGGGTTTAGCTGCTTTTCACGGCTGTGTTTATGCCGCTTTACACCCCCTTGACTCACTTACAGAGAGATATCAATACATAGGTTTGAAGATTCTTACTAGTCAGATATATTCTTGTGCGGTGAATAGGGGGTGTTGAGTCCAGTTCACTAAAAAAGGAATAGGTCTTGTCTCTTACATATTGGGTTTATGGAACGGTATCGGAGCTAATTTGAAACCCTTGTTTTATGCATCACCCCACCTCACCTTTCCCATTCAGCAGCCGTAGTGTGTTTCCTAAACGTGTGACTCTGTTCTGTTTTGCAATTCAGTTCAAGTGTAGCGGTTTTTACATTCCCTCTAGAAGTGATATCTTATGATAAGTGTCTTTTTCTGTGTGACTTATTTCACTTAGAATCGTCGTACCTAAATCCACTCATCGTGCTGCTACTAGCCTTATGACGTGGATTTCATGGCTGAGTGATATTCCATTGTACATGAGGACCACAACTTCTTTATCCATTTTTCTCTTTCCTAGGATATTTAAGGTGTAATGAAGTGGGGGTTCTTGTCAACAGAGCAGCCCTAAACTTTGGGGTGCCTGTGTCTTGCTGATTTTTAGTTTTCCCAATTTATACGCCCATGAGTGGAAGTACCCTATGCTCTCCAAGCTGTGTTTTTTAGATGTTTCAGAACACACCGTACACTTCTCCAGAGTGGCTGTTGGCAATTTACATCCCACCCATCAGCGTAGCAAGGCTCCCATTTCTCCATGGCCGGTCCTGCATTTCTGGTTTGGACACTTTTTTCCGCATGGCCCTTTTGCCCGCTGGGAAGCGAGACTTCTTTGGAGCGCTGATTGGCCTTTCCAGGTTGCTTGGTTGGCCAAAAAGGGCGTATGCGTTTTTTCCTGAATATATTCAGGAAAAAACGCATACGCCCTTTTTGGCCAAGGGCATCATTGTCCACGTTTTGCCGCTTTTCATGTGCTTTCAAGGCGATTCGAATCTACCTCCTGAAATCTGTTTCCTGCAATTCTGCCTTGCTTTCAAAGCCTCTTCGTAGCCTTCCCTTAATATATTTGTGGACGAGAGGTATCATTTAAAACTCTGCAGGTTTGTGAATTGCAGTGCCCCTGAGCTCCATTTTTCAACTCGCTTTTTTGGGAGCTGGCCGCAAAAGCGCAGGATTGCTTCAGGCCCTCTTCTGGTTCTGGGGGGCAGGCTGAGCTTGTGCTTAATTCTTCTTCCTGATGGGAAAATAGAGTGACCTGTGCCTGTCCCAACACCTAGAGCTAGTCTCTCATTGGTTCCCCCTCTTCCCGTTCATCCTCAGGACAAATTGCAACCTGTACGGAACAGGAGGTTAAAGGTGCTGATTCTCCAAGGAGGGAGATGGCTAGTAAATCGGCTGGAATGGCGAACCCGAGCAAAGGAGATGAGAAATGAGGTGCGTTTTAGAAACCTTTCCCGATCACACGGTGTACCATCTTCTGGGTTTCTCATGCCTGTTTTCGACGTAGGAAGATGCCCTTGAACCTGGAGATTTGGGACCCATGGGATGGGTACCATGCAGTATTACTTGAAAGGGTCTGCGTTGGCTCACCCAACCTCACCGAACCTCTCAGCCCCAAGAGTGTCCACCCTTATGTCTCAATCAGCTGTGGGTCTAGATATGGTCAATCCAGGTTGCATCACAGCCCCTGAACGAATTTTGTAAGAATTTCTCTCTCTTTCACTGTCTTTGTTTCACGGGTTTTGAAAAGTAATTTATTTTTATAATGGGGTTTAGCTGTTTTTCACGGCTGTGTTTATGGCGCTTTACACCCCCTTGACTCACTTACAGAGAGATATCAATACATAGGTTTGAAGATTCTTACTAGTCAGATATATTCTTGTGCGGTGAATAGGGGGTGTTAAGTCCAGTTCACTGAAAAAGGAATAGGTCTTGTCTCTTACATATTGGGTTTATGGAACGGTATCTGAGCTAATTTGAAACCCTTGTTTTATGCATCACCCCACCTCACCTTTCCCGTTCAGCAGCCGTAGTGTGTTTCCTAAACGTGTGACTCTGTTCTGTTTTGTAATTCAGTTCAAGTGTAGCGGTTTTTACATTCCCTCTAGAAGTGATATCTTATGAGAAGTGTCTTTTTCTGTGTGACTTATTTCACTTAGAATCGTCGTACCTAAATCCACTCATCGTGCTGCTACTAGCCTTATGACGTTGATTTCATGGCTGAGTGATATTCCATTGTACATGAGGACCACAACTTCTTTATCCATTTTTCGCTTTCCTAGGATATTTAAGGTGTAATGAAGTGGGGGTTCTTGTCAACAGAGCAGCCCTAAACTTTGGGGTGCCTGTGTCTTGCTGATTTTTAGTTTTCCCAATTTATACGCCCATGAGTGGAAGTGCCCTATGCTCTCCAAGCTGTGTTTTTTAGATGTTTCAGAACACACCGTACACTTCTCCAGAGTGGCTGTTGGCAATTTACATCCCACCCATCAGCGTAGCAAGGCTCCCATTTCTCCATGGCCGGTCCTGCATTTCTGGTTTGGACACTTTTTTCCGCATGGCCCTTTTGCCCGCTGGGAAGCGAGACTTCTTTGGAGCGCTGATTGGCCTTTCCAGGTTGCTTGGTTGGCCAAAAAGGGCGTATGCGTTTTTTCCAGAATATATTCAGGAAAAAACGCATACGCCCTTTTTGGCCAAGGGCATCATTGTCCACGTTTTGCCGCTTTTCATGTGCTTTCAAGCCGATTCGAATCTACCTCCTGAAATCTGTTTCCTGCAATTCTGCCTTGCTTTCAAAGCCTCTTCGTTGCCTTCCCTTAATATATTTGTGGACGAGAGGTATCATTTAAAACTCTGCAGGTTTGTGAATTGCAGTGCCCCTGAGCTCCATTTTTCAACTCGCTTTTTTGGGAGCTGACCGCAAAAGCGCAGGATTGCTTCAGGCCCTCTTCTGGTTCTGGGGGGCAGGCTGAGCTTGTGCTTAATTCTTCTTCCTGATGGGAAAATAGAGTGACCTGTGCCTGTCCCAACACCTAGAGCTAGTCTCTCATTGGTTCCCCCTCTTCCCGTTCATCCTCAGGACAAATTGCAACCTGTACGGAACAGGAGGTTAAAGGTGCTGATTCTCCAAGGAGGGAGATGGCTAGTAAATCGGCTGGAAAGGCGAACCCGAGCAAAGGAGATGAGAAATGAGGTGCGTTTTAGAAACCTTTCCCGATCACACGGTGTACCATCTTCTGGGTTTCTCATGCCTGTTTTCGATGTAGGAAGATGCCCTTGAACCTGGAGATTTGGGACCCATGGGATGGGTACCAGGCAGTATTACTTGAAAGGGTCTGCGTTGGCTCACCCAACCTCACCGAACCTCTCAGCCGCAAGAGTGTCCACCCTTATGTCTCAATCAGCTGTGGGTCTAGATATGGTCAATCCAGGTTGCATCACAGCCCCTGAACGAATTTTGTAAGAATTTCTCTCTCTTTCACTGTCTTTGTTTCACGGGTTTTGAAAAGTAATTTATTTTTATAATGGGGTTTAGCTGCTTTTCACGGCTGTGTTTATGCCGCTTTACACCCCCTTGACTCACTTACAGAGAGATATCAATACATAGGTTTGAAGATTCTTACTAGTCAGATATATTCTTGTGCGGTGAATAGGGGGTGTTGAGTCCAGTTCACTGAAAAAGGAATAGGTCTTGTCTCTTACATATTGGGTTTATGGAACGGTATCTGAGCTAATTTGAAACCCTTGTTTTATGCATCACCCCACCTCACCTTTCCCGTTCAGCAGCCATAGTGTGTTTCCTAAACGTGTGACTCTGTTCTGTTTTGCAATTCAGTTCAAGTGTAGCGGTTTTTACATTCCCTCTAGAAGTGATATCTTATGATAAGTGTCTTTTTCTGTGTGACTTATTTCACTTAGAATCGTCGTACCTAAATCCACTCATCGTGCTGCTACTAGCCTTATGACGTTGATTTCATGGCTGAGTGATATTCCATTGTACATGAGGACCACAACTTCTTTATCCATTTTTCTCTTTCCTAGGATATTTAAGGTGTAATGAAGTGGGGGTTCTTGTCAACAGAGCAGCCCTAAACTTTGGGGTGCCTGTGTCTTGCTGATTTTTAGTTTTCCCAATTTATACGCCCATGAGTGGAAGTGCCCTATGCTCTCCAAGCTGTGTTTTTTAGATGTTTCAGAACACACCGTACACTTCTCCAGAGTGGCTGTTGGCAATTTACATCCCACCCATCAGCGTAGCAAGGCTCCCATTTCTCCATGGCCGGTCCTGCATTTCTGGTTTGGAGACTTTTTTCCGCATGGCCCTTTTGCCCACTGGGAAGCGAGACTTCTTTGGAGCGCTGATTGGCCTTTCCAGGTTGCTTGGTTGGCCAAAAAGGGCGTATGCGTTTTTTCCTGAATATATTCAGGAAAAAACGCATACGCCCTTTTTGGCCAAGGGCATCATTGTCCACGTTTTGCCGCTTTTCATGTGCTTTCAAGGTGATTCGAATCTACCTCCTGAAATCTGTTTCCTGCAATTCTGCCTTGCTTTCAAAGCCTCTTCGTTGCCTTCCCTTAATATATTTGTGGACGAGAGGTATCATTTAAAACTCTGCAGGTTTGTGAATTGCAGTGCCCCTGAGCTCCATTTTTCAACTCGCTTTTTTGGGAGCTGGCCGCAAAAGCGCAGGATTGCTTCAGGCCCTCTTCTGGTTCTGGGGGGCAGGCTGAGCTTGTGCTTAATTCTTCTTCCTGATGGGAAAATAGAGTGACCTGTGCCTGTCCCAACCCCTGGAAGTAGTCTCTCATTGGTTCCCCCTCTTCCCGTTCATCCTCAGGACAAATTGCAACCTGTACGGAACAGGAGGGTAAAGGTGCTGATTCTCCAAGGAGGGAGATGGCTAGTAAATCGGCTGGAATGGCGAACCCGAGCAAAGGAGATGAGAAATGAGGTGCGTTTTAGAAACCTTTCCCGATCACACGGTGTACCATCTTCTGGGTTTCTCATGCCTGTTTTCGACGTAGGAAGATGCCCTTGAACCTGGAGATTTGGGACCCATGGGATGGGTACCATGCAGTATTACTTGAAAGGGTCTGCGTTGGCTCACCCAACCTCACCGAACCTCTCAGCCCCAAGAGTGTCCACCCTTATGTCTCAATCAGCTGTGGGTCTAGATATGGTCAATCCAGGTTGCATCACAGCCCCTGAACGAATTTTGTAAGAATTTCTCTCTCTTTCACTGTCTTTGTTTCACGGGTTTTGAAAAGTAATTTATTTTTATAATGGGGTTTAGCTGCTTTTCACGGCTGTGTTTATGCCGCTTTACACCCCCTTGACTCACTTACAGAGAGATATCAATACATAGGTTTGAAGATTCTTACTAGTCAGATATATTCTTGTGCGGTGAATAGGGGGTGTTGAGTCCAGTTCACTAAAAAAGGAATAGGTCTTGTCTCTTACATATTGGGTTTATGGAACGGTATCGGAGCTAATTTGAAACCCTTGTTTTATGCATCACCCCACCTCACCTTTCCCATTCAGCAGCCGTAGTGTGTTTCCTAAACGTGTGACTCTGTTCTGTTTTGCAATTCAGTTCAAGTGTAGCGGTTTTTACATTCCCTCTAGAAGTGATATCTTATGATAAGTGTCTTTTTCTGTGTGACTTATTTCACTTAGAATCGTCGTACCTAAATCCACTCATCGTGCTGCTACTAGCCTTATGACGTGGATTTCATGGCTGAGTGATATTCCATTGTACATGAGGACCCCAACTTCTTTATCCATTTTTCTCTTTCCTAGGATATTTAAGGTGTAATGAAGTGGGGGTTCTTGTCAACAGAGCAGCCCTAAACTTTGGGGTGCCTGTGTCTTGCTGATTTTTAGTTTTCCCAATTTATACGCCCATGAGTGGAAGTGCCCTATGCTCTCCAAGCTGTGTTTTTTAGATGTTTCAGAACACACCGTACACTTCTCCAGAGTGGCTGTTGGCAATTTACATCCCACCCATCAGCGTAGCAAGGCTCCCATTTCTCCATGGCCGGTCCTGCATTTCTGGTTTGGACACTTTTTTCCGCATGGCCCTTTTGCCCGCTGGGAAGCGAGACTTCTTTGGAGCGCTGATTGGCCTTTCCAGGTTGCTTGGTTGGCCAAAAAGGGCGTATGCGTTTTTTCCTGAATATATTCAGGAAAAAACGCATACGCCCTTTTTGGCCAAGGGCATCATTGTCCACGTTTTGCCGCTTTTCATATGCTTTCAAGGCGATTCGAATCTACCTCCTGAAATCTGTTTCCTGCAATTCTGCCTTGCTTTCAAAGCCTCTTCGTAGCCTTCCCTTAATATATTTGTGGACGAGAGGTATCATTTAAAACTCTGCAGGTTTGTGAATTGCAGTGCCCCTGAGCTCCATTTTTCAACTCGCTTTTTTGGGAGCTGGCCGCAAAAGCGCAGGATTGCTTCAGGCCCTCTTCTGGTTCTGGGGGGCAGGCTGAGCTTGTGCTTAATTCTTCTTCCTGATGGGAAAATAGAGTGACCTGTGCCTGTCCCAACACCTAGAGCTAGTCTCTCATTGGTTCCCCCTCTTCCCGTTCATCCTCAGGACAAATTGCAACCTGTACAGAACAGGAGGTTAAAGGTGCTGATTCTCCAAGGAGGGAGATGGCTAGTAAATCGGCTGGAATGGCGAACCCGAGCAAAGGAGATGAGAAATGAGGTGCGTTTTAGAAACCTTTCCCGATCACACGGTGTACCATCTTCTGGGTTTCTCATGCCTGTTTTCGACGTAGGAAGATGCCCTTGAACCTGGAGATTTGGGACCCATGGGATGGGTACCATGCAGTATTACTTGAAAGGGTCTGCGTTGGCTCACCCAACCTCACCGAACCTCTCAGCCCCAAGAGTGTCCACCCTTATGTCTCAATCAGCTGTGGGTCTAGATATGGTCAATCCAGGTTGCATCACAGCCCCTGAACGAATTTTGTAAGAATTTCTCTCTCTTTCACTGTCTTTGTTTCACGGGTTTTGAAAAGTAATTTATTTTTATAATGGGGTTTAGCTGCTTTTCACGGCTGTGTTTATGCCGCTTTACACCCCCTTGACTCACTTACAGAGAGATATCAATACATAGGTTTGAAGATTCTTACTAGTCAGATATATTCTTGTGCGGTGAATAGGGGGTGTTGAGTCCAGTTCACTGAAAAAGGAATAGGTCTTGTCTCTTACATATTGGGTTTATGGAACGGTATCGGAGCTAATTTGAAACCCTTGTTTTATGCATCACCCCACCTCACCTTTCCCGTTCAGCAGCCGTAGTGTGTTTCCTAAATGTGTGACTCTGTTCTGTTTTGTAATTCAGTTCAAGTGTAGCGGTTTTTACATTCCCTCTAGAAGTGATATCTTATGATAAGTGTCTTTTTCTGTGTGACTTATTTCACTTAGAATCGTCGTACCTAAATCCACTCATCGTGCTGCTACTAGCCTTATGACGTTGATTTCATGGCTGAGTGATATTCCATTGTACATGAGGACCACAACTTCTTTATCCATTTTTCTCTTTCCTAGGATATTTAAGGTGTAATGAAGTGGGGGTTCTTGTCAACAGAGCAGCCCTAAACTTTGGGGTGCCTGTGTCTTGCTGATTTTTAGTTTTCCCAATTTATACGCCCATGAGTGGAAGTGCCCTATGCTCTCCAAGCTGTGTTTTTTAGATGTTTCAGAACACACCGTACACTTCTCCAGAGTGGCTGTTGGCAATTTACATCCCACCCATCAGCGTAGCAAGGCTCCCATTTCTCCATGGCCGGTCCTGCATTTCTGGTTTGGACACTTTTTTCCGCATGGCCCTTTTGCCCGCTGGGAAGCGAGACTTCTTTGGAGCGCTGATTGGCCTTTCCAGGTTGCTTGGTTGGCCAAAAAGGGCGTATGCATTTTTTCCTGAATATATTCAGGAAAAAACGCATACGCCCTTTTTGGCCAAGGGCATCATTGTCCACGTTTTGCCGCTTTTCATGTGCTTTCAAGGCGATTCGAATCTACCTCCTGAAATCTGTTTCCTGCAATTCTGCCTTGCTTTCAAAGCCTCTTCGTTGCCTTCCCTTAATATATTTGTGGACGAGAGGTATCATTTAAAACTCTGCAGGTTTGTGAATTGCAGGGCCCCTGAGCTCCATTTTTCAACTCGCTTTTTTGGGAGCTGGCCGCAAATGCGCAGGATTGCTTCAGGCCCTCTTCTGGTTCTGGGGGGCAGGCTGAGCTTGTGCTTAATTCTTCTTCCTGATGGGAAAATAGAGTGACCTGTGCCTGTCCCAACACCTAGAGCTAGTCTCTCATTGGTTCCCCCTCTTCCCGTTCATCCTCAGGACAAATTGCAACCTGTACGGAACAGGAGGTTAAAGGTGCTGATTCTCCAAGGAGGGAGATGGCTAGTAAATCGGCTGGAATGGCGAACCCGAGCAAAGGAGATGAGAAATGAGGTGCGTTTTAGAAACCTTTCCCGATCACACGGTGTACCATCTTCTGGGTTTCTCATGCCTGTTTTCGACGTAGGAAGATGCCCTTGAACCTGGAGATTTGGGACCCATGGGATGGGTACCATGCAGTATTACTTGAAAGGGTCTGCGTTGGCTCACCCAACCTCACCGAACCTCTCAGCCCCAAGAGTGTCCACCCTTATGTCTCAATCAGCTGTGGGTCTAGATATGGTCAATCCAGGTTGCATCACAGCCCCTGAACGAATTTTGTAAGAATTTCTCTCTCTTTCACTGTCTTTGTTTCACGGGTTTTGAAAAGTAATTTATTTGTATAATGGTGTTTAGCTGCTTTTCACGGCTGTGTTTATGCCGCTTTACACCCCGTTGACTCACTTACAGAGAGATATCAATACATAGGTTTGAAGATTCTTACTAGTCAGATATATTCTTGTGCGGTGAATAGGGGGTGTTGAGTCCAGTTCACTGAAAAAGGAATAGGTCTTGTCTCTTACATATTGGGTTTATGGAACGGTATCTGAGCTAATTTGAAACCCTTGTTTTATGCATCACCCCACCTCACCTTGCCCGTTCAGCAGCCTTAGTGTGTTTTCTAAACGTGTGACTCTGTTCAGTTTTGTAATTCAGTTCAAGTGTAGCGGTTTTTACATTCCCTCTCGAAGTGATATCTTATGATAAGTGTCTTTTTCTGTGTGACTTATTTCACTTAGAATCGTCGTACCTAAATCCACTCATCGTGCTGCTACTAGCCTTATGACGTTGATTTCATGGCTGAGTGATATTCCATTGTACATGAGGACCCCAACTTCTTTATCCATTTTTCTCTTTCCTAGGATATTTAAGGTGTAATGAAGTGGGGGTTCTTGTCAACAGAGCAGCCCTAAACTTTGGGGTGCCTGTGTCTTGCTGATTTTTCGTTTTCCCAATTTATACGCCCATGAGTGGAAGTGCCCTATGCTCTCCAAGCTGTGTTTTTTAGATGTTTCAGAACACACCATACACTTCTCCAGAGTGGCTGTTGGCAATTTACATCCCACCCATCAGCGTAGCAAGGCTCCCATTTCTCCATGGCCGGTCCTGCATTTCTGGTTTGGACACTTTTTTCCGCAAGGCCCTTTTGCCCGCTGGGAAGCGAGACTTCTTTGGAGCGCTGATTGGCCTTTCCAGGTTGCTTGGTTGGCCAAAAAGGGCGTATGCGTTTTTTCCTGAATATATTCAGGAAAAAACGCATACGCCCTTTTTGGCCAAGGGCATCATTGTCCACGTTTTGCCGCTTTTCATGTGCTTTCAAGGTGATTCGAATCTACCTCCTGAAATCTGTTTCCTGCAATTCTGCCTTGCTTTCAAAGCCTCTTCGTTGCCTTCCCTTAATATATTTGTGGACGAGAGGTATCATTTAAAACTCTGCAGGTTTGTGAATTGCAGTGCCCCTGAGCTCCATTTTTCAACTCGCTCTTTTGGGAGCTGGCCGCAAAAGCACAGGATTGCTTCAGGCCCTCTTCTGGTTCTGGGGGGCAGGCTGAGCTTGTGCTTAATTCTTCTTCCTGATGGGAAAATAGAGTGACCTGTGCCTGTCCCAACACCTAGAGCTAGTCTCTCATTGGTTCCCCCTCTTCCCGTTCATCCTCAGGACAAATGGCAACCTGTACGGAACAGGAGGTTAAAGGTGCTGATTCTCCAAGGAGGGAGATGGCTAGTAAATCGGCTGGAATGGCGAACCCGAGCAAAGGAGATGAGAAATGAGGTGCGTTTTAGAAACCTTTCCCGATCACACGGTGTACCATCTTCTGGGTTTCTCATGCCTGTTTTCGACGTAGGAAGATGCCCTTGAACCTGGAGATTTGGGACCCATGGGATGGGTACCATGCAGTATTACTTGAAAGGGTCTGCGTTGGCTCACCCAACCTCACCGAACCTCTCAGCCCCAAGAGTATCCACCCTTATGTCTCAATCAGCTGTGGGTCTAGATATGGTCAATCCAGGTTGCATCACAGCCCCTGAACGAATTTTGTAAGAATTTCTCTCTCTTTCACTGTCTTTGTTTCACGGGTTTTGAAAAGTAATTTATTTTTATAATGGGGTTTAGCTGCTTTTCACGGCTGTGTTTATGCCGCTTTACACCCCCTTGACTCACTTACAGAGAGATATCAATACATAGGTTTGAAGATTCTTACTAGTAAGATATATTCTTGTGCGGTGAATAGGGGGTGTTGAGTCCAGTTCACTGAAAAAGGAATAGGTCTTGTCTCTTACATATTGGGTTTATGGAACGGTATCTGAGCAAATTTGAAACCCTTGTTTTATGCATCACCCCACCTCACCTTTCCCGTTCAGCAGCCGTAGTGTGTTTCCTAAACGTGTGACTCTGTTCTGTTTTGTAATTCAGTTCAAGTGTAGCGGTTTTTACATTCCCTCTAGAAGTGATATCTTATGATAAGTGTCTTTTTCTGTGTGACTTATTTCACTTAGAATCGTCGTACCTAAATCCACTCATCGTGCTGCTACTAGCCTTATGACGTTGATTTCATGGCTGAGTGATATTCCATTGTACATGAGGACCCCAACTTCTTTATCCATTTTTCTCTTTCCTAGGATATTTAAGGTGTAATGAAGTGGGGGTTCTTGTCAACAGAGCAGCCCTAAACTTTGGGGTGCCTGTGTCTTGCTGATTTTTAGTTTTCCCAATTTATACGCCCATGAGTGGAAGTGCCCTATGCTCTCCAAGCTGTGTTTTTTAGATGTTTCAGAACACACCGTACACTTCTCCAGAGTGGCTGTTGGCAATTTACATCCCACCCATCAGCGTAGCAAGGCTCCCATTTCTCCATGGCCGGTCCTGCATTTCTGGTTTGGACACTTTTTTCCGCATGGCCCTTTTGCCCGCTGGGAAGCGAGACTTCTTTGGAGCGCTGATTGGCCTGTCCAGGTTGCTTGGTTGGCCAAAAAGGGCGTATGCGTTTTTTCCTGAATATATTCAGGAAAAAACGCATACGCCCTTTTTGGCCAAGGGCATCATTGTCCACGTTTTGCCGCTTTTCATGTGCTTTCAAGGCGATTCGAATCTACCTCCTGAAATCTGTTTCCTGCAATTCTGCCTTGCTTTCAAAGCCTCTTCGTTGCCTTCCCTTAATATATTTGTGGACGAGAGGTATCATTGAAAACTCTGCAGGTTTGTGAATTGCAGTGCCCCTGAGCTCCATTTTTCAACTCGCTTTTTTGGGAGCTGGCCGCAAAAGCGCAGGATTGCTTCAGGCCCTCTTCTGGTTCTGGGGGGCAGGCTGAGCTTGTGCTTAATTCTTCTTCCTGATGGGAAAATAGAGTGACCTGTGCCTGTCCCAACACCTAGAGCTAGTCTCTCATTGGTTCCCCCTCTTCCCGTTCATCCTCAGGACAAATTGCAACCTGTACGGAACAGGAGGTTAAAGGTGCTGATTCTCCAAGGAGGGAGATGGCTAGTAAATCGGCTGGAATGGCGAACCCGAGCAAAGGAGATGAGAAATGAGGTGCGTTTTAGAAACCTTTCCCGATCACACGGTGTACCATCTTCTGGGTTTCTCATGCCTGTTTTCGACGTAGGAAGATGCCCTTGAACCTGGAGATTTGGGACCCATGGGATGGGTACCATGCAGTATTACTTGAAAGGGTCTGCGTTGGCTCACCCAACCTCACCGAACCTCTCAGCCGCAAGAGTGTCCACCCTTATGTCTCAATCAGCTGTGGGTCTAGATATGGTCAATCCAGGTTGCATCACAGCCCCTGAACGAATTTTGTAAGAATTTCTCTCTCTTTCACTGTCTTTGTTTCACGGGTTTTGAAAAGTAATTTATTTTTATAATGGGGTTTAGCTGCTTTTCACGGCTGTGTTTATGCCGCTTTACACCCCCTTGACTCACTTACAGAGAGATATCAATACATAGGTTTGAAGATTCTTACTAGTCAGATATATTCTTGTGCGGTGAATAGGGGGTGTTGAGTCCAGTTCACTGAAAAAGGAATAGGTCTTGTCTCTTACATATTGGGTTTATGGAACGGTATCTGAGCTAATTTGAAACCCTTGTTTTATGCATCACCCCACCTCACCTTTCCCGTTCAGCAGCCGTAGTGTGTTTCCTAAACGTGTGACTCTGTTCTGTTTTGTAATTCAGTTCAAGTGTAGCGGTTTTTACATTCCCTCTAGAAGTGATATCTTATGATAAGTGTCTTTTTCTGTGTGACTTATTTCACTTAGAATCGTCGTACCTAAATCCACTCTTCGTGCTGCTACTAGCCTTATCACGTTGATTTCATGGCTGAGTGATATTCCATTGTACATGAGGACCCCAACTTCTTTATCCATTTTTCACTTTCCTAGGATATTTAAGGTGTAATGAAGTGGGGGTTCTTGTCAACAGAGCAGCCCTAAACTTTGGGGTGCCTGTGTCTTGCTGACTTTTAGTTTTCCCAATTTATACGCCCATGAGTGGAAGTGCCCTATGCTCTCAAAGCTGTGTTTTTTAGATGTTTCAGAACACACCGTACACTTCTCCAGAGTGGCTGCTGGCAATTTACATCCCACCCATCAGCGTAGCAAGGCTCCCATTTCTCCATGGCCGGTCCTGCATTTCTGGTTTGGACACTTTTTTCCGCATAGCCCTTTTGCCCGCTGGGAAGCGAGACTTCTTTGGAGCGCTGATTGGCCTTTCCAGGTTGCTTGGTTGGCCAAAAAGGGCGTGTGCGTTTTTTCCTGAATATATTCAGGAAAAAACGCATACGCCCTTTTTGGCCAAGGGCATCATTGTCCACGTTTTGCCGCTTTTCATGTGCTTTCAAGGCGATTCGAATCTACCTCCTGAAATCTGTTTCCTGCAATTCTGCCTTGCTTTCAAAGCCTCTTCGTTGCCTTCCCTTAATATATTTGTGGACGAGAGGTATCATTTAAAACTCTGCAGGTTTGTGAATTGCAGTGCCCCTGAGCTCCATTTTTCAACTCGCTTTTTTGGGAGCTGCCCGCAAAAGCGCAGGATTGCTTCAGGCCCTCTTCTGGTTCTGGGGTCAGGCTGAGCTTGTGCTTAATTCTTCTTCCTGATGGGAAAATAGAGTGACCTGTGCCTGTCCCAACACCTAGAGCTAGTCTCTCATTGTTTCCCCCTCTTCCCGTTCATCCTCAGGACAAATTGCAACCTGTACGGAACAGGAGGTTAAAGGTGCTGATTCTCCAAGGAGGGAGATGGCTAGTAAATCGGCTGGAATGGCGAACCCGAGCAAAGGAGATGAGAAATGAGGTGCGTTTTAGAAACCTTTCCCGATCACACGGTGTACCATCTTCTGGGTTTCTCATGCCTGTTTTCGATGTAGGAAGATGCCCTTGAACCTGGAGATTTGAGACCCATGGGATGGGTACCATGCAGTATTACTTGAAAGGGTCTGCGTTGGCTCACCCAACCTCACCGAAACTCTCAGCCGCAAGAGTGTCCACCCTTATGTCTCAATCAGCTGTGGGTCTAGATATGGTCAATCCAGGTTGCATCACAGCCCCTGAACGAATTTTGTAAGAATTTCTCTCTCTTTCACTGTCTTTGTTTCACGGGTTTTGAAAAGTAATTTATTTTTATAATGGGGTTTAGCTGCTTTTCACGGCTGTGTTTATGCCGCTTTACACCCCCTTGACTCACTTACAGAGAGATATCAATACATAGCTTTGAAGATTCTTACTAGTCAGATATATTCTTGTGCGGTGAATAGGGGGTGTTGAGTCCAGTTCACTGAAAAAGGAATAGGTCTTGTCTCTTACATATTGGGTTTATGGAACGTTATCTGAGCCAATTTGAAACCCTTGATTTATGCATCACCCCACCTCACCTTTCCCGTTCAGCAGCCGTAGTGTGTTTCCTAAACGTGTGACTCTGTTCTGTTTTGTAATTCAGTTCAAGTGTAGCGGTTTTTACATTCCCTCTAGAAGTGATAACTTAGGATAAGTGTCTTTTTCTGTGTGACTTATTTCACTTAGAATCGTCGTACCTAAATCCACTCATCGTGCTGCTACTAGCCTTATGACGTTGATTTCATGGCTGAGTGATATTCCATTGTACATGAGGACCACAACTTCTTTATCCATTTTTCTCTTTCCTAGGATATTTAAGGTGTAATGAAGTGGGGGTTCTTGTCAACAGAGCAGCCCTAAACTTTGGGGTGCCTGTGTCTTGCTGATTTTTAGTTTTCCCAATTTATACGCCCATGTGGGGAAGTGCCCTATGCTCTCCAAGCTGTGTTTTTTAGATGTTTCAGAACACACCGTACACTTCTCCAGAGTGGCTGTTGGCAATTTACATCCCACCCATCAGCGTAGCAAGGCTCCCATTTCTCCATGGCCGGTCCTGCATTTCTGGTTTGGACACTTTTTTCCGCATGGCCCTTTTGCCCGCTGGGAAGCGAGACTTCGTTGGAGCGCTGATTGGCCTTTCCAGGTTGCTTGGTTGGCCAAAAAGGGCGTATGCGTTTTTTCCTGAATATATTCAGGAAAAAACGCATACGCCCTTTTTGGCCAAGGGCATCATTGTCCACGTTTTGCCGCTTTTCATGTGCTTTCAAGGCGATTCGAATCTACCTCCTGAAATCTGTTTCCTGCAATTCTGCCTTGCTTTCAAAGCCTCTTCGTTGCCTTCCCTTAATATATTTGTGGACGAGAGGTATCATTTAAAACTCTGCAGGTTTGTGAATTGCAGGGCCCCTGAGCTCCATTTTTCAACTCGCTTTTTTGGGAGCTGGCCGCAAAATCGCAGGATTGCTTCAGGCCCTCTTCTGGTTCTGGGGGGCAGGCTGAGCTTGTGCTTAATTCTTCTTCCTGATGGGAAAATAGAGTGACCTGTGCCTGTCCCAACACCTAGAGCTAGTCTCTCATTGGTTCCCCCTCTTCCCGTTCATCCTCAGGACAAATTGCAACCTGTACGGAACAGGAGGTTAAAGGTGCTGATTCTCCAAGGCGGGAGATGGCTAGTAAATCGGCTGGAATGGCGAACCCGAGCAAAGGAGATGAGAAATGACGTGCGTTTTAGAAACCTTTCCCGATCACACGGTGTACCATCTTCTGGGTTTCTCATGCCTGTTTTCGACGTAGGAAGATGCCCTTGAACCTGGAGATTTGGGACCCATGGGATGGGTACCATGCAGTATTACTTGAAAGGGTCTACGTTGGCTCACCCAACCTCACCGAACCTCTCAGCCGCAAGAGTGTCCACCCTTATGTCTCAATCAGCTGTGGGTCTAGATATGGTCAATCCAGGTTGCATCACAGCCCGTGAACGAATTTTGTAAGAATTTCTCTCTCTTTCACTGTCTTTGTTTCACGGGTTTTGAAAAGTAATTTATTTTTATAATGGGGTTTAGCTGCTTTTCACGGCTGTGTTTATGCCGCTTTACACCCCCTTGACTCACTTACAGAGAGATATCAATACATAGGTTTGAAGATTTTACTAGTCAGATATATTCTTGTGCGGTGAATAGGGGGTGTTGAGTCCAGTTCACTGAAAAAGGAATAGGTCTTGTCTCTTACATATTGGGTTTATGGAACGGTATCTGAGCTAATTTGAAACCCTTGTTTTATGCATCACCCCACCTCACCTTTCCCGTTCAGCAGCCATAGTGTGTTTCCTAAACGTGTGACTCTGTTCTGTTTTGTAATTCAGTTCAAGTGTACCGGTTTTTACATTCCCTCTAGAAGTGAGATCTTAGGATAAGTGTCTTTTTCTGTGTGACTTATTTCACTTAGAATCGTCGTACCTAAATCCACTCATCGTGCTGCTACTAGCCTTATGACGTGGATTTCATGGCTGAGTGATATTCCATTGTACAGGCGGACCACAACTTCTTTATCCATTTTTCTCTTTCCTAGGATATTGAATGTGTAATGTAGTGGGGGTTCTTGTCAACAGAGCAGCCCTAAACTTTGGGGTGCCTGTGTCTTGCTGATTTTTAGTTTTCCCAATTTATACGCCCATGAGTGGAAGTGCCCTATGCTCTCCAAGCTGTGTTTTTTAGATGTTTCAGGACACACCGTACACTTCTCCAGAGTGGCTGTTGGCAATTTACATCCCACCCATCAGCGTAGCAAGGCTCCCATTTCTCCATGGCCAGTCCTGCATTTCTGGTTTGGACACTTTTTTCCGCATGGCCCTTTTGCCCGCTGGGAAGCGAGACTTCTTTGGAGCGCTGATTGGCCTTTCCAGGTTGCTTGGTTGGCCAAAAAGGGCGTATGCGTTTTTTCCTGAATATATTCAGGAAAAAACGCATACGCCCTTTTTGGCCAAGGGCATCATTGTCCACGTTTTGCCGCTTTTCATGTGCTTTCAAGACGATTCGAATCTACCTCCTGAAATCTGTTTCCTGCAATTCTGTCTTGCTTTCAAAGCCTCTGCGTTGCCTTCCCTTAATATATTTGTGGACGAGAGGTATCATTTAAAACTCTGCAGGTTTGTGAATTGCAGTGCCCCTGAGCTCCATTTTTCAACTCGCTTTTTTGGGAGCTGGCCGCAAAAGCGCAGGATTGCTTCAGGCCCTCTTGTGGTTCTGGGGGGCAGGCTGAGCTTGTGCTTAATTCTTCTTCCTGATGGGAAAATAGAGTGACCTGTGCCTGTCCCAACACCTAGAGCTAGTCTCTCATTGGTTCCCCCTCTTCCCGTTCATCCTCAGGACAAATGGCAACCTGTACGGAACAGGAGGTTAAAGGTGCTGATTCTCCAAGGAGGGAGATGGCTAGTAAATCGGCTGGAATGGCGAACCCGAGCAAAGGAGATGAGAAATGAGGTGCGTTTTAGAAACCTTTCCCGATCACACGGTGTACCATCTTCTGGGTTTCTCATGCCTGTTTTCGATGTAGGAAGATGCCCTTGAACCTGGAGATGTGAGACCCATGGGATGGGTACCATGCAGTATTACTTGAAAGGGTCTGCGTTGGCTCACCCAACCTCCCCGAACCTCTCAGACCCAAGAGTGTCCACCCTTATGTCTCAATCAGCTGTGGGTCTAGATATGGTCAATCCAGGTTGCATCACAGCCCCTGAACGAATTTTGGAAGAATTTCTCTCTCTTTCACTGTCTTTGTTTCACGGGTTTTGAAAAGTAATTTATTTTTATAATGGGGTTTAGCTGCTTTTCACGGCTGTGTTTATGCCGCTTTACACCCCCTTGACTCACTTACAGAGAGATATCAATACATAGGTTTGAAGATTCTTACTAGTCAGATATATTCTTGTGTGGTGAATAGGGGGTGTTGAGTCCAGTTCACTGAAAAAGGAATAGGTCTTGTCTCTTACATATTGGGTTTATGGAACGGTATCGGAGCTAATTTGAAACCCTTGTTTTATGCATCACCCCACCTCACCTTTCCCGTTCAGCAGCCATAGTGTGTTTCCTAAACGTGTGACTCTGTTCTGTTGTGCAATTCAGTTCAAGTGTAGCGGTTTTTACATTCCCTCTCTAAGTGATATCTTATGATAAGTGTCTTTTTCTGTGTGACTTATTTCACTTAGAATCGTCGTACCTAAATCCACTCATCGTGCTGCTACTAGCCTTATGACGTTGATTTCATGGCTGAGTGATATTCCATTGTACATGAGGACCCCAACTTCTTTATCCATTTTTCTCTTTCCTAGGATATTTAAGGTGTAATGAAGTGGGGGTTCTTGTCAACAGAGCAGCCCTAAACTTTGGGGTGCCTGTGTCTTGCTGATTTTTAGTTTTCCCAATTTATACGCCCATGAGTGGAAGTGCCCTATGCTCTCCAAGCTGTGTTTTTTAGATGTTTCAGAACACACCGTACACTTCTCCAGAGTGGCTGTTGGCAATTTACATCCCACCCATCAGCGTAGCAAGGCTCCCATTTCTCCATGGCCGGTCCTGCATTTCTGGTTTGGACACTTTTTTCCGCATGGCCCTTTTGCCCGCTGGGAAGCGAGACTTCTTTGGAGCGCTGATTGGCCTTTCCAGGTTGCTTGGTTGGCCAAAAAGGGCGTATGCGTTTTTTCCTGAATATATTCAGGAAAAAACGCATACGCCCTTTTTGGCCAAGGGCATCATTGTCCACGTTTTGCCGCTTTTCATGTGCTTTCAAGGCGATTCGAATCTACCTCCTGAAATCTGTTTCCTGCAATTCTGCCTTGCTTTCAAAGCCTCTTCGTTGCCTTCCCTTAATATATTTGTGGACGAGAGGTATCATTTAAAACTCTGCAGGTTTGTGAATTGCAGTGCCCCTGAGCTCCATTTTTCAACTCGCTTTTTTGGGAGCTGGCCACAAAAGCGCAGGATTGCTTCAGGCCCTCTTCTGGTTCTGGGGGGCAGGCTGAGCTTGTGCTTAATTCTTCTTCCTGATGGGAAAATAGAGTGACCTGTGCCTGTCCCAACACCTAGAGCTAGTCTCTCATTGGTTCCCCCTCTTCCCGTTCATCCTCAGGACAAATTGCAACCTGTACGGAACAGGAGGTTAAAGGTGCTGATTCTCCAAGGAGGGAGATGGCTAGTAAATTGGCTGGAATGGCGAACCCGAGCAAAGGAGATGAGAAATGAGGTGCGTTTTAGAAACCTTTCCCGATCACACGGTGTACCATCTTCTGGGTTTCTCATGCCTGTTTTCGATGTAGGAAGATGCCCTTGAACCTGGAGATGTGGGACCCATGGGATGGGTACCATGCAGTATTACTTGAAAGGGTCTGCGTTGGCTCACCCAACCTCACCGAAACTCTCAGCCCCAAGAGTGTCCACCCTTATGTCTCAATCAGCTGTGGGTCTAGATATGTTCAATCCAGGTTGCATCACAGCCCCTGAACGAATTTTGTAAGAATTTCTCTCTCTTTCACTGTCTTTGTTTCACGGGTTTTGAAAAGTAATGTATTTTTATAATGGGGTTTAGCTGCTTTTCACGGCTGTGTTTATGCCGCTTTACACCCCCTTGACTCACTTACAGAGAGATATCAATACATAGGTTTGAAGATTCTTACTAGTCAGATATATTCTTGTGTGGTGAATAGGGGGTGTTGAGTCCAGTTCACTGAAAAAGGAATAGGTCTTGTCTCTTACATATTGGGTTTATGGAACGGTATCTGAGCTAATTTGAAACCCTTGTTTTATGCATGACCCCACCTCACCTTTCCCGTTCAGCAGCCATACTGTGTTTCCTAAACGTGTGACTCTGTTCTGTTTTGCAATTCAGTTCAAGTGTAGCGGTTTTTACATTCCCTCTATAAGTGATATCTTAGGATAAGTGTCTTTTTCTGTGTGACTTATTTCACTTAGAATCGTCGTACCTAAATCCACTCATCGTGCTGCTACTAGCCTTATGACGTTGATTTCATGGCTGAGTGATATTCCATTGTACAGGAGGACCACAACTTCTTTATCCATTTTTCTCTTTCCTAGGATATTGAAGGTGTAATGAAGTGGGGGTTCTTGTCAACAGAGCAGCCCTAAACTTTGGGGTGCCTGTGTCTTGCTGATTTTTAGTTTTCCCAATTTATACGCCCATGAGTGGAAGTGCCCTATGCTCTCCAAGCTGTGTTTTTTAGATGTTTCAGAACACACCGTACACTTCTCCAGAGTGGCTGTTGGCAATTTACATCCCACCCATCAGCGTAGCAAGGCTCCCATTTCTCCATGGCCGGTCCTGCATTTCTGGTTTGGACACTTTTTTCCGCATGGCCCTTTTGCCCGCTGGGAAGCGAGACTTCTTTGGAGCGCTGATTGGCCTTTCCAGGTTGCTTGGTTGGCCAAAAAGGGCGTATGCGTTTTTTCCTGAATATATTCAGGAAAAAACGCATACGCCCTTTTTGGCCAAGGGCATCATTGTCCACGTTTTGCCGCTTTTCATGTGCTTTCAAGGCGATTCGAATCTACCTCCTGAAATCTGTTTCCTGCAATTCTGCCTTGCTTTCAAAGCCTCTTCGTTGCCTTCCCTTAATATATTTGTGGACGAGAGGTATCATTTAAAACTCTGCAGATTTGTGAATTGCAGTGCCCCTGAGCTCCGTTTTTCAACTCGCTTTTTTGGGAGCTGGCCGCAAAAGCGCAGGATTGCTTCAGGCCCTCTTCTGGTTCTGGGGGGCAGGCTGAGCTTGTGCTTAATTCTTCTTCCTGATGGGAAAATAGAGTGACCTGTGCCTGTCCCAACACCTAGAGCTAGTCTCTCATTGGTTCCCCCTCTTCCCGTTCATCCTCAGGACAAATTGCAACCTGTACGGAACAGGAGGTTAAAGGTGCTGATTCTCCAAGGAGGGAGATGGCTAGTAAATCGGCTGGAATGGCGAACCCGAGCAAAGGAGATGAGAAATGAGGTGCGTTTTAGAAACCTTTCCCGATCACACGGTGTACCATCTTCTGGGTTTCTCATGCCTGTTTTCGATGTAGGAAGATGCCCTTGAACCTGGAGATTTGGGACCCATGGGATGGGTACCAGGCATTACTACTTGAAAGGGTCTGCGTTGGCTCACCCAACCTCACCGAACCTCTCAGCCCCAAGTGTGTCCACCCTTATGTCTCAATCAGCTGTGGGTCTAGATATGGTCAATCCAGGTTGCATCACAGCCCCTGAACGAATTTTGTAAGAATTTCTCTCTCTTTCACTGTCTTTGTTTCACGGGTTTTGAAAAGTAATGTATTTTTATAATGGGGTTTAGCTGCTTCTCACGGCTGTGTTTATGCCGCTTTACACCCCCTTGACTCACTTACGGAGAGATATCAATACATAGGTTTGAAGATTCTTACTAGTCAGATATATTCTTGTGCGGTGAATAGGGGGTGTTGAGTCCAGTTCACTGAAAAAGGAATAGGTCTTGTCTCTTACATATTGGGTTTATGGAACGGTATCTGAGCTAATTTGAAACCCTTGTTTTATGCATCACCCCACCTCACCTTTCCCGTTCAGCAGCCATAGTGTGTTTCCTAAACGTGTGACTCTGTTCTGTTTTGTAATTCAGTTCAAGTGTAGCGGTTTTTACATTCCCTCTCGAAGTGATATCTTATGATAAGTGTCTTTTTCTGTGTGACTTATTTCACTTAGAATCGTCGTACCTAAATCCACTCATCGTGCTGCTACTAGCCTTATGACGTTGATTTCATGGCTGAGTGATATTCCATTGTACATGAGGACCCCAACTTCTTTATCCATTTTTCTCTTTCCTAGGATATTTAAGGTGTAATGAAGTGGGGGTTCTTGTCAACAGAGCAGCCCTAAACTTTGGGGTGCCTGTGTCTTGCTGATTTTTAGTTTTCCCAATTTATACGCCCATGAGTGGAAGTGCCCTATGCTCTCCAAGCTGTGTTTTTTAGATGTTTCAGAACACACCGTACACTTCTCCAGAGTGGCTGTTGGCAATTTACATCCCACCCATCAGCGTAGCAAGGCTCCCATTTCTCCATGGCCGGTCCTGCATTTCTGGTTTGGACACTTTTTTCCGCATGGCCCTTTTGCCCGCTGGGAAGCGAGACTTCTTTGGAGCGCTGATTGGCCTTTCCAGGTTGCTTGGTTGGCCAAAAAGGGCGTATGCGTTTTTTCCTGAATATATTCAGGAAAAAACGCATACGCCCTTTTTGGCCAAGGGCATCATTGTCCACGTTTTGCCGCTTTTCATGTGCTTTCAAGGCGATTCAAATCTACCTCCTGAAATCTGTTTCCTGCAATTCTGCCTTGCTTTCAAAGCCTCTTCGTTGCCTTCCCTTAATATATTTGTGGACGAGAGGTATCATTTAAAACTCTGCAGGTTTGTGAATTGCAGGGCCCCTGAGCTCCATTTTTCAACTCGCTTTTTTGGGAGCTGGCCGCAAAAGCGCAGGATTGCTTCAGGCCCTCTTCTGGTTCTGGGGGGCAGGCTGAGCTTGTGCTTAATTCTTCTTCCTGATGGGAAAATAGAGTGACCTGTGCCTGTCCCAACACCTAGAGCTAGTCTCTCATTGGTTCCCCCTCTTCCCGTTCATCCTCAGGACAAATTGCAACCTGTACGGAACAGGAGGTTAAAGGTGCTGATTCTCCAAGGAGGGAGATGGCTAGTAAATCGGCTGGAATGGCGAACCCGAGCAAAGGAGATGAGAAATGAGGTGCGTTTTAGAAACCTTTCCCGATCACACGGTGTACCATCTTCTGGGTTTCTCATGCCTGTTTTCGATGTAGGAAGATGCCCTTGAACCTGGAGATTTGGGACCCATGGGATGGGTACCAGGCAGTACTACTTGAAAGGGTCTGCGTTGGCTCACCCAACCTCACCGAACCTCTCAGCCCCAAGTGTGTCCACCCTTATGTCTCAATCAGCTGTGGGTCTAGATATGGTCAATCCAGGTTGCATCACAGCCCCTGAACGAATTTTGTAAGAATTTCTCTCTCTTTCACTGTCTTTGTTTCACGGGTTTTGAAAAGTAATGTATTTTTATAATGGGGTTTAGCTGCTTTTCACGGCTGTGTTTATGCCGCTTTACACCCCCTTGACTCACTTACAGAGAGATATCAATACATAGGTTTGAAGATTCTTACTAGTCAGATATATTCTTGTGCGGTGAATAGGGGGTGTTGAGTCCAGTTCACTGAAAAAGGAATAGGTCTTGTCTCTTACATATTGGGTTTATGGAACGGTATCTGAGCTAATTTGAAACCCTTGTTTTATGCATCACCCCACCTCACCTTTCCCGTTCAGCAGCCATACTGTGTTTCCTAAACGTGTGACTCTGTTCTGTTTTGCAATTCAGTTCAAGTGTAGCGGTTTTTACATTCCCTCTATAAGTGAGATCTTAGGATAAGTGTCTTTTTCTGTGTGACTTATTTCACTTAGAATCGTCGTACCTAAATCCACTCATCGTGCTGCTACTAGCCTTATGACGTGGATTTCATGGCTGAGTGATATTCCATTGTACAGGCGGACCACAACTTCTTTATCCATTTTTCTCTTTCCTAGGATATTGAATGTGTAATGAAGTGGGGGTTCTTGTCAACAGAGCAGCCCTAAACTTTGGGGTGCCTGTGTCTTGCTGATTTTTAGTTTTCCCAATTTATACGCCCATGAGTGGAAGTGCCCTATGCTCTCCAAGCTGTGTTTTTTAGATGTTTCAGGACACACCGTACACTTCTCCAGAGTGGCTGTTGGCAATTTACATCCCACCCATCAGCGTAGCAAGGCTCCCATTTCTCCATGGCCAGTCCTGCATTTCTGGTTTGGACACTTTTTTCCGCATGGCCCTTTTGCCCGCTGGGAAGCGAGACTTCTTTGGAGCGCTGATTGGCCTTTCCAGGTTGCTTGGTTGGCCAAAAAGGGCGTATGCGTTTTTTCCTGAATATATTCAGGAAAAAACGCATACGCCCTTTTTGGCCAAGGGCATCATTGTCCACGTTTTGCCGCTTTTCATGTGCTTTCAAGACGATTCGAATCTACCTCCTGAAATCTGTTTCCTGTAATTCTGCCTTGCTTTCAAAGCCTCTTCGTTGCCTTCCCTTAATATATTTGTGGACGAGAGGTATCATTTAAAACTCTGCAGGTTTGTGAATTGCAGTGCCCCTGAGCTCCATTTTTCAACTCGCTTTTTTGGGAGCTGGCCGCAAAAGCGCAGGATTGCTTCAGGCCCTCTTCTGGTTCTGGGGGGCAGGCTGAGCTTGTGCTTAATTCTTCTTCCTGATGGGAAAATAGAGTGACCTGTGCCTGTCCCAACACCTAGAGCTAGTCTCTCATTGGTTCCCCCTCTTCCCGTTCATCCTCAGGACAAATTGCAACCTGTACGGAACAGGAGGTTAAAGGTGCTGATTCTCCAAGGAGGGAGATGGCTAGTAAATTGGCTGGAATGGCGAACCCGAGCAAAGGAGATGAGAAATGAGGTGCGTTTTAGAAACCTTTCCCGATCACACGGTGTACCATCTTCTGGGTTTCTCATGCCTGTTTTCGATGTAGGAAGATGCCCTTGAACCTGGAGATGTGGGACCCATGGGATGGGTACAATGCAGTATTACTTGAAAGGGTCTGCGTTGGCTCACCCAACCTCACCGAACCTCTCAGCCCCAAGAGTGTCCACCCTTATGTCTCAATCAGCTGTGGGTCTAGATATGGTCAATCCAGGTTGCATCACAGCCCCTGAACGAATTTTGTAAGAATTTCTCTCTCTTTCACTGTCTTTGTTTCACGGGTTTTGAAAAGTAATGTATTTTTATAATGGGGTTTAGCTGCTTTTCACGGCTGTGTTTATGCCGCTTTACACCCCCTTGACTCACTTACAGAGAGATATCAATACATAGGTTTGAAGATTCTTACTAGTCAGATATATTCTTGTGCGGTGAATAGGGGGTGTTGAGTCCAGTTCACTGAAAAAGGAATAGGTCTTGTCTCTTACATATTGGGTTTATGGAACGGTATCTGAGCTAATTTGAAACCCTTGTTTTATGCATCACCCCACCTCACCTTTCCCGTTCAGCAGCCATACTGTGTTTCCTAAACGTGTGACTCTGTTCTGTTTTGCAATTCAGTTCAAGTGTAGCGGTTTTTACATTCCCTCTATAAGTGATATCTTAGGATAAGTGTCTTTTTCTGTGTGACTTATTTCACTTAGAATCGTCGTACCTAAATCCACTCATCGTGCTGCTACTAGCCTTATGACGTTGATTTCCTGGCTGAGTGATATTCCATTGTACAGGAGGACCACAACTTCTTTATCCATTTTTCTCTTTCCTAGGATATTGAAGGTGTAATGAAGTGGGCGTTCTTGTCAACAGAGCAGCCCTAAACTTTGGGGTGCCTGTGTCTTGCTGATTTTTAGTTTTCCCAATTTATACGCCCATGAGTGGAAGTGCCCTATGCTCTCCAAGCTGTGTTTTTTAGATGTTTCAGAACACACCGTACACTTCTCCAGAGTGGCTGTTGGCAATTTACATCCCACCCATCAGCGTAGCAAGGCTCCCATTTCTCCATGGCCAGTCCTGCATTTCTGGTTTGGACACTTTTTTCCGCATGGCCCTTTTGCCCGCTGGGAAGCGAGACTTCTTTGGAGCGCTGATTGGCCTTTCCAGGTTGCTTGGTTGGCCAAAAAGGGCGTATGCGTTTTTTCCTGAATATATTCAGGAAAAAACGCATACGCCCTTTTTGGCCAAGGGCATCATTGTCCACGTTTTGCCGCTTTTCATGTGCTTTCAAGGCGATTCGAATCTACCTCCTGAAATCTGTTTCCTGCAATTCTGCCTTGCTTTCAAAGCCTCTTCGTTGCCTTCCCTTAATATATTTGTGGACGAGAGGTATCATTTAAAACTCTGCAGGTTTGTGAATTGCAGTGCCCCTGAGCTCCGTTTTTCAACTCGCTTTTTTGGGAGCTGGCCGCAAAAGCGCAGGATTGCTTCAGGCCCTCTTCTGGTTCTGGGGGGCAGGCTGAGCTTGTGCTTAATTCTTCTTCCTGATGGGAAAATAGAGTGACCTGTGCCTGTCCCAACACCTAGAGCTAGTCTCTCATTGGTTCCCCCTCTTCCCGTTCATCCTCAGGACAAATTGCAACCTGTACGGAACAGGAGGTTAAAGGTGCTGATTCTCCAAGGAGGGAGATGGCTAGTAAATCGGCTGGAATGGCGAACCCGAGCAAAGGAGATGAGAAATGAGGTGCGTTTTAGAAACCTTTCCCGATCACACGGTGTACCATCTTCTGGGTTTCTCATGCCTGTTTTCGATGTAGGAAGATGCCCTTGAACCTGGAGATTTGGGACCCATGGGATGGGTACCAGGCAGTACTACTTGAAAGGGTCTGCGTTGGCTCACCCAACCTCACCGAACCTCTCAGCCCCAAGTGTGTCCACCCTTATGTCTCAATCAGCTGTGGGTCTAGATATGGTCAATCCAGGTTGCATCACAGCCCCTGAACGAATTTTGTAAGAATTTCTCTCTCTTTCACTGTCTTTGTTTCACGGGTTTTGAAAAGTAATGTATTTTTATAATGGGGTTTAGCTGCTTCTCACGGCTGTGTTTATGCCGCTTTACACCCCCTTGACTCACTTACGGAGAGATATCAATACATAGGTTTGAAGATTCTTACTAGTCAGATATATTCTTGTGCGGTGAATAGGGGGTGTTGAGTCCAGTTCACTGAAAAAGGAATAGGTCTTGTCTCTTACATATTGGGTTTATGGAACGGTATCTGAGCTAATTTGAAACCCTTGTTTTATGCATCACCCCACCTCACCTTTCCCGTTCAGCAGCCATAGTGTGTTTCCTAAACGTGTGACTCTGTTCTGTTTTGTAATTCAGTTCAAGTGTAGCGGTTTTTACATTCCCTCTCGAAGTGATATCTTATGATAAGTGTCTTTTTCTGTGTGACTTATTTCACTTAGAATCGTCGTACCTAAATCCACTCATCGTGCTGCTACTAGCCTTATGACGTTGATTTCATGGCTGAGTGATATTCCATTGTACATGAGGACCACAACTTCTTTATCCATTTTTCTCTTTCCTAGGATATTTAAGGTGTAATGAAGTGGGGGTTCTTGTCAACAGAGCAGCCCTAAACTTTGGGGTGCCTGTGTCTTGCTGATTTTTAGTTTTCCCAATTTATACGCCCATGAGTGGAAGTGCCCTATGCTCTCCAAGCTGTGTTTTTTAGATGTTTCAGAACACACCGTACACTTCTCCAGAGTGGCTGTTGGCAATTTACATCCCACCCATCAGCGTAGCAAGGCTCCCATTTCTCCATGGCCGGTCCTGCATTTCTGGTTTGGACACTTTTTTCCGCATGGCCCTTTTGCCCGCTGGGAAGCGAGACTTCTTTGGAGCGCTGATTGGCCTTTCCAGGTTGCTTGGTTGGCCAAAAAGGGCGTATGCGTTTTTTCCTGAATATATTCAGGAAAAAACGCATACGCCCTTTTTGGCCAAGGGCATCATTGTCCACGTTTTGCCGCTTTTCATGTGCTTTCAAGGCGATTCGAATCTACCTCCTGAAATCTGTTTCCTGCAATTCTGCCTTGCTTTCAAAGCCTCTTCGTTGCCTTCCCTTAATATATTTGTGGACGAGAGGTATCATTTAAAACTCTGCAGGTTTGTGAATTGCAGGGCCCCTGAGCTCCATTTTTCAACTCGCTTTTTTGGGAGCTGGCCGCAAAAGCGCAGGATTGCTTCAGGCCCTCTTCTGGTTCTGGGGGGCAGGCTGAGCTTGTGCTTAATTCTTCTTCCTGATGGGAACATAGAGTGACCTGTGCCTGTCCCAACACCTAGAGCTAGTCTCTCATTGGTTCCCCCTCTTCCCGTTTATCCTCAGGACAAATTGCAACCTGTACGGAACAGGAGGTTAAAGGTGCTGATTCTCCAAGGAGGGAGATGGCTAGTAAATCGGCTGGAATGGCGAACCCGAGCCAAGGAGATGAGAAATGAGGTGCGTTTTAGAAACCTTTCCCGATCACACGGTGTACCATCTTCTGGGTTTCTCATGCCTGTTTTCGACGTAGGAAGATGCCCTTGAACCTGGAGATTTGGGACCCATGGGATGGGTACCATGCAGTATTACTTGAAAGGGTCTGCGTTGGCTCACCCAACCTCACCGAACCTCTCAGCCCCAAGAGTGTCCACCCTTATGTCTCAATCAGCTGTGGGTCTAGATATGGTCAATCCAGGTTGCATCACAGCCCCTGAACGAATTTTGGAAGAATTTCTCTCTCTTTCACTGTCTTTGTTTCACGGGTTTTGAAAAGTAATTTATTTGTATAATGGGGTTTAGCTGCTTTTCACGGCTGTGTTTATGCCGCTTTACACCCCCTTGACTCACTTACGGAGAGATATCAATACATAGGTTTGAAGATTCTTACTAGTCAGATATATTCTTGTGCGGTGAATAGGGGGTGTTGAGTCCAGTTCACTGAAAAAGGAATAGTTCTTGTCTCTTACATATTGGGTTTATGGAACGGTATCTGAGCTAATTTGAAACCCTTGTTTTATGCATCACCCCACCTCACCTTTCCCGTTCAGCAGCCATAGTGTGTTTCCTAAACGTGTGACTCTGTTCTGTTTTGTAATTCAGTTCAAGTGTAGCGGTTTTTACATTCCCTCTCGAAGTGATATCTTATGATAAGTGTCTTTTTCTGTGTGACTTATTTCACTTAGAATCGTCGTACCTAAATCCACTCATCGTGCTGCTACTAGCCTTATGACGTGGATTTCATGGCTGAGTGATATTCCATTGTACATGAGGACCACAACTTCTTTATCCATTTTTCTCTTTCCTAGGATATTTAAGGTGTAATGAAGTGGGGGTTCTTGTCAACAGAGCAGCCCTAAACTTTGGGGTGCCTGTGTCTTGCTGATTTTTCGTTTTCCCAATTTATACGCCCATGAGTGGAAGTGCCCTATGCTCTCCAAGCTGTGTTTTTTAGATGTTTCAGAACACACCGTACACTTCTCCAGAGTGGCTGTTGGCAATTTACATCCCACCCATCAGCGTAGCAAGGCTCCCATTTCTCCATGGCCGGTCCTGCATTTCTGGTTTGGACACGTTTTTCCCCATGGCCCTTTTGCCCGCTGGGAAGCGAGACTTCTTTGGAGCGCTGATTGGCCTTTCCAGGTTGCTTGGTTGGCCAAAAAGGGCGTATGCGTTTTTTCCTGAATATATTCAGGAAAAAACGCATACGCCCTTTTTGGCCAAGGGCATCATTGTCCACGTTTTGCCGCTTTTCATGTGCTTTCAAGGCGATTCGAATCTACCTCCTGAAATCTGTTTCCTGCAATTCTGCCTTGCTTTCAAAGCCTCTTCGTTGCCTTCCCTTAATATATTTGTGGACGAGAGGTATCATTTAAAACTCTGCAGGTTTGTGAATTGCAGGGCCCCTGAGCTCCATTTTTCAACTCGCTTTTTTGGGAGCTGGCCGCAAATGCGCAGGATTGCTTCAGGCCCTCTTCTGGTTCTGGGGGGCAGGCTGAGCTTGTGCTTAATTCTTCTTCCTGATGGGAAAATAGAGTGACCTGTGCCTGTCCCAACACCTAGAGCTAGTCTCTCATTGGTTCCCCCTCTTCCCGTTCATCCTCAGGACAAATTGCAACCTGTACGGAACAGGAGGTTAAAGGTGCTGATTCTCCAAGGAGGGAGATGGCTAGTAAATCGGCTGGAATGGCGAACCCGAGCCAAGGAGATGAGAAATGAGGTGCGTTTTAGAAACCTTTCCCGATCACACGGTGTACCATCTTCTGGGTTTCTCATGCCTGTTTTCGACGTAGGAAGATGCCCTTGAACCTGGAGATTTGGGACCCATGGGATGGGTACCATGCAGTATTACTTGAAAGGGTCTGCGTTGGCTCACCCAACCTCACCGAACCTCTCAGCCCCAAGAGTGTCCACCCTTATGTCTCAACCAGCTGTGGGTCTAGATATGGTCAATCCAGGTTGCATCACAGCCCCTGAACGAATTTTGGAAGAATTTCTCTCTCTTTCACTGTCTTTGTTTCACGGGTTTTGAAAAGTAATTTATTTGTATAATGGGGTTTAGCTGCTTTTCACGGCTGTGTTTATGCCGCTTTACACCCCCTTGACTCACTTACGGAGAGATATCAATACATAGGTTTGAAGATTCTTACTAGTCAGATATATTCTTGTGCGGTGAATAGGGGGTGTTGAGTCCAGTTCACTGAAAAAGGAATAGGTCTTGTCTCTTACATATTGGGTTTATGGAACGGTATCTGAGCTAATTTGAAACCCTTGTTTTATGCATCACCCCACCTCACCTTTCCCGTTCAGCAGCCATAGTGTGTTTCCTAAACGTGTGACTCTGTTCTGTTTTGTAATTCAGTTCAAGTGTAGCGGTTTTTACATTCCCTCTCGAAGTGATATCTTATGATAAGTGTCTTTTTCTGTGTGACTTATTTCACTTAGAATCCTCGTACCTAAATCCACTCATCGTGCTGCTACTAGCCTTATGACGTGGATTTCATGGCTGAGTGATATTCCATTGTACATGAGGACCACAACTTCTTTATCCATTTTTCTCTTTCCTAGGATATTTAAGGTGTAATGAAGTGGGGGTTCTTGTCAACAGAGCAGCCCTAAACTTTGGGGTGCCTGTGTCTTGCTGATTTTTAGTTTTCCCAATTTATACGCCCATGAGTGGAAGTGCCCTATGCTCTCCAAGCTGTGTTTTTTAGATGTTTCAGAACACACCGTACACTTCTCCAGAGTGGCTGTTGGCAATTTACATCCCACCCATCAGCGTAGCAAGGCTCCCATTTCTCCATGGCCGGTCCTGCATTTCTGGTTTGGACACGTTTTTCCCCATTGCCCTTTTGCCCGCTGGGAAGCGAGACTTCTTTGGAGCGCTGATTGGCCTTTCCAGGTTGCTTGGTTGGCCAAAAAGGGCGTATGCGTTTTTTCCTGAATATATTCAGGAAAAAACGCATACGCCCTTTTTGGCCAAGGGCATCATTGTCCACGTTTTGCCGCTTTTCATGTGCTTTCAAGGCGATTCGAATCTACCTCCTGAAATCTGTTTCCTGCAATTCTGCCTTGCTTTCAGAGCCTCTTCGTTGCCTTCCCTTAATATATTTGTGGACGAGAGGTATCATTTAAAACTCTGCAGGTTTGTGAATTGCAGGGCCCCTGAGCTCCATTTTTCAACTCGCTTTTTTGGGAGCTGGCCGCAAATGCGCAGGATTGCTTCAGGCCCTCTTCTGGTTCTGGGGGGCAGGCTGAGCTTGTGCTTAATTCTTCTTCCTGATGGGAAAATAGAGTGACCTGTGCCTGTCCCAACACCTAGAGCTAGTCTCTCATTGGTTCCCCCTCTTCCCGTTCATCCTCAGGACAAATTGCAACCTGTACGGAACAGGAGGTTAAATGTGCTGATTCTCCAAGGAGGGAGATGGCTAGTAAATCGGCTGGAATGGCGAACCCGAGCCAAGGAGATGAGAAATGAGGTGCGTTTTAGAAACCTTTCCCGATCACACGGTGTACCATCTTCTGGGTTTCTCATGCCTGTTTTCGACGTAGGAAGATGCCCTTGAACCTGGAGATTTGGGACCCATGGGATGGGTACCATGCAGTATTACTTGAAAGGGTCTGCGTTGGCTCACCCAACCTCACCGAACCTCTCAGCCCCAAGAGTGTCCACCCTTATGTCTCAATCAGCTGTGGGTCTAGATATGGTCAATCCAGGTTGCATCACAGCCCCTGAACGAATTTTGGAAGAATTTCTCTCTCTTTCACTGTCTTTGTTTCACGGGTTTTGAAAAGTAATTTATTTGTATAATGGGGTTTAGCTGCTTTTCACGGCTGTGTTTATGCCGCTTTACACCCCCTTGACTCACTTACGGAGAGATATCAATACATAGGTTTGAAGATTCTTACTAGGCAGATATATTCTTGTGCGGTGAATAGGGGGTGTTGAGTCCAGTTCACTGAAAAAGGAATAGGTCTTGTCTCTTACATATTGGGTTTATGGAACGGTATCTGAGCTAATTTGAAACCCTTGTTTTATGCATCACCCCACCTCACCTTTCCCGTTCAGCAGCCATAGTGTGTTTCCTAAACGTGTGACTCTGTTCTGTTTTGTAATTCAGTTCAAGTGTAGCGGTTTTTACATTCCCTTTCGAAGTGATATCTTATGATAAGTGTCTTTTTCTGTGTGACTTATTTCACTTAGAATCGTCGTACCTAAATCCACTCATCGTGCTGCTACTAGCCTTATGACGTGGATTTCATGGCTGAGTGATATTCCATTGTACATGAGGACCACAACTTCTTTATCCATTTTTCTCTTTCCTAGGATATTTAAGGTGTAATGAAGTGGGGGTTCTTGTCAACAGAGCAGCCCTAAACTTTGGGGTGCCTGTGTCTTGCTGATTTTTAGTTTTCCCAATTTATACGCCCATGAGTGGAAGTGCCCTATGCTCTCCAAGCTGTGTTTTTTAGATGTTTCAGAACACACCGTACACTTCTCCAGAGTGGCTGTTGGCAATTTACATCCCACCCATCAGCGTAGCAAGGCTCCCATTTCTCCATGGCCGGTCCTGCCTTTCTGGTTTGGACACTTGTTTCCGCATGGCCCTTTTGCCCGCTGGGAAGCGAGACTTCTTTGGAGCGCTGATTGGCCTTTCCAGGTTGCTTGGTTGGCCAAAAATGGCGTATGCGTTTTTTCCTGAATATATTCAGGAAAAAACGCATACGCCCTTTTTGGCCAAGGGCATCATTGTCCACGTTTTGCCGCTTTTCATGTGCTTTCAAGGCGATTCGAATCTACCTCCTGAAATCTGTTTCCTGCAATTCTGCCTTGCTTTCAAAGCCTCTTCGTTGCCTTCCCTTAATATATTTGTGGACGAGAGGTATCATTTAAAACTCTGCAGGTTTGTGAATTGCAGGGCCCCTGAGCTCCATTTTTCAACTCGCTTTTTTGGGAGCTGGCCGCAAATGCGCAGGATTGCTTCAGGCCCTCTTCTGGTTCTGGGGGGCAGGCTGAGCTTGTGCTTAATTCTTCTTCCTGATGGGAACATAGAGTGACCTGTGCCTGTCCCAACACCTAGAGCTAGTCTCTCATTGGTTCCCCCTCTTCCCGTTCATCCTCAGGACAAATTGCAACCTGTACGGAACAGGAGGTTAAAGGTGCTGATTCTCCAAGGAGGGAGATGGCTAGTAAATCGGCTGGAATGGCGAACCCGAGCCAAGGAGATGAGAAATGAGGTGCGTTTTAGAAACCTTTCCCGATCACACGGTGTACCGTCTTCTGGGTTTCTCATGCCTGTTTTCGACGTAGGAAGATGCCCTTGAACCTGGAGATTTGGGACCCATGGGATGGGTACCATGCAGTATTACTTGAAAGGGTCTGCGTTGGCTCACCCAACCTCACCGAACCTCTCAGCCCCAAGAGTGTCCACCCTTATGTTTCAATCAGCTGTGGGTCTAGATATGGTCAATCCAGGTTGCATCACAGCCCCTGAACGAATTTTGGAAGAATTTCTCTCTCTTTCACTGTCTTTGTTTCACGGGTTTTGAAAAGTAATTTATTTGTATAATGGGGTTTAGCTGCTTTTCACGGCTGTGTTTATGCCGCTTTACACCCCCTTGACTCACTTTCGGAGAGATATCAATACATAGGTTTGAAGATTCTTACTAGTCAGATATATTCTTGTGCGGTGAATAGGGGGTGTTGAGTCCAGTTCACTGAAAAAGGAATAGGTCTTGTCTCTTACATATTGGGTTTATGGAACGGTATCTGAGCTAATTTGAAACCCTTGTTTTATGCATCACCCCACCTCACCTTTCCCGTTCAGCAGCCATAGTGTGTTTCCTAAACGTGTGACTCTGTTCTGTTTTGTAATTCAGTTCAAGTGTAGCGGTTTTTACATTCCCTCTCGAAGTGATATCTTATGATAAGTGTCTTTTTCTGTGTGACTTATTTCACTTAGAATCGTCGTACCTAAATCCACTCATCGTGCTGCTACTAGCCTTATGACGTTGATTTCATGGCTGAGTGATATTCCATTGTACATGAGGACCACAACTTCTTTATCCATTTTTCTCTTTCCTAGGATATTTAAGGTGTAATGAAGTGGGGGTTCTTGTCAACAGAGCAGCCCTAAACTTTGGGGTGCCTGTGTCTTGCTGATTTTTAGTTTTCCCAATTTATACGCCCATGAGTGGAAGTGCCCTATGCTCTCCAAGCTGTGTGTTTTAGATGTTTCAGAACACACCGTACACTTCTCCAGAGTGGCTGTTGGCAATTTACATCCCACCCATCAGCGTAGCAAGGCTCCCATTTCTCCATGGCCGGTCCTGCCTTTCTGGTTTGGACACTTGTTTCCGCATGGCCCTTTTGCCCGCTGGGAAGCGAGACTTCTTTGGAGCGCTGATTGGCCTTTCCAGGTTGCTTGGTTGGCCAAAAAGGGCGTATGCGTTTTTTCCTGAATATATTCAGGAAAAAACGCATACGCCCTTTTTGGCCAAGGGCATCATTGTCCACGTTTTGCCGCTTTTCATGTGCTTTCAAGGCGATTCGAATCTACCTCCTGAAATCTGTTTCCTGCAATTCTGCCTTGCTTTCAAAGCCTCTTCGTTGCCTTCCCTTAATATATTTGTGGACGAGAGGTATCATTTAAAACTCTGCAGGTTTGTGAATTGCAGGGCCCCTGAGCTCCATTTTTCAACTCGCTTTTTTGGGAGCTGGCCGCAAAAGCGCAGGATTGCTTCAGGCCCTCTTCTGGTTCTGGGGGGCAGGCTGAGCTTGTGCTTAATTCTTCTTCCTGATGGGGACATAGAGTGACCTGTGCCTGTCCCAACACCTAGAGCTAGTCTCTCATTGGTTCCCCCTCTTCCCGTTCATCCTCAGGACAAATTGCAACCTGTACGGAACAGGAGGTTAAAGGTGCTGATTCTCCAAGGAGGGAGATGGCTAGTAAATCGGCTGGAATGGCGAACCCGAGCCAAGGAGATGAGAAATGAGGTGCGTTTTAGAAACCTTTCCCGATCACACGGTGTACCGTCTTCTGGGTTTCTCATGCCTGTTTTCGACGTAGGAAGATGCCCTTGAACCTGGAGATTTGGGACCCATGGGATGGGTACCATGCAGTATTACTTGAAAGGGTCTGCGTTGGCTCACCCAACCTCACCGAACCTCTCAGCCCCAAGAGTGTCCACCCTTATGTCTCAATCAGCTGTGGGTCTAGATATGGTCAATCCAGGTTGCATCACAGCCCCTGAACGAATTTTGGAAGAATTTCTCTCTCTTTCACTGTCTTTGTTTCACGGGTTTTGAAAAGTAATTTATTTGTATAATGGGGTTTAGCTGCTTTTCACGGCTGTGTTTATGCCGCTTTACACCCCCTTGACTCACTTACGGAGAGATATCAATACATAGGTTTGAAGATTCTTACTAGTCAGATATATTCTTGTGCGGTGAATAGGGGGTGTTGTGTCCAGTTCACTGAAAAAGGAATAGGTCTTGTCTCTTACATATTGGGTTTATGGAACGGTATCTGAGCTAATTTGAAACCCTTGTTTTATGCATCACCCCACCTCACCTTTCCCGTTCAGCAGCCATAGTGTGTTTCCTAAACGTGTGACTCTGTTCTGTTTTGTAATTCAGTTCAAGTGTAGCGGTTTTTACATTCCCTCTCGAAGTGATATCTTATGATAAGTGTCTTTTTCTGTGTGACTTATTTCACTTAGAATCGTCGTACCTAAATCCACTCATCGTGCTGCTACTAGCCTTATGACGTTGATTTCATGGCTGAGTGATATTCCATTGTACATGAGGACCACAACTTCTTTATCCATTTTTCTCTTTCCTAGGATATTTAAGGTGTAATGAAGTGGGGGTTCTTGTCAACAGAGCAGCCCTAAACTTTGGGGTGCCTGTGTCTTGCTGATTTTTAGTTTTCCCAATTTATACGCCCATGAGTGGAAGTGCCCTATGCTCTCCAAGCTGTGTGTTTTAGATGTTTCAGAACACACCGTACACTTCTCCAGAGTGGCTGTTGGCAATTTACATCCCACCCATCAGCGTAGCAAGGCTCCCATTTCTCCATGGCCGGTCCTGCCTTTCTGGTTTGGACACTTTTTTCCGCATGGCCCTTTTGCCCGCTGGGAAGCGAGACTTCTTTGGAGCGCTGATTGGCCTTTCCAGGTTGCTTGGTTGGCCAAAAAGGGCGTATGCGTTTTTTCCTGAATATATTCAGGAAAAAACGCATACGCCCTTTTTGGCCAAGGGCATCATTGTCCACGTTTTGCCGCTTTTCATGTGCTTTCAAGGCGATTCGAATCTACCTCCTGAAATCTGTTTCCTGCAATTCTGCCTTGCTTTCAAAGCCTCTTCGTTGCCTTCCCTTAATATATTTGTGGACGAGAGGTATCATTTAAAACTCTGCAGGTTTGTGAATTGCAGGGCCCCTGAGCTCCATTTTTCAACTCGCTTTTTTGGGAGCTGGCCGCAAAAGCGCAGGATTGCTTCAGGCCCTCTTCTGGTTCTGGGGGGCAGGCTGAGCTTGTGCTTAATTCTTCTTCCTGATGGGAACATAGAGTGACCTGTGCCTGTCCCAACACCTAGAGCTAGTCTCTCATTGGTTCCCCCTCTTCCCGTTCATCCTCAGGACAAATTGCAACCTGTACGGAACAGGAGGTTAAAGGTGCTGATTCTCCAAGGAGGGAGATGGCTAGTAAATCGGCTGGAATGGCGAACCCGAGCCAAGGAGATGAGAAATGAGGTGCGTTTTAGAAACCTTTCCCGATCACACGGTGTACCATCTTCTGGGTTTCTCATGCCTGTTTTCGACGTAGGAAGATGCCCTTGAACCTGGAGATTTGGGACCCATGGGATGGGTACCATGCAGTATTACTTGAAAGGGTCTGCGTTGGCTCACCCAACCTCACCGAACCTCTCAGCCCCAAGAGTGTCCAGCCTTATGTCTCAATCAGCTGTGGGTCTAGATATGGTCAATCCAGGTTGCATCACAGCCCCTGAACGAATTTTGGAAGAATTTCTCTCTCTTTCACTGTCTTTGTTTCACGGGTTTTGAAAAGTAATTTATTTGTATAATGGGGTTTAGCTGCTTTTCACGGCTGTGTTTATGCCGCTTTACACCCCCTTGACTCACTTACGGAGAGATATCAATACATAGGTTTGAAGATTCTTACTAGTCAGATATATTCTTGTGCGGTGAATAGGGGGTGTTGAGTCCAGTTCACTGAAAAAGGAATAGGTCTTGTCTCTTACATATTGGGTTTATGGAACGGTATCTGAGCTAATTTGAAACCCTTGTTTTATGCATCACCCCACCTCACCTTTCCCGTTCAGCAGCCATAGTGTGTTTCCTAAACGTGGGACTCTGTTCTGTTTTGTAATTCAGTTCAAGTGTAGCGGTTTTTACATTCCCTCTCGAAGTGATATCTTATGATAAGTGTCTTTTTCTGTGTGACTTATTTCACTTAGAATCGTCGTACCTAAATCCACTCATCGTGCTGCTACTAGCCTTATGACGTGGATTTCATGGCTGAGTGATATTCCATTGTACATGAGGACCACAACTTCTTTATCCATTTTTCTCTTTCCTAGGATATTTAAGGTGTAATGAAGTGGGGGTTCTTGTCAACAGAGCAGCCCTAAACTTTGGGGTGCCTCTGTCTTGCTGATTTTTAGTTTTCCCAATTTATACGCCCATGAGTGGAAGTGCCCTATGCTCTCCAAGCTGTGTTTTTTAGATGTTTCAGAACACACCGTACACTTCTCCAGAGTGGCTGTTGGCAATTTACATCCCACCCATCAGCGTAGCAAGGCTCCCATTTCTCCATGGCCGGTCCTGCCTTTCTGGTTTGGACACTTGTTTCCGCATGGCCCTTTTGCCCGCTGGGAAGCGAGACTTCTTTGGAGCGCTGATTGGCCTTTCCAGGTTGCTTGGTTGGCCAAAAAGGGCGTATGCGTTTTTTCCTGAATATATTCAGGAAAAAACGCATACGCCCTTTTTGGCCAAGGGCATCATTGTCCACGTTTTGCCGCTTTTCATGTGCTTTCAAGGCGATTCGAATCTACCTCCTGAAATCTGTTTCCTGCAATTCTGCCTTGCTTTCAAAGCCTCTTCGTTGCCTTCCCTTAATATATTTGTGGACGAGAGGTATCATTTAAAACTCTGCAGGTTTGTGAATTGCAGGGCCCCTGAGCTCCATTTTTCAACTCGCTTTTTTGGGAGCTGGCCGCAAAAGCGCAGGATTGCTTCAGGCCCTCTTCTGGTTCTGGGGGGCAGGCTGAGCTTGTGCTTAATTCTTCTTCCTGATGGGAACATAGAGTGACCTGTGCCTGTCCCAACACCTAGAGCTAGTCTCTCATTGGTTCCCCCTCTTCCCGTTCATCCTCAGGACAAATTGCAACCTGTACGGAACAGGAGGTTAAAGGTGCTGATTCTCCAAGGAGGGAGATGGCTAGTAAATCGGCTGGAATGGCGAACCCGAGCCAAGGAGATGAGAAATGAGGTGCGTTTTAGAAACCTTTCCCGATCACACGGTGTACCGTCTTCTGGGTTTCTCATGCCTGTTTTCGACGTAGGAAGATGCCCTTGAAACTGGAGATTTGGGACCCATGGGATGGGTACCATGCAGTATTACTTGAAAGGGTCTGCGTTGGCTCACCCAACCTCACCGAACCTCTCAGCCCCAAGAGTGTCCACCCTTATGTCTCAATCAGCTGTGGGTCTAGATATGGTCAATCCAGGTTGCATCACAGCCCCTGAACGAATTTTGGAAGAATTTCTCTCTCTTTCACTGTCTTTGTTTCACGGGTTTTGAAAAGTAATTTATTTGTATAATGGGGTTTAGCTGCTTTTCACGGCTGTGTTTATGCCGCTTTACACCCCCTTGACTCACTTACGGAGAGATATCAATACATAGGTTTGAAGATTCTTACTAGTCAGATATATTCTTGTGCGGTGAATAGGGGGTGTTGAGTCCAGTTCACTGAAAAAGGAATAGGTCTTGTCTCTTACATATTGGGTTTATGGAACGGTATCTGAGCTAATTTGAAACCCTTGTTTTATGCATCACCCCACCTCACCTTTCCCGTTCAGCAGCCATAGTGTGTTTCCTAAACGTGGGACTCTGTTCTGTTTTGTAATTCAGTTCAAGTGTAGCGGTTTTTACATTCCCTCTCGAAGTGATATCTTATGATAAGTGTCTTTTTCTGTGTGACTTATTTCACTTAGAATCGTCGTACCTAAATCCACTCATCGTGCTGCTACTAGCCTTATGACGTGGATTTCATGGCTGAGTGATATTCCATTGTACGTGAGGACCACAACTTCTTTATCCATTTTTCTCTTTCCTAGGATATTTAAGGTGTAATGAAGTGGGGGTTCTTGTCAACAGAGCAGCCCTAAACTTTGGGGTGCCTCTGTCTTGCTGATTTTTAGTTTTCCCAATTTATACGCCCATGAGTGGAAGTGCCCTATGCTCTCCAAGCTGTGTTTTTTAGATGTTTCAGAACACACCGTACACGTCTCCAGAGTGGCTGTTGGCAATTTACATCCCACCCATCAGCGTAGCAAGGCTCCCATTTCTCCATGGCCGGTCCTGCCTTTCTGGTTTGGACACTTGTTTCCGCATGGCCCTTTTGCCCGCTGGGAAGCGAGACTTCTTTGGAGCGCTGATTGGCCTTTCCAGGTTGCTTGGTTGGCCAAAAAGGGCGTATGCGTTTTTTCCTGAATATATTCAGGAAAAAACACATAGGCCCTTTTTGGCCAAGGGCATCATTGTCCACGTTTTGCCGCTTTTCATGTGCTTTCAAGGCGATTCGAATCTACCTCCTGAAATCTGTTTCCTGCAATTCTGCCTTGCTTTCAAAGCCTCTTCGTTGCCTTCCCTTAATATATTTGTGGACGAGAGGTATCATTTAAAACTCTGCAGGTTTGTGAATTGCAGTGCCCCTGAGCTCCATTTTTCAACTCGCTTTTTTGGGAGCTGGCCGCAAAAGCGCAGGATTGCTTCAGGCCCTCTTCTGGTTCTGGGGGGCAGGCTGAGCTTGTGCTTAATTCTTCTTCCTGATGGGAAAATAGAGTGACCTGTGCCTGTCCCAACACCTAGAGCTAGTCTCTCATTGGTTCCCCCTCTTCCCGTTCATCCTCAGGACAAATTGCAACCTGTACGGAACAGGAGGTTAAAGGTGCTGATTCTCCAAGGAGGGAGATGGCTAGTAAATCGGCTGGAATGGCGAACCCGAGCAAAGGAGATGAGAAATGAGGTGCGTTTTAGAAACCTTTCCCGATCACACGGTGTACCGTCTTCTGGGTTTCTCATGCCTGTTTTCGACGTAGGAAGATGCCCTTGAACCTGGAGATTTGGGACCCATGGGATGGGTACCATGCAGTATTACTTGAAAGGGTCTGCGTTGGCTCACCCAACCTCACCGAACCTCTCAGCCCCAAGAGTGTCCACCCTTATGTCTCAATCAGCTGTGGGTCTAGATATGGTCAATCCAGGTTGCATCACAGCCCCTGAACGAATTTTGGAAGAATTTCTCTCTCTTTCACTGTCTTTGTTTCACGGGTTTTGAAAAGTAATTTATTTGTATAATGGGGTTTAGCTGCTTTTCACGGCTGTGTTTATGCCGCTTTACACCCCCTTGACTCACTTACGGAGAGATATCAATACATAGGTTTGAAGATTCTTACTAGTCAGATATATTCTTGTGCGGTGAATAGGGGGTGTTGAGTCCAGTTCACTGAAAAAGGAATAGGTCTTGTCTCTTACATATTGGGTTTATGGAACGGTATCTGAGCTAATTTGAAACCCTTGTTTTATGCATCACCCCACCTCACCTTTCCCGTTCAGCAGCCATAGTGTGTTTCCTAAACGTGTGACTCTGTTCTGTTTTGTAATTCAGTTCAAGTGTAGCGGTTTTTACATTCCCTCTCGAAGTGATATCTTATGATAAGTGTCTTTTTCTGTGTGACTTATTTCACTTAGAATCGTCGTACCTAAATCCACTCATCGTGCTGCTACTAGCCTTATGACGTTGATTTCATGGCTGAGTGATATTCCATTGTACATGAGGACCACAACTTCTTTATCCATTTTTCTCTTTCCTAGGATATTTAAGGTGTAATGAAGTGGGGGTTCTTGTCAACAGAGCAGCCCTAAACTTTGGGGTGCCTGTGTCTTGCTGATTTTTAGTTTTCCCAATTTATACGCCCATGAGTGGAAGTGCCCTATGCTCTCCAAGCTGTGTTTTTTAGATGTTTCAGAACACACCGTACACTTCTCCAGAGTGGCTGTTGGCAATTTACATCCCACCCATCAGCGTAGCAAGGCTCCCATTTCTCCATGGCCGGTCCTGCATTTCTGGTTTGGACACTTTTTTCCGCATGGCCCTTTTGCCCGCTGGGAAGCGAGACTTCTTTGGAGCGCTGATTGGCCTTTCCAGGTTGCTTGGTTGGCCAAAAAGGGCGTATGCGTTTTTTCCTGAATATATTCAGGAAAAAACGCATACGCCCTTTTTGGCCAAGGGCATCATTGTCCACGTTTTGCCGCTTTTCATGTGCTTTCAAGGCGATTCGAATCTACCTCCTGAAATCTGTTTCCTGCAATTCTGCCTTGCTTTCAAAGCCTCTTCGTTGCCTTCCCTTAATATATTTGTGGACGAGAGGTATCATTTAAAACTCTGCAGGTTTGTGAATTGCAGGGCCCCTGAGCTCCATTTTTCAACTCGCTTTTTTGGGAGCTGGCCGCAAAAGCGCAGGATTGCTTCAGGCCCTCTTCTGGTTCTGGGGGGCAGGCTGAGCTTGTGCTTAATTCTTCTTCCTGATGGGAACATAGAGTGACCTGTGCCTGTCCCAACACCTAGAGCTAGTCTCTCATTGGTTCCCCCTCTTCCCGTTCATCCTCAGGACAAATTGCAACCTGTAAGGAACAGGAGGTTAAAGGTGCTGATTCTCCAAGGAGGGAGATGGCTAGTAAATCGGCTGGAATGGCGAACCCGAGCCAAGGAGATGAGAAATGAGGTGCGTTTTAGAAACCTTTCCCGATCACACGGTGTACCATCTTCTGGGTTTCTCATGCCTGTTTTCGACGTAGGAAGATGCCCTTGAACCTGGAGATTTGGGACCCATGGGATGGGTACCATGCAGTATTACTTGAAAGGGTCTGCGTTGGCTCACCCAACCTCACCGAACCTCTCAGCCCCAAGAGTGTCCACCCTTATGTCTCAATCAGCTGTGGGTCTAGATATGGTCAATCCAGGTTGCATCACAGCCCCTGAACGAATTTTGGAAGAATTTCTCTCTCTTTCACTGTCTTTGATTCACGGGTTTTGAAAAGTAATTTATTTGTATAATGGGGTTTAGCTGCTTTTCACGGCTGTGTTTATGCCGCTTTACACCCCCTTGACTCACTTACGGAGAGATATCAATACATAGGTTTGAAGATTCTTACTAGTCAGATATATTCTTGTGCGGTGAATAGGGGGTGTTGAGTCCAGTTCACTGAAAAAGGAATAGGTCTTGTCTCTTACATATTGGGTTTATGGAACGGTATCTGAGCTAATTTGAAACCCTTGTTTTATGCATCACCCCACCTCACCTTTCCCGTTCAGCAGCCATAGTGTGTTTCCTAAACGTGTGACTCTGTTCTGTTTTGTAATTCAGTTCAAGTGTAGCGGTTTTTACATTCCCTCTCGAAGTGATATCTTATGATAAGTGTCTTTTTCTGTGTGACTTATTTCACTTAGAATCGTCGTACCTAAATCCACTCATCGTGCTGCTACTAGCCTTATGACGTGGATTTCATGGCTGAGTGATATTCCATTGTACATGAGGACCACAACTTCTTTATCCATTTTTCTCTTTCCTAGGATATTTAAGGTGTAATGAAGTGGGGGTTCTTGTCAACAGAGCAGCCCTAAACTTTGGGGTGCCTGTGTCTTGCTGATTTTTAGTTTTCCCAATTTATACGCCCATGAGTGGAAGTGCCCTATGCTCTCCAAGCTGTGTTTTTTAGATGTTTCAGAACACACCGTACACTTCTCCAGAGTGGCTGTTGGCAATTTACATCCCACCCATCAGCGTAGCAAGGCTCCCATTTCTCCATGGCCGGTCCTGCATTTCTGGTTTGGACACTTTTTTCCGCATGGCCCTTTTGCCCGCTGGGAAGCGAGACTTCTTTGGAGCGCTGATTGGCCTTTCCAGGTTGCTTGGTTGGCCAAAAAGGGCGTATGCGTTTTTTCCTGAATATATTCAGGAAAAAACGCATACGCCCTTTTTGGCCAAGGGCATCATTGTCCACGTTTTGCCGCTTTTCATGTGCTTTCAAGGCGATTCGAATCTACCTCCTGAAATCTGTTTCCTGCAATTCTGCCTTGCTTTCAAAGCCTCTTCGTTGCCTTCCCTTAATATATTTGTGGACGAGAGGTATCATTTAAAACTCTGCAGGTTTGTGAATTGCAGTGCCCCTGAGCTCCATTTTTCAACTCGCTTTTTTGGGAGCTGGCCGCAAAAGCGCAGGATTGCTTCAGGCCCTCTTCTGGTTCTGGGGGGCAGGCTGAGCTTGTGCTTAATTCTTCTTCCTGATGGGAACATAGAGTGACCTGTGCCTGTCCCAACACCTAGAGCTAGTCTCTCATTGGTTCCCCCTCTTCCCGTTCATCCTCAGGACAAATTGCAACCTGTACGGAACAGGAGGTTAAAGGTGCTGATTCTCCAAGGAGGGAGATGGCTAGTAAATCGGCTGGAATGGTGAACCCGAGCAAAGGAGATGAGAAATGAGGTGCGTTTTAGAAACCTTTCCCGATCACACGGTGTACCATCTTCTGGGTTTCTCATGCCTGTTTTCGACGTAGGAAGATGCCCTTGAACCTGGAGATTTGGGACCCATGGGATGGGTACCATGCAGTATTACTTGAAAGGGTCTGCGTTGGCTCACCCAACCTCACCGAACCTCTCAGCCCCAAGAGTGTCCACCCTTATGTCTCAATCAGCTGTGGGTCTAGATATGGTCAATCCAGGTTGCATCACAGCCCCTGAACGAATTTTGGAAGAATTTCTCTCTCTTTCACTGTCTTTGTTTCACGGGTTTTGAAAAGTAATTTATTTGTATAATGGGGTTTAGCTGCTTTTCACGGCTGTGTTTATGCCGCTTTACACCCCCTTGACTCACTTACGGAGAGATATCAATACATAGGTTTGAAGATTCTTACTAGTCAGATATATTCTTGTGCGGTGAATAGGGGGTGTTGAGTCCAGTTCACTGAAAAAGGAATAGGTCTTGTCTCTTACATATTGGGTTTATGGAACGGTATCTGAGCTAATTTGAAACCCTTGTTTTATGCATCACCCCACCTCACCTTTCCCGTTCAGCAGCCATAGTGTGTTTCCTAAACGTGTGACTCTGTTCTGTTTTGTAATTCAGTTCAAGTGTAGCGGTTTTTACATTCCCTCTCGAAGTGATATCTTATGATAAGTGTCTTTTTCTGTGTGACTTATTTCACTTAGAATCGTCGTACCTAAATCCACTCATCGTGCTGCTACTAGCCTTATGACGTTGATTTCATGGCTGAGTGATATTCCATTGTACATGAGGACCACAACTTCTTTATCCATTTTTCTCTTTCCTAGGATATTTAAGGTGTAATGAAGTGGGGGTTCTTGTCAACAGAGCAGCCCTAAACTTTGGGGTGCCTGTGTCTTGCTGATTTTTAGTTTTCCCAATTTATACGCCCATGAGTGGAAGTGCCCTATGCTCTCCAAGCTGTGTTTTTTAGATGTTTCAGAACACACCGTACACTTCTCCAGAGTGGCTGTTGGCAATTTACATCCCACCCATCAGCGTAGCAAGGCTCCCATTTCTCCATGGCCGGTCCTGCATTTCTGGTTTGGACACTTTTTTCCGCATGGCCCTTTTGCCCGCTGGGAAGCGAGACTTCTTTGGAGCGCTGATTGGCCTTTCCAGGTTGCTTGGTTGGCCAAAAAGGGCGTATGCGTTTTTTCCTGAATATATTCAGGAAAAAACGCATACGCCCTTTTTGGCCAAGGGCATCATTGTCCACGTTTTGCCGCTTTTCATGTGCTTTCAAGGCGATTCGAATCTACCTCCTGAAATCTGTTTCCTGCAATTCTGCCTTGCTTTCAAAGCCTCTTCGTTGCCTTCCCTTAATATATTTGTGGACGAGAGGTATCATTTAAAACTCTGCAGGTTTGTGAATTGCAGGGCCCCTGAGCTCCATTTTTCAACTCGCTTTTTTGGGAGCTGGCCGCAAATGCGCAGGATTGCTTCAGGCCCTCTTCTGGTTCTGGGGGGCAGGCTGAGCTTGTGCTTAATTCTTCTTCCTGATGGGAAAATAGAGTGACCTGTGCCTGTCCCAACACCTAGAGCTAGTCTCTCATTGGTTCCCCCTCTTCCCGTTCATCCTCAGGACAAATTGCAACCTCTACGGAACAGGAGGTTAAAGGTGCTGATTCTCCAAGGAGGGAGATGGCTAGTAAATCGGCTGGAATGGCGAACCCGAGCAAAGGAGATGAGAAATGAGGTGCGTTTTAGAAACCTTTCCCGATCACACGGTGTACCGTCTTCTGGGTTTCTCATGCCTGTTTTCGACGTAGGAAGATGCCCTTGAACCTGGAGATTTGGGACCCATGGGATGGGTACCATGCAGTATTACTTGAAAGGGTCTGCGTTGGCTCACCCAACCTCACCGAACCTCTCAGCCCCAAGAGTGTCCACCCTTATGTCTCAATCAGCTGTGGGTCTAGATATGGTCAATCCAGGTTGCATCACAGCCCCTGAACGAATTTTGGAAGAATTTCTCTCTCTTTCACTGTCTTTGTTTCACGGGTTTTGAAAAGTAATTTATTTGTATAATGGGGTTTAGCTGCTTTTCACGGCTGTGTTTATGCCGCTTTACACCCCTTGACTCACTTACGGAGAGATATCAATACATAGGTTTGAAGATTCTTACTAGTCAGATATATTCTTGTGCGGTGAATAGGGGGTGTTGAGTCCAGTTCACTGAAAAAGGAATAGGTCTTGTCTCTTACATATTGGGTTTATGGAACGGTATCTGAGCTAATTTGAAACCCTTGTTTTATGCATCACCCCACCTCACCTTTCCCGTTCAGCAGCCATAGTGTGTTTCCTAAACGTGTGACTCTGTTCTGTTTTGTAATTCAGTTCAAGTGTAGCGGTTTTTACATTCCTCTCGAAGTGATATCTTATGATAAGTGTCTTTTCTGTGTGACTTATTTCACTTAGAATCGTCGTACCTAAATCCACTCATCGTGCTGCTACTAGCCTTATGACGTTGATTTCATGGCTGAGTGATATTCCATTGTACATGAGGACCACAACTTCTTTATCCATTTTTCTCTTTCCTAGGATATTTAAGGTGTAATGAAGTGGGGGTTCTTGTCAACAGAGCAGCCCTAAACTTTGGGGTGCCTGTGTCTTGCTGATTTTTAGTTTTCCCAATTTATACGCCCATGAGTGGAAGTGCCCTATGCTCTCCAAGCTGTGTTTTTTAGATGTTTCAGAACACACCGTACACTTCTCCAGAGTGGCTGTTGGCAATTTACATCCCACCCATCAGCGTAGCAAGGCTCCCATTTCTCCATGGCCGGTCCTGCATTTCTGGTTTGGACACTTTTTTCCGCATGGCCCTTTTGCCCGCTGGGAAGCGAGACTTCTTTGGAGCGCTGATTGGCCTTTCCAGGTTGCTTGGTTGGCCAAAAAGGGCGTATGCGTTTTTTCCTGAATATATTCAGGAAAAAACGCATACGCCCTTTTTGGCCAAGGGCATCATTGTCCACGTTTTGCCGCTTTTCATGTGCTTTCAAGGCGATTCGAATCTACCTCCTGAAATCTGTTTCCTGCAATTCTGCCTTGCTTTCAAAGCCTCTTCGTTGCCTTCCCTTAATATATTTGTGGACGAGAGGTATCATTTAAAACTCTGCAGGTTTGTGAATTGCAGGGCCCCTGAGCTCCATTTTTCAACTCGCTTTTTTGGGAGCTGGCCGCAAAAGCGCAGGATTGCTTCAGGCCCTCTTCTGGTTCTGGGGGGCAGGCTGAGCTTGTGCTTAATTCTTCTTCCTGATGGGAACATAGAGTGACCTGTGCCTGTCCCAACACCTAGAGCTAGTCTCTCATTGGTTCCCCCTCTTCCGTTCATCCTCAGGACAAATTGCAACCTGTACGGAACAGGAGGTTAAAGGTGCTGATTCTCCAAGGAGGGAGATGGCTAGTAAATCGGCTGGAATGGCGAACCCGAGCCAAGGAGATGAGAAATGAGGTGCGTTTTAGAAACCTTTCCCGATCACACGGTGTACCATCTTCTGGGTTTCTCATGCCTGTTTTCGACGTAGGAAGATGCCCTTGAACCTGGAGATTTGGGACCATGGATGGGTACCATGCAGTATTACTTGAAAGGGTCTGCGTTGGCTTCACCCAACCTCACCGAAACCTCTCAGCCCCAAGAGTGTCCACCCTTATGTCTCAATCAGCTGTGGGTCTAGATATGGTCAATCCAGGTTGCATCACAGCCCCTGAACGAATTTTGGAAGAATTTCTCTCTCTTTCACTGTCTTTGTTTCACGGGTTTTGAAAAGTAATTTATTTGTATAATGGGGTTAGCTGCTTTTCACGGCTGTGTTTATGCCGCTTTACACCCCCCTTGACTCACTTACGGAGAGATATCAATACATAGGTTTGAAGATTTCTTACTAGTCAGATATATTCTTGTGCGGTGAATAGGGGGTGTTGAGTCCAGTTCACTGAAAAAGGAATAGGTCTTGTCTCTTACATATTGGGTTTATGGAACGGTATCTGAGCTAATTTGAAACCCTTGTTTTATGCATCACCCCACCTCACCTTTCACCGTTCAGCAGCCATAGTGTGTTTCCTAAACGTGTGACTCTGTTCTGTTTTGTAATTCAGTTCAAGTGTAGCGGTTTTTACATTCCCTCTCGAAGTGATATCTTATGATAAGTGTCTTTTTCTGTGTGACTTATTTCACTTAGAATCGTCGTACCTAAATCCACACTCATCGTGCTGCTACTAGCCTTATGACGTTGATTTCATGGCTGAGTGATATTCCATTGTACATGAGGACCACAACTTCTTATATCCATTTTTCTCTTTCCTAGGATATTTAAGGTGTAATGAAGTGGGGGTTCTTGTCAACAGAGCAGCCCTAACTTTGGGTGCCTGTGTCTTGCTGATTTTTAGTTTTCCCAATTTATACGCCCATGAGTGGAAGTGCCCTATGCTCTCCAAGCTGTGTTTTTTAGATGTTTCAGAACACACCGTACACTTCTCCAGAGTGGCTGTTGGCAATTTACATCCCACCCCATCAGCGTAGCAAGGCTCCCATTTCTCCATGGCCGTCCTGCATTTCTGGTTTTGGACACTTTTTTCCGCATGGCCCTTTTGCCCGCTGGGAAGCGAGACTTCTTTGGAGCGCTGATTGGCCTTTCCAGGTTGCTTGGTTGGCCAAAAGGCGTATGCGTTTTTTCCTGAATATATTCAGGAAAAAACGCATACGCCCTTTTTTGGCCAAGGGCATCATTGTCCACGTTTTGCCGCTTTTCATGTGCTTTCAAGGCGATTCGAATCTACCTCCTGAAATCTGTTTCCTGCAATCTGCCTTGCTTTCAAAGCCTCTTCGTTGCCTTCCCTTAATATATTTGTGGACGAGAGGTATCATTTAAAACTCTGCAGGTTTGTGAATTGCAGGGCCCCTGAGCTCCATTTTTCACTCGCTTTTTTGGGAGCTGGCCGCAAAAGCGCAGGATTGCTTCAGGCCCTCTTCTGGTTCTGGGGGGCAGGCTGAGCTTGTGCTTAATTCTTCTTCCTGATGGGAACATAGAGTGACCTGTGCCTGTCCCAACACCTAGAGCTAGTCTCTCATTGGTTCCCCCTCTTCCCGTTCATCCTCAGGACAAATTGCAACCTGTACGGAACAGGAGGTTAAAGGTGCTGATTCTCCAAGGAGGGAGATGGCTAGAAATCGGCTGGAATGGCGACCCGAGCCAAGGAGATGAGAAATGAGGTGCGTTTTAGAAACCTTTCCCCGATCACACGGTTACCATCTTCTGGGTTTCTCATGCCTGTTTTCGACGTAGAAGATGCCCTTGAACCTGGAGATTTGGGACCCATGGGATGGGTACCATGCAGTATTACTTGAAAGGGTCTGCGTTGGCTCACCCAACCTCACCGAACCTCTCAGCCCCAAGAGTGTCCACCCTTATGTCTCAATCAGCTGTGGGTCTAGATATGGTCAATCCAGGTTGCATCACAGCCCCTGAACGAATTTTGGAAGAATTTCTCTCTCTTTCACTGTCTTTGTTTCACGGGTTTTGAAAAGTAATTTATTTGTATAATGGGGTTTAGCTGCTTTTCACGCTGTGTTTATGCCGCTTTACACCCCCTTGACTCACTTACGGAGAGATATCAATACATAGGTTTGAAGATTCTTACTAGTCAGATATATTCTTGTGCGGTGAATAGGGGGTGTTGAGTCCAGTTCACTGAAAAAGGAATAGGTCTTGTCTCTTACATATTGGTTTATGGAACGGTATCTGAGCTAATTTGAAACCCTTGTTTTATGCATCACCCCACCTCACCTTTCCCGTTCAGCAGCCATAGTGTGTTTCCTAAACGTGTGACTCTGTTCTGTTTGTAATTCAGTTCAAGTGTAGCGGTTTTTACATTCCCTCTCGAAGTGATATCTTATGATAAGTGTCTTTTTCTGTGTGACTTATTTCACTTAGAATCGTCGTACCTAAATCCACTCATCGTGCTGCTACTAGCCTTATGACGTTGATTTCATGGCTGAGTGATATCCATTGTACATGAGACCACAACTTCTTTATCCATTTTTCTCTTTCCTAGGATATTTACAGGTGTAATGAAGTGGGGGTTCTTGTCAACAGAGCAGCCCTAAACTTTGGGGTGCCTGTGTCTTGCTGATTTTTAGTTTTCCCAATTTATACGCCCATGAGGGGAAGTGCCCTATGCTCTCCAAGCTGTGTTTTTTAGATGTTTCAGAACACACCGTACACTTCTCCAGAGTGGCTGTTGGCAATTTACATCCCACCCATCAGCGTAGCAAGGCTCCCATTTCTCCATGGCCGGTCCTGCATTTCTGGTTTGGACACTTTTTTCCGCATGGCCCTTTTGCCCGCTGGGAAGCGAGACTTCTTTGGAGCGCTGATTGGCCTTTCCAGGTTGCTTGGTTGGCCAAAAAGGGCGTATGCGTTTTTTCCTGAATATATTCAGGAAAAAACGCATACGCCCTTTTTGGCCAAGGGCATCATTGTCCACGTTTTGCCGCTTTTCATGTGCTTTCAAGGCGATTCGAATCTACCTCCTGAAATCTGTTTCCTGCAATTCTGCCTTGCTTTCAAAGCCTCTTCGTTGCCTTCCCTTAATATATTTGTGGACGAGAGGTATCATTTAAAACTCTGCAGTTTGTGAATTGCAGGGCCCCTGAGCTCCATTTTTCAACTCGCTTTTTTGGGAGCTGGCCGCAAAAGCGCAGGATTGCTTCTGCCCTCTTCTGGTTCTGGGGGGGCAGGCTGAGCTTGTGCTTAATTCTTCTTCCTGATGGGAACATAGAGTGACCTGTGCCTGTCCCAACACCTAGAGCTAGTCTCTCATTGGTTCCCCCTCTTCCCGTTCATCTCAGGACAAATTGCAACCTGTACGGAACAGGAGGTTAAAGGTGCTGATTCTCCAAGGAGGGAGATGGCTAGTAAATCGGCTGCAATGGCGAACCCGAGCCAAGGAGATGAGAAATGAGGTGCGTTTTAGAAACCTTTCCCGATCACACGGTGTACATCTTCTGGGTTTCTCATGCCTGTTTTCGACGTAGAGGATGCCCTTGAACCTGGAGATTTGGACCCATGGGATGGGTACCATGCAGTATTACTTGAAAGGGTCTGCGTTGGCTCACCCAACCTCACCGAACCTCTCAGCCCAAGAGTGTCCACCCTTATGTCTCAATCAGCTGTGGTCTAGATATGGTCAATCCAGGTTTCATCACAGCCCCTGAACGATTTTTGGAAGAATTTCTCTCTCTTTCACTGTCTTTGTTTCACGGGTTTGAAAAGTAATTTATTTGTATAATGGGGTTTAGCTGCTTTTCACGGCTGTGTTTATGCCGCTTTACACCCCCTTGACTCACTTACGAGAGATATCAATACATAGGTTTGAAGATTCTTACTAGTCAGATATATTCTTGTGCGGTGAATAGGGGGTGTTGAGTCCAGTTCACTGAAAAAGGATAGGTCTTGTCTCTTACATATTGGGTTTATGGAACGGTATCTGAGCTAATTTGAAACCCTTGTTTTATGCATCACCCCACCTCACCTTTCCCGTTCAGCAGCCATAGTGTGTTTCCTAAACGTGTGACTCTGTTCTGTTTTGTAATTCAGTTCAAGTGTAGCGGTTTTTACATTCCCTCTCGAAGTGATATCTTATGATAAGTGTCTTTTTCGTGTGGACTTATTTCACTTAGAATCGTCGTACTAAATCCACTCATCGTGCTGCACTAGCCTTATGACGTGATTTCATGGCTGAGTGATATTCCATTGTACATGAGGACCACAACTTCTTTATCCATTTTTCTCTTCCTAGGATATTTAAGGTGTAATGAAGTGGGGGTTCTTGTCAACAGAGCAGCCCTAAACTTTGGGGTGCCTGTGTCTTGCTGATTTTTAGTTTTCCCAATTTATACGCCCATGAGTGGAAGTGCCCTATGCTCTCCAAGCTGTGTTTTTTAGATGTTTCAGAACACACCGTACACTTCTCCAGAGTGGCTGTTGGCAATTTACATCCCACCCATCAGCGTAGCAAGGCTCCCATTTCTCCATGGCCGGTCCTGCATTTCTGGTTTGGACACTTTTTTCCGCATGGCCCTTTTGCCCGCTGGGAAGCGAGACTTCTTTGAGCGCTGATTGGCCTTTCCAGGTTGCTTGGTTGGCCAAAAAGGGCGTATGCGTTTTTTCCTGAATATATTCAGGAAAAAACGCATACGCCCTTTTTGGCCAAGGGCATCATTGTCCACGTTTTGCCGCTTTTCATGTGCTTTCAAGGCGATTCGAATCTACCTCCTGAAATCTGTTTCC